>NC_081409.1:698117096-698717096 GCF_030272615.1 Cryptomeria japonica
TGCATGGATTGTGGAGCTCTACTATCATTAAAATGGGAACAAATAACATCTTTAAATAATTAAATAAAATTCATCTCATTTATAATTATAAATATATTTTACCTGATAATAAGTCTAGGACATCTAAATCATTACAATTGAAAAGGTCGCTCGACCCTAGGAAGATCTCAATGGTACATGCACTCTTGATTGTGGAACGCTCTAGAGGACCCATATGAAACACAACATGTGCCTACTTGCAGGATTCTTACTCACATCAAAGCCCTAGCCAAGAAAGTTTTGTGTACTCTATACCTCGAGCTGGACACACTCTATGTACATCCTTCTTCAATGCTCATAGCCCACCAAACCACCACCTTCTTCCTTGAGTCCTCTCCATGCCCCACTCTTCAAGTCTCACACAAATGCTTTAGAAACCACCACAGTTTTCATAAAGGTTACATTTATTTATTATTTGATAAATTTTATTAGTCCTCCCTTTTAAAAATGTTTTTATAAATATTCTTCATTAATCTATATTCTAACCAATGGATCATATTATCATTTATTTTTCTATCTCCCTTTAATATTTTCATAACTTTATTTCTATTTAAAGAGAAAATTTCATAACAATATTTTTTTTCTAAGCAACTCATATTGATTTATATTAGCACTATGTTCACATTGAAAGCTTGGTTCATCTAAATCAGAGTCACTATACTTTATTTATCCTTCCATGGAATCATATTTAAATACATCATATTGATCATCCCATCTTCACAATGCTCAATAAAGTATTCATCATAAGAAAATTATTCATCTTTACTCACTATGACCTAGCATTTATACTTTAAAGAACTACATGTTGAGCTTTCTATAATATTGTTGCTTTCCCTTTTTAATGTGGCATAGAATCTCTTCTTATTTAAATTATTCTCTATATAATATATTGGAAGGAGTAGGATACTGGCTAACAATATATGCTTCCATATTTTGATATCTCTGTTGATGCCTTGAAAATTTATTGTATTTTCATGTCAATTAGGGTAAAATTCTTGCTACTCCCCCTTAAACCCCATAGCCCCAGGGAGGTTAGTTCATGGTCTTCTAAACCATTGAGGTCCTGCGAGAAAAGGAAAAGATGTAACTACCAAGCTAACTGTTAAATGTTCCCTGTGTCTCCCTAGCTTGAAGCAAGTGACCGGGATAAGCTGTCGTAGGACTGGAGGAGAAGAGTTCGTGTCTGACCGCCAAGTAAATGTTATAAAGGTTATTGATGTGTTTTCTCAACGATGGTCAATTAAGTCTCGGTCGTTTGATGAAGATGATCAACAATGCAAATTCAAAGTTGCAAAACAACTATTCATTGAGTTAAAGGTCACACAATCAAATTAATGGCAAAAATGACTGGTGTATCTACCCAAGTTGCAATCTTATGCGAATTCCTAGATGTTGGTTGTCACTTGTGCAACCACATCCTAGAGCGACAAGGTGATTTCTCTACATGTGTTAGGATGTCCAAAAAGAGATACCAAACTTCTTAAAATCACAAAATTCATCAATTAATCCAAACTAGATCTCCTACATAGACGAAACGTATGTTGCAACAAGATTTGTTAGGGCTTCTCTCAAGGTCAAACATGAAATCATCCACCCATCCAAACATATTTAAAGACACTTGTGTGCAATGTCAGGATGCAAAGGTCCCCTTTTGAGGTTGGAATTTGTTCATGCACTAGTATAGTAGGAGGTTTAAGGTAGTTTCCATATCAAATGTTTGGGTCTATGACTTGCAAAATTTGATTGTGCCCAATATCTTTACGGATGTTGACTTTCTTGGGGTTTTGGTTGGGCATATGATGAAAATGTCAAGATAACTAGGAAAAGGGATGGTGGAGAATTGGTTACCATCTCTAAGCAAAACACACATGGTACATTTATGCTCAATAGAGCTGCCAATAAAGTCATTCATTTTGATAGTTTCAAGAAAAAGTATGATACATAGAAGGGTACCCTAAGATATGGAGAGGTTCCATAATACAGGTTGAAAGGATTCAAAAATTAACATGTCCATATTCCATTAAATGAGAAGGATCCTATCTTAATTACCACATTTGAGAGTTACTTTATTAAGACCTGCTATGCTCTTTGCCAAGTTTTAGGGAAGCATAATGAACAAAGAATGTTGATTGAGTTATGTTCATGGCTATGTATATCCAAAAACTTATGGTGAAAGTGGAATTTGACTTTGCCACTTATCTATCTAATGAAATACATAAAGGATTTATGAAGATAAAGGCAAATAAGAGAACAATTAATTTTAGATTTTATTCCCTAATTTTTCACTTTTTGTTGTGTGAAGGTAGGGCTAATTGGGACAAGGCTCTCAAGTGATGGCAACATATGAAAATAATAGAAGAATACCTATCCGATGTTGGACATATGTCTAAGATAAGCATTGCAACAATGTTGATTATGTTTGTATTTCATAATTGTTTCATTATAAAAATCATGAGCCTTATTGGGGTAGATATATGTAGGTTGCCTTCATAGATCATCATGATGTTGAGGCCAAAGGGAAGAAAGCCTGATTTGAAGAACAAACACAACTGGGGCGATTAGTACTTGCACAAGGAAAACATTGTCTTCAGATTATTTGGGTGCCTTATTCCACCACATATTTTCCCCAAGTTTGTGCCTTAGAGAATTGTATTTGTGGAATAAATGTGGAAAATGAATAAAGTTGAGAGAGAACATCTTAAAGGGCAAAAGAAAGGGACATTCTTTCCATACTGCATGGTTTTTGTAGATTTCACCTCAGTTTAAGAAATGATTGGAGATTATCTATTCAATCCTAAAAGGATATAACTTGTAGATTGGAGTAACCAGAAATTTTGATCTTGAAGGATTTATCCACCAATTTAGAATGCAAATTAAAAGAGGGGTCCTCAAGAATGAATACATTACACTAAATATTTAATTGGAAATTTTCATAATTTGGAAGAAGTATAACAGAGGAGAAGAAAATAGGAAATAGTTCAAAAGGGAGAAGACAAAAGAAAAAATAATAATCCTGACTACCTCAATGTTTACTCTAACATCATTGATCCTATTGAGAGGATCAATGTGATTATCAAAAATAAAATAAAAATATATATGAAAAGGCACCAATGGTGGAGGATAAAGCCTCTCATAGACCACCTCAAGTTTTGCAAGCATCAAGGTAGACTCATGTGAGAATAATTGGGCTTGACACAAATTTAGTGCAAGGCCCTCCTCCAAGTCCACCACAACATCAACAACCAACCAAGAAGCAAAGGATACATCAATAAACATTAGTTTATTACTCTATAGCTAGATAGGAGAAAGAGATTGAGATAATAGAAGAAAGTGTAGGGCTTGTGGAAGAAGAAGAGGTTGATCAACCTATGTCCTCGCCACTAAGAGAGACAAAGTCCACCAAAGTGACAAATGATATGGTAGACATGCACAAGGAGGCTAGGCCTAATGAATTGGATAATGTGAGAGCATTGGCTTCTGCTTAGTTTATTGCTAATGATGAATTCATAAAGAGTCTTGATTTTAAAGGATATGGTTAAAAATAAATCGAAAAGAGTATTTTGAAAAGCAAGAAATAAATAAGATGGGAGCTTACCATTCAAAGCATGTTTAAAGTGGTGTCGTCCTTCTTCTAGAATGAGATATTGCTTTTACACTAGCCCTTGACACAACTAGAAATTAGAAGGATCGGGTCTTTGCAAATGAAGAGGAAGCAAAAAAAAGGAATAAGAGGGTCAGGATTTAACCCTAAAACAAAGACTTTAACAATGTGGGCCATCGCCCCCTCTACTCAAAAGCCAAAATTTGTAGAAATAACTCATGAAATGAGGGGAAATTTAATGGTGAAAATATTATCAGACACCTTTTCTCCAAAGGAAGTCACACTAATAGTTCACACTATTATGTTTAGTGAAGTTGCAACTAAAAAATTGTAGGAGTATGAAAAATTAAAGTAAGATATAGTTAATCTCCAAGCTACTTATAATGAACTATATCAAGAGAATATCAAGCTAAAATAGCCTCCAACTACAAGAATAGGTTCTTCAACTATGGTAGTATACAAACCATCCTCTCCTACCCCTCCATCTATAGATATAAAACAGTACAAAGAACAGGTTGCAAGCAAAATTAAGGGTCTAGAAAAGGAAGTGTGGAAGGCAAAAGGGAAGAGTAAGAAAAAAAATTTAGATGCCTTTGAGGATTTTCTCTAGTATAGTGTACTCAAGATAATTAATAAGTTGGAGGATGTTCTCCATTATAGAGTAATAAATATGACCATAGTAGCTATATGCCATTGTATTTATCTTTGCAATAGCGCAAGGAAAATTCCCATTGTTGAAGCCCATTTTTGATAGGTGGTCACATAAGACATTGTCAACATTATGCTAGATCACTTTGTATGAGCCAGATTCTCTAGAAGGCATTGAGGCCAATAGAGAAGATGACCAAGCTTGTTGTAAATGAGTTTGGAAATTTATAAATGGTTGAGCAACAAATAAAGCCAAAGCTAGACTTTTTCATACTTTGGATCACTAGACAGTCCTAGACATCCTTGATGCTAATCAATAGATAAAGGATTATAGTGAGGGGATATTAGAATTTCATTTATTAGTACCTATCATTCTTCCATTTGTTGATTCAGGGGAAAAGGTTGATCTTAACATGTTTAATATCACCTTAGATAGAGTCATTGTATTAGAGCATGGATTTGATAAATTCATTTTGGATACTAAAGCAACACTAGATATTAAGTGATGGGAACATTTGGCAACACTTAGTATGTTCTTACATTCAAGTGGCCCCATGAAGTCATTTACATTTGATGGTAATTAAAAGAAATACTACAAACCACTTGATTGAGTTCTTTTCACATTTAACCTTTTTGTATTTTTTATTAGAATATTAACTTCTATGGGTGCATCCTGAAGTTGCAATTAGGAAAGAGTAGATGCAAAATTTGGTTTGCATTTCAATTTTTCAATAAATAGGAGGTATTTTCCACAACAAGTCAAAATATGATATTGCTATCAGGGTTCAACTGTGTAGTTTTTGAGTCAAACTCATTGACCCATGTTTCACGAGTAGTGGTTCACAAGAACCCATCTCTCATGAGAATGAATGGTCTACTTAGCACTCATTGCATCTAGGTGATGCTCACAAGAGTGAAGCATTGGGACTTCCTGAGAGGTCACCCATCCCAGTACTACTTCAGCTCAAGCACGCTTAACCACGGAGTTCCCTCCAAGGTTAAACCGACCTAGCTTGCATCCACATTTGCAAAACCTTCAACAAGTGTTGTGCCTTATGAACCATTCATTATATAGCCCCTTTAGCTCATCAATTGATAAGTAGGAGGTATTTTCCACAGCAAGTCAAACTATGATATTGCTATCAGGTTTCAACTATGTAGTTTTTGAGTCAAACTCAACGACCCATGTTTCACGAGTAGTGGTTCACAAGAACCCATCTCCATTATCAAGGCCTCTTTTTCCATTTCTTCTAGCCATGTTTTTTCTCATTTTTTTGAAGCAAAATGGAATGAATGCAAGATTTGATCTGCATTTCAATTGGTCTCCAAGTAAGAGCTTCAGATACCACATCATCATACAAAAGATTAAATAGCTTATTGTTTCATTAGAAGAGACCATATCTATTTTGGATCAACATGCAAACACGACAAGAGGGTCATCAATAATATTAACTTCCCAACTACCACCTATAGTGAAGGAGTATGTCATTTTGTCTCTTATGTTATCATAATAACAATTGAATTGTACATAGCCTTGAGCTTGTTTCTCTCGTGTTATTATAAAAGGGAACCTTGAGCCATTTTAAAAGTTGTTCATAATCCAAGTCTTAGAAAATCAAGAATATTCTTGTACATGTATTCTCTTAGGTGTTATACAGATATATTTTTTACTCTTGTATGATGTATTGTATGACACAGTTTTATCAAAATAAGTATATGATCTTGGAGCATTTATCTCAGTTGTCTCCATTTTCATTATATTCAAAGCCTTTGAAATTAATAAACAAGTTTTGTTGGTTTCCTCTCTGTGTACTTTCATGGTGTGTGTTTTGCTTTCTACATCTTTTCAACTAAAACATTAAAATTTCTTCAAATAAGACACAAGTGTTTAGGTCGAATGTTATGGTTCTCACAAGCAAAACTGTAGATAAATAATGTGTTGAGGGTATTATTACAAATTAGTAATACTAGGAACTCTATGATAATAACCATTTATCATATGTATATATTATATTCTCTCAAAAAGTTGACTTTGTAGCCCTAGATCTAGGCACCAATTAGAAGTTTTGTCTTTCAACTAGAATAGAATTACTATTTTAAAACAAAACAAAATTATTTAATTTGAATATTTCTTTTATTGTGGGATAACTAATATGGTGCGCGAGGAGCAAAGATAGGATAGCAGAGAGGAGTGTAGGGAGGAATGAAGGGATGATCACATGGAGGAGCGTATGGAGAAGCGAAGGGAGGAGTGGTGGAATGTGACAAACGCTAGAAGGTGGGCAGTGAATGCTAAGCAATAGTTTTCAATTGAGGATATTAGGGAAAGAGTTGGACAAATGTAGTAGGGTGGTGGATGGGGGCCCATGCAAGACAATCAATATTATGATTTGAGTACTTGAAGGTCCCCTGATCCGCATCAGCAGGAACACTGGAGATCGAAGGATCGATTGGAGGACAAATTTGAACCTGGACGAGTCTTGGGTAAATGCTACCACAATCATTTCCCATTTCCAAATCTGGGTTGATGGAACGACCGTGGAAGGAACATGAACCCACATCTATGGGTTAGAAAGGACCTCCAACAGCAAGATAGGGAGATCTCAGACCGCCCCTTCACATGGCGATAGAATGACTCAATTTGGAAACATCTTAATTTTTCTACAAGAACAACAAAACCATGGTTTGGTCAGCATCGACAATGGAACTCTGGAAGGCAAACGACTCGCAATCTAGGAAATGACAGGGCTGGAAATTGGAGAAAGCGTAGGAGCACAGATCTGGGATCACAAGGTAATCTAGATTGGAAGAAAGGAAACCAGGGCAACCTCTCCAAGAACAAAGGTAAATCTGCAACCATAGGTAAATGCATGTATATATGTTTATAGAAGATAATTTTGTTGGGAAAGCAGTAGACAAATTAAAAAGGAGAGGCTTTTTCATTAAATGGGTCGAGAGCTGGCCGATGATGGGAAAATTAAAACCTGGTGTTGTTGTAATCGGGGACAAAATATCATTCTAAAGTCTTTTCTAGGTGGATTTTTCCTAGTGGAGTGCCCTAGAGATGATATCAAGTGGAAAATACTCAATCAAGGACCATATGTGATGGATAGAACTAGGTTTTACATGAAGGATTGGAACCCCAATTTTAAGCCTTAGAAGCAAGATGGATGTCGTCTCATTTTGGATATGGCTCTATAACCTTTCATTTGAATATTAGGAAGCGAATATTTTAAAGGTCGTTGGTGATAAATTAGGGCAATTCATAAAGATAGGTGAGAATCTTGAGGATAGAAAATTTGGGACCTATGCAAGAATTTGCATCAAAATGATGCCCTATCCTTGCTTCTAAATGAGCTAGAAATCCATACAAATCAAGGGGTATACAAGAAAAAATTGAAATGGAAGAAATTGACTAATTCTATGCAACAAATGCAAGACAAAGGGTCCCACTAGAAAAAGAATGTAGAAATATATCCTTTCAACCAGATGGAGGAATAATTGATAGTGTGAGGATTGAACCTTCTAAGGAAAGGAAGCGAATAATGATTGTGATAAGAGAAGGGTTAGCAGATGAAGATTTGAAAGTAGGGAACAAGGCTATTGCTAAGGAGGATAAGATGGTAGTGGGGGGTGGCATTGGGATGGCAGTGTAACATGAAAATAATACTTTGACAATAGGAGAAGATATGGGTAATGAGGAACATGCTAAAGGAAAAATAGGGCTAATTCAGTAGGGGCATATGGAGGGATTGATGCTAATTTAGAGAATCAAGATGAGGAGGTAAGGGGGGAAGGCATGTTACTTGAAAAATAGATAGACACAGAAGAAGTATGGGTAGATGGGTTTGACCAAATCCAAGAAGCAAGGTGGGATGAATGCAAGGAGAAGGAGTTGGGTAAATTTCTAGATAAGGGCTTCTCTGCTTGATAATAATGCTGCTACACTTGGAGGTCAAATTAGGGATGATAATCCTAAAGAGGAGGAAAGTGAATTTGAAGATGATGAAGGGGATTTATTGGAAGAAAGAATGATTGAGCAGACATAGTCCAAGAATAGAAAGTCGAGTCCCAAAACAAAGGGCAAAGAGGATGTTTTTTCAACAAGAAGAAGCTATAAATTGCTAGCAATACTAGATGACAAAAGAAATTGAGAAATGGGAAGGAGATTTTCCTTTTTGAGGAGAAATGTGGTTTATTATTTGGAATGTGAGGGGTGTAAATGCCCCTAACAAGTGGAATCAATTCAAGCACTGAATTGGCCAAGCCAAAATAGACATGATTTTTATTCAAGAGAAAAAATAGGGTATGGAAGAAAGTGATAAGAGATTAAGGAAGTAGAAGATGTGGGATGGTGCATTTGTTGGTGCAGTTGGTGCCTCAAGAGGTTTGGGGACTCTTTGGAACCCTCTCATATTTAAAGGAGAGGTGGTAGAGTGGAGTCAACATTGATAGCTTCTCAAAATGAGCTCTATGCCAGAGAATATGATTTTGTTCATCACAAATGTCTATGGACTAATTTGTATAGTAAGGAAAAGGGAGATATGATTATATATTTCTAACAAGATTTGAATCTGACAAGATTAAGAGTGATCATTGATGGGGATTTCAATGCCACTCTAAACAACATATAGAAGTGGGGAGAATGTCATAGATTAACAAAGTGCAGGTAGATTTGCAACATTTTGTTGAGATGAATCGATTAAGGGACATTAGGCCTAAGAATGGTACTTAAACTTGGACCAATAGGAGGAAGGGGTTCAAATCTATTGCTGAGAGGCTAGATAGATTCTTGATTTCTTGGGATTAGGAAGAACTAAAATTGATCCCAGGGGATGCCATTCTTCCTCTATCAAAGTTTGACCAATTCCTTGTTTAGCTAAGTCTCTTCCCAAAGAAGGCCCTAACTAAATGCCCCTTCGAATTTGAAAATATGTGGTTAAGAAACCCTAGTTTAAAGGATCACATTGAAATATGGTGGAATGAGGTTAAGTTTGGCAATGGTTACAAACTTTGCATTCTATCAAAAAATTATACCTTATCAAGAAAGGATTGAAGAAATGGAATAAGGAACACCTGAAGAATATCTTCACTAAGAAGGATGGAGATGAAAGTGAGATGAAAAAATTAAACCAAAAAGTGATCAAAGACAAGATGAATCTAGATGACTATCAACGAGAGAAAGAATTGAAACAAGAACTGGTGGAAGTGCTTGCCAAACAAGAGATATTTTGGCGATAAAAGTCTACAGAAGTTTGGCTATTAGAAGGTGAAAGGAACACCAAATTCTTCCACAAATTTTCCATTGCCAATAGAAGTAAACAAAAGAATATCTAAAATTTGGAAAGAGGATGAGAGATGGCCCTTACTAAGGAATATATCAATAAGGAAGTAGTTGTATTTTTTGAGACTCTTTTCAATAAGGAAGAGGATACTAATAGAGGGGCAAAGGACAAAATTTTGATTAACATATCCAACATCATTAGGCTTGATGAAAATGCAACTTTGTTCAAAGTGGTCACGAAGGAGGAAGTGAAGAAGGATACTTTTCAACTCAATCTAGATAAAGCCCCAAGCCTTGACAACTTCCTGACTGGTTTCTTTCATAAGTTTTCGGATATTGTTGGTTAGGATGTGGTTAAAGCTATAGAATAATCAAGGAAGAAGATGAAAATTTTGAGAGCTTTGAATCATACCTTCTAAGATTTAATACTGAAAAAGGAGGCCTAGACTATGATGAATTTCAGGCCCATCACATAATGTAACATAATATACAAGATAATCACTAAATTAATGGTGAATAGACTAAATCAAGTGTTGTGGGATATTATCTCTCTTGAGTAGAGTGGCTTCTCACTTGGGATATCCATGGTTGAAGGTATCATCACTACCCATGAAGCCATCCATATTGCCTAAAAGACCATAACAACAAGCATGATAGTGAAATTGGACATGGGTGAACTCACAATAATGGTTCCCACTTTTTTGCCAACTTTGGCACTAAGATAAACATTTTTAAAATAAACTTCACTTTTTGACACCTATAACTTTTAAACCATTAGGAATGTGAAGATGATGTAAATTAGTGATTTGTAACATCTTGTCTACAAATTCTAAATATATTTTTTTCAATTTTTTTTTAAGAATATAATTTTTCCATCTCCCTCGAAAAGTAGTTTTTTATAGCAAACAACATTTTTTAAGAGTGATGTGTCTCCTAAAATGTATAATTTTTTTTCTATAAATGATAAAAACTCAATTCTTTCAAATTTTGGTTTGTAACATCAATATCCAGGGCATGGAGTTGGTTTGATAGTAATATGTTGAATATTTTTCATTTATTAAGTTTCGAAGTTTGACTAATTATAATTTAGACATAGGTGTACATTTGAACACATGACTTGTTCTATATATATCAAAATTCAATTTTAATTTTTTTGTTAGAAAGAAGACATCAATATGTAGGGCATACATTTTTTTAGAATTTTTTTGAATTAGTTTACTATTTTTTTGAATGCATTGAACATAGAAGTTCATGTTCGGTGAAAAACCTATATTTGGTAAAATTTTAAAAACAAGATCATAATAAACTCACAATGTAATAAAATTATAGTCATTGGAAAGATTGCTTTGAGGACTACTATCCTACATTTTGGGTTGTCAAGATTCTCTCATTTGAGCCTTGAACTAGAGGTTTGAAGGCCAAAATTTCTTAGAAGTTTGAAGAGATTGGGGGAGAGATGCCTAGAAAGGGGGTTCAAATGAACACCCCTTCAAGCGAAGGGGGTTCGAACGAACCCCCCAAAGTTCGTTCAACCCATGTTTGTATGAATATGGAAGGCATAAACCATTTTTTTTAAAATGTTTTAATAGGGGTTCGCTTGAACCCTTGGGTAGTTCGAGCGAACACCACTAGTTCGTATGAACCACCTTAAAAAATAATTTCCCACCCGCGATTTTCCTTCACGAGTAAAAGTGGGAACCGCTATTGGGAATCTACCCACATCCTAGAGGCATATTGTAAGGATCTGCTAGTCCTAACCTTAATTAAACCATCAAATCAAATCCTATTAAATTCTAAAATTTATTTATACAAATGAATATAATTTACCATTAATATAAGTGCAAGATTTAACATTCATATATAAAGAATCGAGTTAAAGTAAAGTAAGAGCTACATGTTAACGAGTATGTAGGAATATGAAATATCATGTCAAAATTGATAAATATTGCAACCTATAGCTAGATGAAAAGAAACAACCTTCCTTGGTTTATCCCATAAACAAGCACATCTTTCTAATAACATCCTTCATAGACAGTCCCAGTTAAATACATTTAATATTAATATTTGTTTCCTTGATCATACCCAGTTATAGAATTTCATTAACTCCAAAGACCTGCATTAAATAAATAAATACAGAAATGTGTAGACATATATAATATTAATGGAAAAACAAATTTCATATTTATTGTAGATTTATGCATCAAGTGAATAGAGAATGATATTCGATCTAGCTACAGTCGTGAATGGAGAGAAGAAAAAGGTAGAACACGGGAAAGACTCCTCTATTGAAAATCAAATCAAACTATAAATAGAACTAATAAAACCAAGACACAAAAAAATATAAGTTAGCTGAGAAAATCGACCTATTCTGTCAAAAATGGTCTCAGAATAGACCTTTGTATGAACTGTTACCTAATAATTCCATAGTTTCTAGCAGTTGTGAAGGACTACAATATAAAATAAGGAATCTCTTCCGAATTTCCCATGCTATGAGTCAACTTAGGCTCAGTTAGAATGAAAAGAAAACAATTTATTACAGTCAATAATAAATTAAACACAATGTCTAACTTATACTGCGATTTCAAAGGGAATTCTGCGATAGAATTCATAAGCAAAAAAAAAACAATTCCCATATCCAGCGTTGGACCAAGTGCATTTGCTTGGTCAGACTATAAAGGGAAATCGACTTACCAACGACAGATATTCAAACAAAGTAATCCAAGATCCACTAATATGTGATGAGAGTTCTGTGGAAAAAAAAAAAATTGTAGAGGGAGTAGAATAAAGGAGTGCGATAAGTATTATTGGAGCCTCACCCCGCGGCATTCTAAGGAAAATATGTTAGCGCACTTAACGTTTAGTCCTACACCGTATTTTACGGACAAGAGACTATGTATATGCGTTGTGCATGTAAGGCTAACTAAGGAGCTCATTCTTGTTTCATACAAACAGTTGTTGATCTCCAGAAATTACATGCATCTCATGCATAATTTCTGCTCCTGTGATCTATAAACCAATTGTAATTCATTCAAGTTTTAATATTGTAATGAAAATGGTTTAATTACTTTCATTTATTCTTCTGATTTTTTCTCCTGCAAGTTTTGTTTTCTCTTTCATAGCTAGATTTGTATTTTTGCTTTGCAGAAAATTTAACATGGTACTAGAGCGCAAGTCATCGGTTCGAGTCCCTCGAGCCCTAGACGCTTCATCCGCATAAGCTTGGCTTATCAATGTGGTACGTAGTAGGTATGAATCCTACATGGTACGTGGTTGTATCCGGCTCTATCGCGTGGGGGGTGTTGGCGTAGCGACTATATCCACGATGAGATCCCTCTCCACCACAAGTACGTGCTTTTGGTGTGATGGCAAAATTAACATGGTATTAGAGCGAGGTTGCTAAGAAGAAGAAGCATTAACAATTATTTGCAGGCAGATTTCTGAAGATTAGCATTACCATGGAAGCTAATGTAGATCTCTATTTCTAAATGCATGCATATTCTTCCTCTCATTTTTTCATGCTCCTTGTTTTTTTTTCCTATATTGATTCTTTACAAATTGTATGTGCAACATGATAAAGATCTAGAAAATTTGGGGCTTTGTAAAAATAAATTTTTAGAAAGTTTATATGTGGTTTTGCTTAATGCATTTAGTATAAGTTTCTTTCAATAAGTTTCCTAATAAAATAGAAAATTAATGTTGTTGTGCACTCTTCCTCCAATTGACAGCCAAAATTATTCTTTTGTTCTACATTCTTGTCTACATGAGATTCCAATGTTGCAACTTTGTTTGCTCCTAGAGATTCTTTCTAGCAGGGTTCCTAACTACATGAGATTCCAGAGTCACATCCTCGAGTGCTTCCAAAGTTTCTTTCTAGTGGGACATTATTGAGCAATGGATAAACAATGGCATCATCCTAATCAAAGGACATTTTGCAATTCTTCAGCTTGGAGCACATTTATGTAGATTCATATCTTCTTGTCTTCAGATAATCAGTTTCTATATTCAGAGACCGTGTACCTGTCTGTTCATCCATTTGAGCAATACAAACTATGTACAATTACATTTTCAAAGTATCCCAGAGGTACTCATGCAGTGGTTTCTATGACTCTATACAATCCTATTGCAATGTGGATTCATTTGCAGTTCTTCTTCATTGACAATTGCATCTTTCTTCTTTAGTTTGAATAAATGGTAGGAGATTTTCTCAATTGAGTTTTATCCTTTCTTCTATGTAATTGGGTTCCTCATCAGACTTTGTTGCCAAGACACATATCTCTCCTTAGTTAGGCGTAAGGGGGGGTGTTAGTGCATGCAACTGTGTCTCATGTGTGTCTGGTGTCCATGATTTATGGGAAACTATTGTTCCACCATAACAGGCACTCATGCATTGCATAGATCTAAGCTAACAACAGAGAGTTTAAGTTTTAACTCCGCCTCCTTCAGAAATTACTCTGCTCTCCTCCATAATTTCAGCTCTTACGGGAGTTTAATAATCGTATTTATATTCATGCAATCAGTGTAATTAAAAATACAAGACAACCATTCAGATCCAAAAAAAAAGTGCTCTGATACCATGTAAATTTTGCCATCACACCAAAAGCACATACTTGTGGTGGAGAGGGATCTCATCATGGATATAGTCACTACGCCAACAAAATAAAGGTGAAATTCTGTGAAGAAAGAGGTGAGGAGAATGGTGGTGCAATCGGCCTGCAAAGTATTCAACTTGATTTCCCAATCAGATTTTATGCGCCTTAAGAATGATAGCTAGGATTGTTTTTATAATTTCTCAGACTAAGATTTCATCCATAATGCATGGATCCAGATTAGTAAAAACAAGGGTGAATAAGGAAGGAGTCGTCTATGGAGTTAGAAGTGGATAATTTTTCCATGCACTCGAGTTCAGAGCAAATTAGAGAAAGGAGAATAGCTCGTTATAGAGAGAATAAAATGGAAAACTCATGAATTCAGGTGAAGACTAAGTTACCACCCTTAATTTATGCAATTGGAGAAATAAGTGTCTCAATTAAAGGAAGCTTATTTCTTTTAATTTATGTTTTTTTAATGTTTTTAGTTTTCAAATTATATTAAGTTTATTAATTTAATATTTGAAAATCATATACTCAAATTATTTTTATTTAATATTATGATTTATTTATTTTTCAACTCTTATTTATCAATTATAAACTTTCTAAATTGATTTTTAATATTTAATGTAATTATTATTATTAAATTGTGTGTGTATGAATAGGTTTTCATTTCGTGAGTTGTTGTCAACGAGCTAGGAGATCCCTCCTTGGTCATATATCTGTCTTTGACAGTCGATCCTGCATCCACTTCACACTCAACAAACTTGTCAGATCATAATATAAAAATTCATTAGCATCATCACATAATTAACATTATATTAAAAATGTCATCAATAGCATTAAAAAAATGTCATAAATTGTTGGCATTATACACTTAGATGATACTCAGCTTAACACTAAAATATCGGCAGAAGCAGAAGCAAAAGCAGAAAAAGGAACAAGAACAAAATGTATCTGAACCGGCAGGGAATGAAAATAAGAATGAAAATAAGAATGAGGATAAGAATGAAGATAAGAAGGAAGACAAAGTGGATAAAGAAGAGGTTAAGGATGGAAGCAAGGAAGCAAAAGTGGTTAAGGTAATTGTGCAGACATCTGGAGAAGAAAAGAAACCAATTGCAGAACCAAGCACTCCGCCTAGCACCTCTACTATGGATTATAGACCAACGAATGTTACAAATGTACTTCTAGATTCAATAAAGAGGATTAAAGAATGCAATGCCTTAGCATTTAAGGCCATTGATGATACTTTACCAATTTTGCAAATGATTGCACCAGCATGTAAAGTTGATCATATTGATGGATCTTTAAGTAAATTGGACACATTGTCCAAATTCATTGCTTCTAACATTCAAACTGTGGATAAAATAAATGAAGAGACCGTTAAGGAAAGAGTGAATAAGGAGAAAGATGAATTCTTTGATAGGACAATTAAAGATTGTACAGATCAAATTGATTCTTTGTTAATGACACTAAATTCCACCATTCTGGAATACAAAGAGTTGTATAGGGAAGCATGTAAGCCTCACTGTTTAACCGAGGATATTGATGAGGAAATAAGGAAAACACAAAAGGAAATTGATGATATAGCTGATAATATGATTGGTTCTTCGGAACTTACTTCAGTTTTGGATCAGAAAATGGCAATCTATAAAGAGAAGATTGAGAAATTGGAAAGGGAGAAAGCAAGGCTAAGAATGAAAACCCGGGAATTGAAGAACAAGCTTGGTCCTAGATTGGACAACTTATTAACACACTAGAATGAGCTATCTAAGGCATCTATTCAAGGAGAAAGATCATTGGAGAAACAAATGCATTATCTCACCAGTATGATCCGACAGACAGAGACTATAATTTCTGACAGTACTAAGTTTTTGCAAGGTCTTAACTTGGTTTTGGCAGACATTTTTCAGATTGTACATAACCGGTTACAGGTTTCTAGGTAAATTTTGAATTTTTTATTCTTTTGACATTCTTTGTCATTGATACCAAAGGGGAAGTAGTGTATGACAAAAATACACAGAAGGAGATCATTTGCTCAGGGGGAGCACACTCAGTTTTTGGACTTCATTTTTGGATATCAGTTTTTGATTTTTCTCATGAGTGTTGCCATCAATGCCAAAGGGGGAGATTGTTGGCATAATACACTCAGATGAGAATAGTTGATGTTGTCATTGATGACAACCAACTGGTAACATGGTTCACAGGCTACACCGACATCAGACATCATCTACCGACACCGGCAGGCACTACAAGTTTATTCACACCAGCATCTAGTCTACACCAATTGTAGATTATACTGGCACTCTAAGCCAACTTGAAATAATATTGTTTTATATTGCAATATTATTTGTATTGCCGACATGATATATTGTAAAGACTCATATATGTATGAGATCTTGTAGGTCATTTTGAAAATTAATTAGGTAATGTAAGGAAGTGATATATGAGATGCGATAGGTTATGATATTAAATGAATTGTAGATGCATTTTGATGTAATTATCCTATGAGCGAATAAGAGCAGAGAAGAGCAAAGCAAGGTTAATGACAAAGGTATCCGATAGAGCTTAAACCAATACTGAATCCAGCATTGCATATGCTATTTTGAGCAGTACATTATTATTAGGTTTGTAGTCACATAAATTTGTCCAGTTTAATTAAATGAATATTTTCTATTTATTTGATTAAAAACCCACTAGACAATAGTTAATTAAATTAACATTAAATTAATTCATCTTCAAATATTCTCCTATTAATTAAATAAATTATTCAATTTATTTTAATTCATTCATTAAACCAAATTCACAATCAATTAAATAAATAAATTCTAGTTATTTCATTTAAACCCCTTTTCCTCTTTTAAATAAATTAAATAAAACATTTATTTAAATCATCAAATCCCCCCACTTGCATTTTCCTAAAAATGCAACTTGCACCTATTTGTTGAAATAAATGAATTTTATTTTAATAAAAATCCTATTTTTCCCTCACCCACCAAACCCACTTGCAATCCTAACCCCCTTCTAGATTCTTCTAACCCCTTCCTAATTAGCCTAATCCATCCCCTCAATATTGTCACATTCCTAAGCAACTTGGAGTCACTTCTCGAATACTCCAATGTCTTTGAAAAGCATTAATTGCTTTGTGTGTTCGACAATTTAACCTCTAAAGTCTTCCAAACCACTAATGGCTCTTACATGACCATTTATGGTTAAATCCACTTGCACCCATGGTTAGGGACTTTGACCCCTAACTCACCCCTCATGTAACCCATGTGTCTCCTCAAGCATTTATTGTTTTGACTATGGTTATCCTCACTAACTCTTGCACAAGAGTTTATCCATTGGATAAAAGAATTATTCTTTGGATAATGAATTTATTCACTCAATCCAACATTGACCTTAACTCCCAAGTTAGCCCTCAGGTCATGTCAAGCATTTAATGCTTATTCCCTCTCCTCTCAACTCATCTCATGTTGACACTTGTCATCTTGGGATTGGGTTGAAAGTCTTCACATGGATTGAATATCATTCAATCCTGACCCTTGTTGAGATTACTCAATCTCAATTCATTGCTCCATTTTACCTATAAATAGAGCTCACATTCCTCATTTTCAATTCCTCAAGCCTCAAGCCTCAAGCATTTACATTATAGTGAATTTTAGAGAAAGAGCATTTAGCATAAATAACATATATTGTCATTTTGGACTAAAATAAATTTCTTAGTTCATTTCATAACATATCTAATTAATTTAGTTACATTTGCATATCGTTTTGAGAACAATCATTTGTCAATCTTGAACCTCCATAAGGCATCCATAGTGCAAAAGGTTGTTGAGAGCTACAGTAATTTGGAACTTGGAGAGGAGAGGAACAAGGGAGAAGGAGCTACGAGCATGGTAGAAGACATTTGGAGATGCCTTGTTGTATTTTCTTTCATAGTTAAATACTTCATCATGTTTTTAGTGTCTCTCTTGGTATGCCTGCTTAGACTAGTTTTTGGTTGATTAACACTAACTCTTCTTTGTTTCTTTGTTTCTTATGTGTTATATGACCACATGTTTTAGTCTAAACATTAATCTCATTTTGCAGAGCATCATTTGGTGAACTTGATGTGAATCGAAGAACAACTTTTTGAAACTACTAACTTGTTTGACTGTTTTGGTTGACACACAGGTCGCGCTTCAGCATTTTTATTCGTGCTTTAGCGCTATCGTTATTTGGTCTTCTAGCACTTTTGTTTCTACAATAGCACTATTGTCCAAAATTTAGTGATGTTGTCTATAGTGTAGCGCTTTTGTATCTTAATTAGCGCTTTTGTTCCTGTATTAGCGCGTTTGTCTTTCGGTCTAAATATTTTCTTTTGCTGCTTTTGTCCTTAGTTTCGTGCTTTTGTGTTAAGTAGCACTTCTGTTCTCACACAGAGTAGTGCTATTGTAACAGAGCATTGTAAAAAATGTCTTGTAACCAATCAATTAATTTTTCTTAGGCTTGTAGAAGCCCACCACGTGTTCAGATTTTACTGACTTTTCGTTTCATGTGCAAGTGTAAACTAACCCATTTATTGCTTAGAATTATAGAAATTCCTTTCTTGATTTTATTGCAAGCTAAAACAAACTCAAACACTTCATTTTGTGCTTAAAAATCAAAATTTTCATTTGGTGTTCTAAAACTCACAAGCAAATTTTGTTTTTCATGCAAGATAGGCAATTGGAACACTTCCATTTTGGTGCTTAAAAATCAACTTCAAACACTTCATTTTGGTGCATAAAAACTCAACCAAACAAATTTTGATTTCCTTGCATCAAATTAGGTTAAAAATCACAATCCACACTTGGTTTTTGGACAAATAAAAAGAACAATCAACTTGTCTCATTTTTCAAAGTGATTTACTTCAAGCAAACGTGCTTTTCATTAAGTTGACCAAGATTTCACTTTCTTAGTTACTCAACATTTTTCCTTTGGAGTTAAAAAGAACACCATGACTGTTGGAGCAACATCTCCAAATAGTTAGATCACCATTGCAATGATAAGTTAAAAAGAACAAGTGTATTTTGTGTTTGGCACACTTGTGCAAAAAAGTTTGTTAAGTGCTCCTACGTCTAACACACACTATCCTCTCCCTTGGCTTTCGTGGACCTAGGTGCAAGAGAAAAGTGTTAGTAACACTCAAATTTTATCTTTTTAAGAGAGGCTTGCCAAGAGACACATCACTCTTGGTAATGACCTCACACAGCAAATCCTTCGAGCCGCTATAGAAATCAGGTGTGAGAGAAAGCTGTAGCCTTGGGTATAGTTGTTCCTACAGTGTAACTTGTCGAAAGGACAAATGGGCCCCACCACAAGTTACAAGGCTCTTAAGTGAGTCACTGCAGAATGAACTTATGTCCAAAGACATCAAAAATTACTAAACACCTTTAAGTAGTAGCCCACCCATTCTATTGATTGAGGATATTTGTGAGAAGTTCAGTGCAAGAGCATAGAAGGCTTTGCTCCCAAGATACTCACCATACATATTTCTTTGAGTAGAAACATAGCTTTTTGAAAGGTTACTTGTAGCCCGATAAAAGTGGTGACTCCCCCATCATAGGGATCATCTATTTGTTATGCTCGTGCAAGACTTAGTATATCACATCCTTACCTGCCACAGCGGGATTCATAAGGTATGTAGTACCAAAGTTGAAGAAATATAAAGATGTGGGCTGAAATTATCTCAACTGGCCATTTCACCTTAGGGATAAAAAGTGTTTGAAGTGTTTTCGTTTTTGTGTCAAACCAGTATAAATTCAGTCGACTTCAAGCTTTGGAAAACACCTAAAATACATTTGAAGGAAAGGGTCATACAAGTCCAAAGATTGGGTTGATCTAGACCCATGCTTATTTGTGCCTTTTGAGGCAACATTCTTGTGTTTGTGTGCTTGCTTAGTTTTCTTGTCAAAGAAAAGTCAAAAATCAGTTCCAAAAACAAGTATTCATCCAACACAAAACATTTTCAAATACCAACAAGGATTCCAAAACAAGTGAACAACAAAAGTACCAAACTATATGACCATTCCTCACATCTTGAGAAAGAAGAATCTTCATCAACATATCAACTTGAAGAAAAGACCATTAAGCTCAAAGGCTTTCATCAAAAGAAGGAAATTCTTCTATCTTAATAGACAAATATTTGTCTCTCATAGAACCTTCTTATGTCACATGCGTCTCTATCTTCAAGGGAAATTAAACGAGTTTGATCAAGAGTCATTAAACCACAGATTTTTTACACAATATTGAGCTTTGAGTTATCATCAAAATAAAGGAGGCAAGATCAATCCTGCCTTCTTTCCAGACATTTGTATTACATATAACTCAGCTAGGGTAGAACCACCAACCCCTGAACAAGAAGAGGAAGAGTTTGTTCTTTTTCTAACACAAAGTTTCTATTGAAGTTAAACATTTCATCCATTCTCACATTCACACATCATCAATCCATTCCAACTCTCATAACATCAAGAGGTTTTTGTCCTAAGTTCTCTTTCGATATTGCTTGAATCAAACACAATACATCACTTTTTAGGGTGTCTCGACATCTAGGATAAACTCATCCTAAGAGGCATTTCTACGTAGGTTAAAACTAGTCTATGAGTGAATCCTCTCATTACTAGGTAGTTGGATCTGTAACACATCTCAGATCCCTCTAAATCTTGTCCCATCAAACATTGTCAATCAAACACAACAACCAATTCAAGAAAGGACTTTAGTCACATCTGCCTTTAGTGCTAGAGATTCATATGCAAAACACCCCACCAAACATAAATCTCTCATTTCATCAACAACTCATCAGCATTTTCATCCAACTTCAACAAAAATTTGTAAACAAAATGGCTCAAACCAGATCTAGAACTAGACAAATGGAAATTGAGGAAGAAGAGGAAAATATCAATGAATTCCAAGAAGCTCTTGGAGGAAATCCAAATGATGAAAATCCAAGTACTCCTACTCCTGTGGCAATAGAAAGGGCATGACACAACCCTCTTTTAAATAGACTTTTTGATGAAATACTTCAGAGAAATGTTGATGCTCACTTTTTAAGACTTGCTCAAGAGGGAGCCAAACTACCCTCTGACTTTGATGTTGCACAACTAAGGCAAGCATTAGAATGCCAAAGTCATAATGAGGATGAAAGAGGTCGAGATCACATCAGATACAACCTTCATCAAGGAAATCCCCCACCTCCCCCTCCTCCAAATGACATAGACATGTTGTGGCAACAAGTTGAGAATCTCGCCCAACAGGTTCGTAGTGGTGTGAAAACTAATCAGTTTTCACTTAATGATATTTGTCCCTATCTCTTTGATAGGAATCTTCATATGCCACCTTTTCCACGAGGGTTTGAAACACCCAAGTTTGAAAAGTACCGAGGAAAAGGAGATCCTCGTGATCATGTTAGAGAATTCCATTTAGCTTACCTAGAAGTGGCATAGGAGGATACATACCTAATGCGACTATTTCCCCAAATTTTGGGAGGAACAACCACATCATGGTTTTCCCGATTACCAGGTGGCATTAGGACCTTCGAAGAACTAGTCCAGAAGTTCCTGGCACATTACTCACACAACATTGAACGTGATATCACAATGGATAATCTATGTAACACTAAACAAAAACCAGGTGAGCTATTTTCAGTCTTTCTATAATGATGGCGTCAAATGTCTAGCAGATGTTCTCTTCAGTTACTCAAACAAGAATTGGTGAAAATAGTTATTTCCAACTTAAACGACGAAATGGAATTTCACCTAGACATAAAAGACACAGATTCCTTCAATGACATGATCACAAAAGGTTTAAAATGTGAGCAGGTTCTCATAAAAAAGGGGCTTATCAAGATATACAATGAGCCAAAGGATGGCCCTCGCCCATGCTTCAATAGCGATAAGCCTAACTTTTGGAACAAAAACAAAAATATCATCAATGACGAGGTTGTGGATGCTAGAACTATCAAAAGTGCACAACTTGTGGTCCGATTTGCAGGACAGAACCCCCCACCAAAGAATCACACAGTTGCTCCTCCAAATCAAGATTGCAACGTACCTCAAGAGGAACCCAGACAACGTCAACAAAATTTTTAACCAAAATGAACATACACTCCCTTAGGGGAACCCATTGAAATAGTGTTACGTCAATTGGTTTCTTCAAATCTGGTAACCTTACCCAAAACATCAAATTACGAACCTCAGGTCAAACCTTCATGGTGGAGGGATATTTAACATTGTGATTTCCATCAAGGGAAAGGGCATAAGACAAGAAATTGTCACAGATTGAAAGATCTTATTCAAGATCTTATTGACCGAGGTGAGATCGAAATAGAAGGACACGAACCAAAAACAACAAACAATGATCATCTCATGTTTAAAAATCCACTTCCATCACAAGATCAATGGGGTCCTTCCACTTCAAGGTGAAACACAGATACCACTGATCATACACGAGCCTCCTATAATTACACTATGAATCACCTATACGATGCCAGTGAACAAATTGCAACTATTACCATCAAAAATCCCAGCTCCACCTGCAATGTTGTTACACGTCGTGGCAAGATCACCATAAAAGTAGCTCCACAAGGCACCACATCTATCCCAAAGCAGTATAACCTTGTGGACCAATTTGATAAAACGCCCGCACTGATATCTATCTTAGAGATATTGCACCTATCTCCATCTCATAGAACAATCTTGGATCAAGCTCTCCAAGAGGCGTCAGTCCCTGCAAACTTAAATACAGATCAGTTTCAAGCCATGGTTGGAAATCTAAGGTCATCACCTTGTCTCACTTTCTCTGAAAGTGACAACACATCCTTCCAACAACCTCATAATGCCTCACTCCACATTGAAGGGTTTATCAACCAACATAGGATCAAGTGAATCTTGATCGATAATGGAGCAGCCCTGAATATCTGTACACTACAATTGGTCATAGCATTGGGATATGCAATTGAATCAACGGATCCCCACAAAAAGATAACAATCAAAGCCTATGATGATGTGGAGCGTTCATCCAAAGGAGTAGTTGTGCTACCAATTTGAGTGGGCCCAGTGGTGAAGCACATCATATGTCAAGTTCTGGACCTTCCTTTGCCATACAATTTATTGTTAGGAAGACCTTGGATATAGGCCATGCAAGCCGTTCCATCCACCTACCATCAGTGTATCAAGTTCCCTCATAATGGTGTAGAAATTACAATCCTGGGCGATGCAAATCCCTTTGCATATTGTCATAATGTAAGTCATCAACCAGAGATTACCGTTCCCAACAACAAAGAATCCATCTCATCCACCTCATATGTAAGTCCAGCCTCTCTTTCCAGTTCAAACACCACTATACCTAAACAAGAGAAGCTCAAAATGAAAATAGTAGAGGAAGGTCCTAGGGAATATAATCTCAGCCAACTCTTTTGTGTTGGACAAATGCCCACTTCTCCCAGAACTCATGGTAAACCTCAATGGTTACTTCAAACACCACTGGTCAAACCAGCATGCACTTTGATGCCTTTCATCCTTGGAAAGAGTCAAGAAGAAGAGACCAGAGATGAGGACTTAGCAAAATGGATCTATAAAGATCTTATCACCATGAACATCCTATAAGCTAAGCTTCCCATAGATCAATATGGAAAAGGCCTTCTCATTATGAAAAGAATGGGTTATGATGGTCAAAGTTCTTTGGAACCTTGCAAGCAAGGACGCCATGAGCCGTTGCAGCCAGAATTAAAGCCCAAAGATAACACAGGACTAGGCTTTCAAAAGGAGACCCTACCTAAGCTCAGATTCAAAGGGAAACCCAACAAACATCTATATTAGCCTACTACAAATTAAATAAGTCACCTTTGATCATATCAGCAGCACCGCACACCATCACAACTACCCCACTAAGACTAAAAATCCCAGCAAGATCATCCACAGAACCAATCATCCCACCAATCAAACCAGCAACCCCATCAGCACCAGCAATCACATCAAAAGCACCATTAGCAGCAACAACTATATCAGAATTCCCAACAGTATCAACAACACTAGCAATTCCAACAGAAGCAGCAGAGTCAACAACACCAATACTCCCCGTATCGGATTCACTCATCCCCATAATCCTTCCTGCAGCACCGATCATTTCATCTACAATGGTACATTAGCCGATCACACCTGCAGTGTTTAACTCAAAGGATATCCCGGTATGGTATAGCAACTGGATACTGGAAAGCAACTCAAAGACCGACTCACATGAGTGGGAATTTGATTCAGTACATCTAAATACTTCAGATGAGGAAGACGCATCACCCCCTCCACCTCACAAAGTAATCCATGTTTATGGAGAAGTGCAGATTAAAACCTCTTGGGTTCCTGAACTGGAAACATCTTCCACAGACCCTACATCACATCCTACGCCTAATTCTGACAGGGAGAGTACCATCAACGACTTTCACCACAACGTCTTGACCCTCACTGACACATCTAACGAACTTACCTAATCAATGTGGTAATGCCCATTATCCATCCTGAACTTATCGAATGGAACCAACCTAATCCCCCATGCCTTGACCACTTCCAAAACGATGAGGCAATCATTGACTTTTTGGAACTACGGGATAACATACCAAGTGGGGATCATAAAGTTGTATTCACCATAGAACTTAATAGTGCAACCTACTTTGGGGTGGATGCCAAGCCTTTCAGCTGCAAAAATATAACAATAGAACATGGATCTTCCAGTGAAAACCACACTGTGGTACTATTTGATCCCAAAAAAGTAAAAAGAAAGAGTGTATCCAATGGTGAAAACCTCTCTAAGGTGCCTGAGGATGAAAGGTTTGACATTCTCCCCTCTAGTACATAGCAGGAAAAATCAATCTGATCAAGGAAACCAAAGAATACAATGTGGAGACTCCTAAAACTCCTCACCACATACATCTGGCATCTCTTTTGACTCCGGAGGAACAACCCAAGTTTGTCAAATTCTTCAAAAAATGCCAGATCAACTTCGCATGGTCATATGCAGACATGCTTGATCTTGATCCTGATTTAGTCATGCATCACCTCACAGTAGCAAAAGGCACTAAGCCTGTCAAATAGAAGTTTCACAAGATGCATCCCTAGATTGTGGTACTAGTCAAAGCAGAACTTAAGAAACTCTTGGATGTTGGTTTCATTAGACCAATTGATTATGCAGATTGGATCTCCAATATTGTGCTTGTCGACAAACCAAATGGGGACATCTATATCTGTACTGACTTCAGGGATCTGAACAAGGCATGTCCTAAAGCTGATTTCCCCCTACCAAACATTGACATCATAGTAGACCTAATAGCAGGACATGCCATGCTTTCTCATGGATGACTTTTCCGGGTACAACCAAATAAAGATCGCACCAGAAGATCAACATAAGACAACCTTCACATGTCCATGGGGAACATACTGTTGGAATGTAATGCCTTTTGGTCTAAAGAATGCAGGCACGAACTATCAAAGAGCAATGACCACCATCTTTCATGATATGATACATACCATAATGGAAGATTATGTTGATGACTTACTGGCAAAATTACTCACAAGAGAAGGTCATCTAGAAATATTAGAGAAGATCTTTGATAGACTGGAACAATATCATGTTTGACTCAACCCAAAGAAATGTGTCTTTGGAGCAACCTCAGGGAAACTTATAAGATACATTGTCTCAAGAAAAGGCATTGAGGTCGATCCTGCAAAGGTCAAAGCAATCATGGACATGCCACCTCCAAAGAACATCAGTCAGCTAAGGACATTCCAAGGGTGGCTACAATCCATCCGAAGATTCTTGCACAACTGGCAGATAAGTGTCACCCCTTTACACACCTGCTACACAAGAACATCCTCTTTCAGTGGGATGCTAGATGCCAGCAAGCATTCCAGATGCTTAAAGATTATCTCATAAATACACCATTGTTGATCCCACCAAATCCGGATAAACCCCTATTGTTGTATATCTCAGCAACAAATACAACATTGGGAGTACTATTGGCTCAACACAATGCAAAAGGGAAAGAGTGTGTTGTTTACTACATCTCTCGCACACTAGTTGGCTAAGAACTCAATTACACACCTATTGAGTGAGCTTGCCTTGCAGTAATCTTGGCAGCCACCAAACTAAGACACTATCTATTAACACATAAAGTACAGCTCATTGCAAAGATCGATCCACTCAAGTACTTACTCAGCAAAGCAGCATTGACAGGCCACTTGGCCAAATGGCCAAATGGGTGATGATTCTAATTGAATTTGACATCAAGTATGTGGACCGTAAGGCTATCAAGGGCCAAGTTATTGCAGATCAGTTGGCCGATGCACCCCTCACAGGTGATCATCCTCTCATTTCCAATTTTCCAGATGAAGAGATATTCATGATCACAAAAGCACAACCATGGAAACTATACTTTGATGGTTCATACACTAGGCATGGTTCAGGGACAGGCATCCTATTTATCACACCTCAAGGTGATAGCATCCCGAAGTCTTACAGGCTCACATTTCCATGCACAAACAACATAGCAGAATATGAGGCCTTGATCACAGGACTCAAACTAGCCATACAATGGAAACTGAAAGAGCTACAAATATACGGCGACTCCTAACTAGTCATCTGACAAGTCACAGATGAATATCAAACCAAGGATGATAAACTCATGCCATACAAGCAAATGGTGGACAATTTAAAGGCATCATTTACTACTATCACCTTTGAGCAGATACCCAGAGATCAGAATCGAGCTGCTGATGCTATGGCTACCATTGCATCTCTCCTGGATCTTCCATAGAATTCAACATGCTATGAGTTCTTGGTAGAACAACTTTGGATTCCCACTTATGATATCCCCAAATCTGAGATGATATGTCACCTTGTTGGTTCCAAATCCCCGTGGTATGGTGAGTTCTACACCTACCTCCATGATCACACACTTCCTCCTAACCATTTCAATAACCAACGTAAAACCTTCAGTCGCCAAACCACTCGATATACCCTTATTGCTGAAACCCTATACCGATGCAGTCTTGATGGTACTCTCCTTTGATGTTTGGCATAGGATGAGATAACAAAGGCCTTGGAAGAGGTACTTGAAGGAATTTGTGGAACACATGCAAGTGGTCCTTCACTAGCCAAGAAGATCATGCGCACTGGATACTATTGGCCTGTTGGCATTATGTGAACTGGCATGATGACAAAATGATATTGTATGTTGTCATTGATGTCAATATGAGACATGGTGAGAACCGACACATGTGATAGGTGAAGAGAGAGGAACCAGCATATATATGAACTAGTTTATATGCCAAAGTGAAGCGGCATATTTGATCAAGGTGAACTGGCATGTAGTTATGAGAACCGGCACATGGAAGCATTGTATGACTACCGGTTGGTAGGCAGCTTCCACTTCGGGGTTTCTGGTTGGAGTACGTCAAGTCTGTGTGACTCAATCGGTGATCTTTGTGTGATGAGTTAGCAATATGATGGAGGATAGATCATGTTGCCACGTAAGCTCTGTGCGCATGAAGGATCTTGCATGAAGAAGACTATTCCTATCTACCTCGGGAATGTACGAAGTTTGTCAAATGGTGATAACGCAGGATGGGTTATCCGCCGCCATGAAAACGGTGGATAATGGATGATGGAGAATGTCTTGAGATCGATTCAAGATTGTTGGATTTAATGCAGTATGATTCAATGGTCAGAATCAAACCATTTGAATTGCTTAACCTAACAGGTTTAGGGTTTAGTGTTTTTGCTACCGACCTGTATGTTTCCTATAAGGTTGATGTTGTGTTTCTTTCTGAAGTTGTTGGCAAAAGTTGTGAGTGTGTATCCAAGGGAAGTGATACGTGTTTCTTGCCAGACCAAAGGAGAGAAGAGATATCTGCAAAGTGAATGTACAGAAGGTGAAGAGGAGCCAAAACTGGATCTGCATTAGCATTGGGTGTTGTTAACAGATCATTGTAATACCTATTGATCTCTAACCATTTCAACAGTTGTAAAATCCCCTAAAAGGTTAGCCTTAACTAGCTTGATTCAAAATCCCTTAAATCGGGTGGTTTTAACCGGCTTGTTTTAAATCCCTTAACCGAGTAACTCGAGGCTAATGAGTTCTGAGAAGCTTGAGAATCTTAGGAGATCCTTTCAGCTATTGAGCTCTTGAAATCCTCTAACAAGGTGACCCTACCAGGTTTAACCCTTAACCGAGTATCCCTTAACCGGGTGATCCCTAACAAGATCAATTCCTACCAGAACCAATTGTAATGTTCTTAACCGAACAAGGCTCCTAACAGAACAGACTTCCAAAAAGTTCAAAAAGTAGCTTGTGGGTATTCATCCCCACCGTGGTTTTTTCCAATTGGGTTTCCACATGAAAAATATGTGTGTCATGTGAAATGCTTTTGTCTTGTGATGCTTTATTCTATCTGTTATGCACATGAAGGCTCTATGTTTTATGCCTGTCTATAAAACATATTGAACTCACTGTTGTGAAGATCTGATGATTTAGTTTATCTGTTTATGCATGAGAATATAATGATACTTTAGTATTGAGCTAAGAGGGAAGCTTATTGAGTGACTGGTTCATGACTGATTGAGCTGTACTGGATGTTACCAGTTGCACTCTGTTTTACTGGTTTCCCTGTTTGTCAATCATTTGGGGTATTTGTTGTCAAACTGGTTTTAGACTGTATTCGTGTTTGTACTGATTCACCCCCCCCCCTCTCAGTACCGGTTTGGTACTTGTGGTTCATCATTTGAGTTATCAATTGGTATCAGAGCACCTCCAGATCCTCTATGTTGTAAGCCTAACCGCGTGAGGAAAAGATCCTAGACAAATGATGAAGAGGGAAGGTCCAAAGTTTAACAGGGAAAATTTTGGTATATGGAAAGACAGGATGAAGATATTCATCAAAAGCATGGGTGTTCAACACTGGAGTTATGTTGAAAATGTATATGTTGTTCCTACCGGTACTCTCACTGATGACCAAAAGAGAGAGATACAAGAAAATGGGAAAATCATGGAACCCCTCATCAGTAGTTTATCTGACATTAAGTTCATTGATGTTTAGGACAAGGAAAACCCCAAAGAGGTATAGGATGCTCTTGAAAATATCTATGGTGGTCATGAGCATGTAAAACAGGCTAAGGAAGAAAGCCTGAGAGGGAAATTTGAAGACATGCAGATGGTTGAAGGAGAGATCATTCAGCAGTATGGAATAAGAATCAAAATAGATGTTGGAGAAATAAAGAGTGCAAGTGGAAAAATAGAAGATTCCACTGTGGTAAGTAAAGTCCTAAGATCCCCATTGCCGGTCTATGCAATAAGGGTTGCTACTATTCAGGAGCTGAGATCAATAGACAAGTCTAAGGCATCCTTGGATTCCATCATAGCCAAGTTGATAGCCTATGAACTGAATAGTTTTGATGGCAGTGTTCAAAAGACAGAATCAGTTTTTAAAGCTTCTGCTATACCATCCAGAAAAGGAAAAGAGGCTAGCACTAGTGGGGAACCTAGTCAGAACATAGAAATGAAAGATGAAGAGTTTCTAATGGAATTTGAAGCTCTTCTAGCCTAGAGATTTCCAAAAGGGACTAGTAAATGCAAAGGTAAGCTTCCTTTGAAATGTTTTTCTTATAACTAGATAGGACATATTGCTATGAACTATCCTAATAGTGACAACAAGGACAAACCGAAAAGGTTCAAGAAATTCAAAGGAGGAAATCGAAGAAATTGTTTTGTGGCAATTGATGAAGGTGTGACAGCTGAGAAATCATAAGATGAAGAGAATGAAGACATTGCATTTGTTGCTATAAAGGAAGATGTGGCAGACAAGAGGCTCTTGTCTCCCGGTTTGAAAATTCAAATGAATGGATCATTGACAGTGGCTATTCTCACCATATGACTAGTGACCAGAGAAAGTTTTTATCCTTAGAGGAGTATTATGGTGGTGTGGTTCGCTTTGGCAATGATGCACCATGCATGGTCAAAGGCAAAGGGTCCATCTCTTTGAATGGAAAGAGTAGTGCTAACAATGTGTACTGGGTTGAAGGTCTCAGACACAACCTTCTAAGTGTTGCCCAGCTAAATGATAGTGGTCTCACTCTACAATTCAAGAATGGAGTTTGCAGAATCAAAGGTAAAGATGGAAAATTGGTAGCCACCGGCATGCAGACTAAAGGTAACCTATTTCATCTAAATGCAAATATAAGTACATGTCTTATGGCTAAGCTTGATGATAGCTGGATATGGCATACGAGATTCTGTCATATGAACTTTGATAACATTGTGAAGGATAGTAAGATCAAGGTATTTAGAGGGTTGCTGGTGCTGAGCAAACCAGATAATACCTTGTGTAGAGAATGTCAATTGGGAAAAATGTCTTCCTCAACCTTTAAAGGTAAATCTTTCACTGCTGACAACTTGCTTGATCTTGTGCATACTGATTTATGGTCCTATGAAAATGAGAAGTGTGTAGGGTGATAGGTACTTCATGATTCTCACTAATGACTGCTCAAGAATGATGTGGGTCACATTGTTGAAAGATAAGTCTGAAGCTTTTGGGAAATTCAAAGCATTCAGAGCATTAGTGGAGAAGGAAAGCAGTAAAAGGATCAAATGTCTCAAAACTGATCAAGGAGGGGAATTCACTTCCAGTGAATTCAACAAGTATTGTGAAGAATTTGGCATCAAGAGACAGTTGTCTGCCCCCCGAACTCCACAGCAGAATGGCCTAGCAGAGAGGAATAACCGGACTGTGGTTGAAGTAGCTAGAACCATGTTGATCCAAGGAAAGGTTGCTCACACCTTCTGGAGAGAAGCAGTGAGCACTGTAGTCTACACTATGAACTGGGTACAAATCAAAAAGGGCAAGGACAAAACTCCTTATGAGTATTGGACCGATAAGACACTTGTGGTTAACTACGTATTTGGTAGCAAATGTTACATCAAGAGGAGTGAACATCAAGGTAAATTTGAAGCTAAATGTGATGAGGGAATATTTCTAGGATATTCCACCAAGAGTAAAACTTACAAGTGCTACAACAATAGGACTCAGAGAATTATGGAAAGCATCAATGTAAGAGTTGATGAATCCTCTGAGAAGACTGAGGAAACCGACAGTGAGCAAGTAGTAAATGAACCGGTTGCAACCTTCTAGGAACTGGTTGTCAGTCAGCCTAGTACCAGTAACAATGTTCCTGAACCGGTGAATGTTGATACTGATGAAGATGAGGATGAAGAAGAAAAGCAAGAAGAACCAATTAAGACCATTCCTCAGTATGTCAAGTTGAATCATGATCCCAAGCAAATCATAGGTGATAAGGATGTAGGAGTCCTTACTAGAAGAAAGATCAGAGAAAACTTATGTATGATCTCTGAATTTGAGCCTAAGTCATTCAAAGAGGCTCATAAAGATGAAGACTGGATCAAGGCAATGGAAGAAGAACTTGACCAGATAGAGAAAAATGGTACATGGTCCTTGGTACCCAGACCAGAGCATAAAAATGTCATTGGCACCAAATGGTGGTTCAGAAATAAGTTGAATGAGGATGGCATAGTGATTAGGAATAAAGTCAGACTAGTATGCAAAGGATATGCTCAAGAAGAAGGTGAAGACTATGGGGAAACCTTTGCTCCTGTAGCCAGATTGGAAGGAGTTAGTATGCTTCTTGCATATGCAGCTTTTAAGAGATTCAAGGTATATCAAATGGATGTAAAATCTGCATTCCTAAATAGTGTACTTGAAGAGGAGGTATATATTGAGCAACTAGATGGGTTTTCCCTATCTAAAGATAGTGACATGGTATGTAGGCTACATAAAGCATTATATGGTCTAAAGCAAGCACCTAGGGCATGGTATGAGCACCTACATTCCCATCTTGTGAAGATTGGATTTAAGAGAACAAGTGAAGACAACAATATCTACTTGAAATCTGAAGGAGATCAGATCCTGATCTATGAAGTTTTTGTTGATGATATCATCTTTGGTGGAGATGATAAGATGAGTCATGAGTTTGCTGATGAGATGAAGAAAGAGTTTGAGATGTCACTCATAGGGGAGATTAAGTTCTTCATTGGACTATAGATCCAACAGATGGAAGACGGAATCTTCATCACTTAGTCCAAATATGTCAAAGAGATGTTGAAGACTTTTGGCATGGAAGATAGCAAACTGGTTGGTACACCGATGGTGACCGGTTGCAAATTGACAAAAGAAGATGATTCTGCACTAGTTGATGAGAAGGAATACCGATCGATGATTGGTAAGTTGCATTATGCAGTGCATAGTAGACCGGATATTGCACATGCAATTGGCATCACTGCAAGGTTCCAGAAGAGTCCAAGAGAATCTCACTTAAGTGCAGTCAAGCGGATTATTAGGTATCTGAAGGGAACAGTTGACTATGGATTGTGGTACCCATACAACAATAATTTTAATCTGAAAGTATTCACAGATGCTGATTGGGCCGGTAATGTGGATGATCGAAAGAGCACAACCGGTGGTGCATTCTTTCTTGGTGGTAGACTGGTCTCATGGATGAGTAAAAAAATAGAGTTGCATCTCTTAGTCTATAGCAAAAGCGGAGTATGTTGCAGCTTTCATGAACCGCACTCAGACAATCTGGATGAAGCATGTACTAGAAGGCTTCAAGATCCCTATATCTAAACTGGTAAGTATATTCTATGATAACACAAGTGCTATCAATATATCAAAGAATCTGGTTTTACATTCTAGAACCAAGCATTTTGAGCTTAAGTATCATTTCTTGAGGGAAAAGGTTCAGAATAAAGAGATTGCATTGGAGCATGTGTCCAGTAAGGAGCAGTTAGCAAACATATTCACCAAGCCTCTCCCAAAAACAACATTTGTGCATTTGAGAGGTGAATTAGGGGTATTGCCCCTTCAGGAGGTGAACTAAAACTGATTGTTCCACATCAGTCAGGTACTAGAAAGACAAAGTTTTAGTTGATTGGTGTGTTGAAGGTTGCTACTCCTCAGGGGAGCAGTATGATGAAACAGAAATGTTTGTACCTTCACTTTGGCATTGTTGTCAAAGGGGGAGAAGATGTGAAGCAGAGAAGATATCTTTTGTATATTGCCATCAATGCCAAAGGGGGAGATTGTTGGCATTATGTGAACCGGCATGATGACAAAATGATATTGTATGTTGTCATTGATGTTAATATGTGACATGATGAGAACCGACACATGTGATAGGTGAAGAGAGAGGAACCGGCATATATATGAACTGATTTATATGCCAAAGTGAAGCGGCATATTTGTTCAAGGTGAACCAGCATGTAGTTATGAGAACTGGCACATGGAAGCATTGTATGACTACCGGTTGGTAGGAAGCTTCCACTTCGGGGTTTCCGGTTGGAGTACCTCAAGTCTGTGTGACTCAATCAGTGATCTTTGTGTGATGAGTTAGCAGTATGATGGAGGACAGATCGTGTTGCCACATAAGCTCTGTGTGTGTGAAGGATCTTGCATGAAGAAGACTATTCCTATCTACCTTGGGAATGTGTGAAGTTTGTCAAATGGTGATAATGTGTGATGGGTTATCCGCCTCCATGAAAATGGTGGATAATGGATGATGGAGAATGTCTTGAGATCGATTCAAGATTGTTGCATTTAATGCATTATGATTCAACAGTCAGAATCAAACTATTTGAATTGCTTAACCTAACAGGTTTAGGGTTTAGGGTTTTTGCTACCGACCTATATGTTTCCTATAAGGTTGATGTTGTGTTTCTTTCTGAAGTTGTTGGCAAAAGTTGTGAGTGTGTATCCAAGGGAAGTGATACGTGTTTCTTGCTAGACCAAAGGAGAGAAGAGATATTTGCAAAGTGAATGTGCAGAAGGTGAAGTGGAGCCAAAAATGGATCTGCATTAGCATTGGGTGTTGTTAATAGATCATTTTAATACCTGTTGATCTCTAACCATTTCAATAGTTGTAAAATCCCCTAACAGGGTAGCCTTAACTGGCTTGATTCAAAATCCCTTAAATCGGGTGGTCTTAACCGGCTTGTTTTAAATCCCTTAATCGGGTAACTCGAGGCTAATGAGTTCTGAGAAGCTTGAGAAGCTTAGGAGATCCTTTCAGCTATTGAGTTCTTGAAATCCTCTAACAAGGTGACCCTACCGGGTTTAACCCTTAACCAAGTATCCCTTAACCAGGTGATCCCTAACAGGATCGGTTCCTACCAGAACCAATTGTAATGTTCTTAACCGGACAAGGCTCCTAACATAGCTGACTTCCAAAAAGTTCAAAAAGTAGCTTGTGGGTATCCATCCCCACCGTGGATTTTCCCAGTTGGGTTTCCACGTGAAAAATATGTGTGTCATGTGAAATGCTTTTGTCTTGTGATGCTTTATTCTATCTGTTATGCATATGAAGGCTCTATGTTTTATGCCTGTCTATAAAACATATTGAACTCACTATTGTGAAGATCTGATGATTTAGTTTATCTGTTTATGCATGAGAATATAATGATACTGTAGTATTGAGCTAAGAGGGAAGCTTATTGAGTGACCGGTTCATGACTGATTGAGCTGTACTGGATGTTACCGGTTGCACTTTGTTTTACTGGTTTCCCTGTTTGTCAGTCATTTGGGGTATTTGTTGTCAAACTGGTTTTGGACTGTATTCATGTTTGTACTGATTCACCCCCCCCTCTTAGTACCGGTTTGGTACTTGTGGTTCATCATTTGAGTTATCATGGTCATCCATGGAAAAAGACTCCTACTACTTTGTTAGAAAGTGCAAGAAATGTCAAGTTCATGGATACTTGATACATGCACCAGCACAGGAATTGCAACCAATCACAACACCATGGCCTTTTTGTCAATGGGGACTTGACCTTGTGGGTAAAATCCATCCATCTTCATCCAACGGCCACAAATTCATTATTACCGCCACTGAATACTTCACAAAGTGGATCAAAGTTGTTTCACTTACCCAAGTAACTGGCAAGTAGATCGCCTCATTCATCCTCAATTACATCATCTGTTGGTATGGTGTACCCGTGTCCATCATTACAAATAACAGTCTTCCTTTCAAGAATCAAGATGTCTGTGAACTCTATGAGAAATTTCACATCCAACACCGCTTTTCCACACCCTATTACCCACAAGGCAATGGTCAGGCCAAAGCATCGAACAAGAACATATTAAGAATCCTAATGAAGACAATCAATGATGTCGGTCGTGATTGGCATGTTTAATTGAATCCAGCACTATGGGCGTATCAAACTAGCATTCGAACCCCTACAGGCACAACTCCCTACTCACTAGTCTATGGTGCAAAGGCTATCTTACGTATTGAGGTCAAGATACCATCTTTATGGGTTTCCTTGCATAATCTCATAGATGACGAAGCATATAGGGTATCATGTCTTCAAGACTTAGAGCTCCTTGATGAAAAATGACAAGCTGCATACAACCACCTCAAAGCCTATCAGCAGCACATGAGGAGAAGCTATAATCATCGAGTTAAACCTCATACATTTGAGGTAGGTGATCTTGTTCTTTGAGAGAATCCTCGTAACCAATCCAACCGAGAACATCAGGGAAAGTTTGAATCAAACTGGCTGGGTCCATATGTTATCACTGCTGTCTTTGGGTCCGGGGCATATCAATTGGCTACATCAGAAGGGGAACCGCTAGCAAATCCGATCAACAACATGCACCTCAAACGGTTTTATACCTAAACGTTGTACAGAGCATGCTCCCATACATACCAAAAAAACACCAAAAACATTCAGAAAAATGTCCTGAAGAAAATACAAAAAAAATCAAAATAGTAAAGAAAAATCATGCATCCAAACGGTGAACAACCACTCCGGTGGCACCTTGGGTAAGTGCGATGGTGAAAACCTAGCAAACAGGCACCACTCGTAAAAGCTATGGCTCCATTATTTTTCAAACTTGTTGCGATCACATTCATTGCATCCACATATCCATCCATCCAAACCATGGCTTGTTATTGATCTGCAATCAAAGATAGTACTTCATGCGTCTTCCATCCCACTTTTTCATAGTCATGTCTAAACTGGGGGCAATGCCCTTAACCTATTGATGGAAGTGGATTCTGCATTACTTGTGATTCATTGAGTTCTTCATTCAAAACTATCTCACAAAATCCAAAAACATTCAGAACAATCATTGAAATACCAAAAACATTGGAAAACTATCTCAAAAAATCCAAAAAAAAAAATTAGAAAATATCAAAAATAAATAAAAAACATGGCAACACCTTGTGCATACTCATTCGAGAAGACATCAAACAAACATTGTGAAATACTCAAACAATGATCACTTATCACATCAACCAAATAATCAACATTGATACTCAAACTGTCTTCAACAAGGATGCATCCTTCCTTATCAAAACAAAGACAAGAAAATTATGTTTAAGCTATCAAGTACTTGGTTGATTTGTAGGTTATTCATTCATTTATATATATCAGGTTCCTATGCTACTCCAAGATATCCACAAGTGATTAGAGTGGTCGGGATGGTTCTTAAGCATTGTTTGTATGTCTTCTGCGAATTATTCCGATGAAGTTTTGGGGCATGTACTAATGGTGTCTATGTGGGAAGTTCACTAAGTTGCGTGATCATATGCAAAATACAATCATAGATCACTATGGCTTGCTGACTACAGCGTATACCTCGACCATATGAGCATGAACCATTATCGAGGGTCCATATTCTTTATTCTTTATTTATGTTGTTTGCTTGTAGGTACAATGCTCCATCCTTGGTTCCTACTACCTCATCGAAGCTCGATATTATCATGCTCAATGATGAAAATAAAGCACTATGGATCGTCATTCTATCTCATCTGTTTATATTGCATTTCGTTGCATGTCACCCATCCATTTAAAAATTCATTATTCATATGCATGGTTTTGTATGCAAGTGTGAACAAGATTAATATGAGGAGCTATATGAAAATCGAGTTGGTCTTGGATACAATCATGATAGAGTACTCTGATACATCATCAGTACATCGAACAAAAGTTAAAACAACCTTGCACTCATTATCATAATCACATCATCATTTCATTACATTTAGTTGCAGTTGCATAAAGCCTAGTTCATTATCATTTACTTGCATATCGGTTTATTAAAATCTTAAATCTTCATTAGCATGCATTTAATATCATTTAGTTACATTTTTATACATATCATTCATTCTCATTTACTTGCATTAGTATCATTATATCATTTCATCATTGCACAGTCATGACATTTAGATTCATTTATATGCTAAAATTATCCTTATTTTTCATTTACTACCATGATTAACCATTATAGATGCATTCATTTAGTGGGTATGTGCAGGATCATGGTGTGCCAAAATAGGCCCTTAAGTGGCAATGAAATTTCAAAAAATCAGAGTTATGCAACTTGACATGAAAATTTGAATAAGTTGTGAACATTATTTTTAAAATATGTAAGAAGAGAATATATATAAAATTGAATGTAGTTTCTAAGCTACTAGTTGTTTTTTGGAAAAAAAAATTCCTATTTGATGAAAATTTCAAATTTCAATGCAGTGGTACTAAAATTTCAGAAAAAAATAAGAAGTAGACGTATGTCTGACCACCCTAATCACAATCAAATCATAATATTTTTTTATAATATTTATAATATAAGTATTATACTCATGTCTGGATGTGACACATTTTTTTTTTTTAACTTTTTATAAATTAAATAATTATTTATGAATTTTTTACTACAAATTTTCAGAAATTCAGAAACTCCTACATCTGACCACCTTAACTTGGTCAAAACCTTATGAATTTTTTTTTTTTAATTTTTCCCTATAGTAGACGAAGCATAGGATGTGACGCATGTTTCAGATTCAAAAAATGTTATACCGTTTGAAAGTTATGAGTATTTTCAATCAGTATATCAATCAGGACTATTGTCATAATTCAATTAGAAAATAAATAATAATTGTTTATTAAAGTCAAAATAAGACAAGCCTTATATTGTTGGAAATTTGGGAATGTCCTTAAAAAACCCTTTTCGTTTTATCAATTTTGGCTACAAAAAAAGTCGTCAGCCACCAGTGTAAAGTCTGGAAAATCAAGGAATACTGAAAAACACGTTTTTTCAGTTGACTTTCCAGGCTTGTCACTTCCAAGCCAAATACCAAAGCATTCCCAAGCCGAAATTTGAAATTTAAAAATTTGACTACAAAAATTGGATATCCGATATAATCAAATATCTGATTTTAATATATAAATTTGTGGTCCCCAAAAATTTTCCCGTTGCCGCCTTTTATTTACTGAACTGCCACATTAATGGCGATGGCAGAAATCCAATATCCGATATCGGATTTTATTAGTCATATTTTAGAGAGAGAGAGAGATTATGGGAGAGGGAGAGAGAGAGAGAGAGGAGGAGAGGGAGAGAGAGAGAGAGAGAGTGGGGGGGAGAGGGATGGAGAGATATTAGGGGAGAGAGAGAGAGAGAGAGAGAGAGAGGGAGGGAGGGAGGGGAGGGAAGTAGAGAGAGATAAAGAGATTAGCGGAGAGAGAGAGACAGAGACAAAGACAAAGACAGAGACAAAGAGACAGAGAGACAGAGAGAGGGAGAGAGATGGGGAGGGGGAAGGGAGAGAGAGAGAGAGAGAGAGATTAGGGGAGAGAGAGATAGATGGAGAGATTAGGGGAGAGGGATAGAGAGAGATTAGGGGAGAGAGAGAGAGAGATTAAGACATCATAGGACATCATGAACCCTTATGACATTAAGACATCATGAAACCTTATGAGATAGGGGGGAGAGAGAGAGAGAGAGAGATTAAGACATCATGAACCCTTATGACCTCTTAGGACACCATATGACCCCTAATGACACCATATTGGGTCGCTTTGGGTCATATTGTGTCCTACGGGTTCATATTGTGGCCTACAACCCCTTAGGACACCATATGACCTCTAACGACATGATTTGGTGTCTTAAGGGGTCCTATGGTGTCGTTAGGGGTCATAAGGTGTCCATAGGCGTCATATGGTGTCCTAGGACACCATATGACCCCTTAAGACACAAAATTGTGTGTTATGGGTCATATGTTGTCCTAAGGGGTCGTAAGACACCATATGACCCAAAGCAACCCAATATGGTGTCATTAGGGGTTTAATGGTGTCCTAAGGGGCCATATGATGTCTTAAAGGGGTCATATAACACAATATGACCCACTAGGACACAATATGACCCATAACGACCAAATATGGTGTCATTAGGGGTCATATGGTGTCCTAAGAGGTCATAAGGGTTCATGGGACACCATATGACCCCTAACGACATGATTTAGTGTCTTAAGGGGTCCTATAGTGTCCATAGGGGTCATATGGTGTCTTGGGACACCATACAACCCATTATGACACCATATGACCCCTTTGGACACCATATGACCCCTAACAACATGATTTGTTGTCTTAAGGGGTCCTATGTTGTCCATAGGGGTCATATGGTGTCTTGGGACACCATACGACCCATTATGACACTATTATGGACACCATATGACCCCTAACAACACCATAGGATCCATTAAGACACCAAATAATGTTGTTACGGGTCATATGGTGTCCTAAGGGGTCATAGGCCACAATATGACCCCTTAGGACATAATATGACCCAAAGTGACCCAATATGGTGTCATTAGGGGTCATATGGTGTCCTAAGAGGTCATAAGGGTTCATGGGACACCATATGACCCCTAACAACATGATTTGGTGTCTTAAGGGGTCCTATGGTGTGCCAAGACACTATATGACCCCTATGGACACCATATGACCCCTAATGACACCATAGGACCCCTTAAGACACCAAATTGTGTCGTTAGGGGTCATATGGTCTCTCTCTCTCTCTCTCTCTCTCTCTCTCTCTCTCTCTCTCTCTCTCTCTCTCTCTCTCTCTCTCTAAAATATGACTAATAAAATCTGATATTCGATTTAATCGAATATTGGATTTTTGCCATTTGGCAGTTTACTAAATAAATGGCAGCAATGGGAAAATTTTTGGGGACCACAAATTTTTGTACTAAAATCAGATATCTGATAAAATCGGCTATCCGATTTTAGTACAAAAAACCAAGAAAAAAAGGGTTTGTGGGCCATTTTGTAGATTCCAACGACCCAAAGTCTGCATATTCTATTTTCTGTCGAGGATCACGATTTTTCAAATAGCTAGAGACAACTTTGTGTTTTTGGGAGATTCTTAAAGTGAAAACTTACATTGTCAATCACGAAGGAGCATATGTGTGGAGGGAAATGGGGAGTAGTAGTCATCGGAAGTCTAAACGCAAAAGAAAACTTTCAAATGACCAAATTGAAGTGTATAGAGAAAGAGATAGAGAATGTCATAGGAGGAGAAGACAAGGTATGTTAAATATTGCTAATGTTACTTCAACTGAAGAGGAAATTGAATTTGAAAATGTGCCACAAGTTATTGAAAATGAAAATGTAGATTTTGAAAGTGAAAATATTGAAAATTTTGAAAATGTTGAAAGTGATAATGAAAATGCTCAATATGTGGAAAATTTTGACATAGGAGGTGAAAATGTAGAAAACTTTAACATTGAAGGTGGAATTGCTCAACCAAGTGAGCCATATGTAACACCTAATTACTTTAGAAATGAAGACCCTCTCATGGATGAAAGACAAATTCCAAATCCAAGACCTTCAAGAACCCCAAAATGGTTATTTGAAATCGATGAGAACATTATTGCGAATCTTGAAGGCAAGAGGTCAACAAGAACCGTTCGGTTGTGGGCTACACAACTTTTCAACCAAAATTTTAGCAATAAGACATTGACCGAGCAATGCCAACTCTTTGTTCAATTGCTAAAGATGATAAAGATGAGACCATTGCTAAACAAATTGAAGATTCGTATGAACAAGAAGATGGAGAGAAATTCTATTATTGCAAAAAATCTTTTTGACGCTCTCAATTCTATTGGAAAGAATACCAAAGAAAGAGATAAGAGAGCCGCTCAAAGAGTGATTACAACCTCCTTAGTAAGCCATCAATTGAGGAAGGCTCGTCAAATGAGACAAACTTGTGTTGATTTTAACATAAACCGTAAAACTTTGGATAGAGCACTTGCACAAAGACAAAGACTTGACGATCCACTTCAACAAGATACATGGGCATTTGGTGGGAGGCTTCCACATGCTGATAGAAAGTTGACTGACAATGTGAAGGAAGAGATTCAACAATTTTGGAACTCTAATTCTAGAGTGTCACCCAATGTAAAGGATGTTTTGAAATTAAGAATCGACAACCGAGACTGCACACCGCATCCCAAACATTTCTTGGAATCAAGCCAAACAATGTTGTACAAATTTTTTTGTGAATTACATCCAACTTTGCAAATATCACAAAGGGCCTTTGAATCTTTGAAACCATTTTATTGTGTTCCTCTTAAGATTCGCAATACCTGTTGTTGCAGGTACCATGTGGAGTTTTCAATGTCCCATGAACTTTTAAGTCATCTTCGTTCTACGATGCATACTAATGAGATGTTGTAGGAGTGTGGTGCAATGCTATTTCTGAGATCATCAAGAGACTTGCAAGATCTATTTTTATGCCCTAGAGATGATGGCTGCTATTTCTATAGAAATGATTTTTTGAATGAGAAGTGCTCAGAATGCAGTGGGTTGTCAAAGTTTGTTTCATGTTTTCATGAGGGCAGCGAACATGAGTTTGGAAATAATTATGTTGAGAAAAAAAGATACGAGACAGTGAAATATACTTTGAAGAGTGGAGGTGAAGGTTCTAGATGTGAATTAGTCTCAAGAGAAGTGAGTATTGCTGATTTTATTTTGGATTTTAAGGAAAAACTTTTCTACAAGTATGCAAGGCACACCCATAGGTCTCAGTGGTTAGATCAATAGTTGAGGATGTGTAAGATCTCTTTCCCGATTTGCACTATTGTATCGATGGTTGATTTTGCAGTGAACTATACATTGCAACCACAGAATGAGGTACAGTCTCAATACTACAATTCAATCCAGATTGTTATTTTTATTCACATTACACATAGACATGCTCTTGATAGTACAGAAGAGGATAGGAAGATAATCAGGGAGTATCATTTTTATATGAGTGATGATAGATCACACTCCTCTGAGTATGTGCAACATTCTTTCGAGAATTTTTTTGAGTTCTTGCATGAGAAAGATATTGCAATTGACCGACATATAATATGGTCAGATAACTATACGGGTCAATTCAAGAATGCCTGTATGTTTTATAGGTTAAGTAGAATACATGTGGAGAGGCATATACCTCATATTTGGTGTTTTTTTGAGGCAGGGCATGGGAAGGGAGAGCATGATGGAGCAGGTGCATGTTTGAAGAGAGCTCTAGTTAAGGAGCAATTGAGGATTTCAGGTGCAAATTTCTCTGATGCACATTCTATTGTTGATTGGTGTAGTTCAGCATTGTCACATGGAGGTACTCTTGATTCAGCAGTGAGCAGATTCTTTTGGTTGATTGAGGAGGGAATAGTGGGAGATAGATTGGATTGTCAAATAATTAAAGATTCTTCAAAATGCATTCATTTCTCAGCTCAGATGCAAGTACATGGACCATTTGGACACGAGCGTTGGCTTATTTTTGTCAAAGTTGTGTTCGGTGTGATTGGGATCAGTGCGAGTCAAGTGAGTGGGTTGATACGTGGGTTCCCCACTATCTAACTCCTTTATCTCAAACAATATCCTTGTCAAATGATGACATGGAAATTTCACTTGAGTATGATCATCTATCAGATCTTGTATAGCTAGGACATGTTTTTGCAGTTGTTGCACCACAAGGGAATGAAGAGAGATCAGAATATTGGTTGGCACGATGTGTACAGGGAAAACAAAAGCTAACACAACCAGTGATAGATGATGACGGGTTCACATATCCTACAGGTTCAGTTGTTGTTGTGGGAACTTGGTTGCGAACATACATGATTAGAAAGAATGGCATACCTGCATTTGAAGACTATGAGAGACACAAAACCATTATAATGTATTCACACCTTATTATAGCTACAAATGTCAAGTTGTTGAAGCATCAAGAAAAACCGAAGACCAAAGAGCTATGGACAGTGACTACTACTGATCCTGAAGCAATACTGGATACTCTTAAACAAAGAGATGACCCTTCAAGCACACTTGAGTAGTAGGTCTTTAATGGTGCCTTATTTTTTTTTATCATGCATTTCATTTCAAACAATGATCATTAAACCTTAATGATCAAGTTTGTTACGTGTATATTAAGGATGTGTTGAAAATGCAGGTCTATTGATGAATGTTTTTTTTGGCAAGATGGTTTTTGCATGCACATAGTAGGTACACGATATAATCAGAAGGGACGTATTTTTTCAACATGACTTATTATCATGCATTTGATGAGCTTTATAATTTTTGTTATTAGAGAACACTATCTAAGAATTTTTGATGATATAATTATCGCAAAACCTTTATGCTCATGCAGGTCTTTATTGATGATATACAATAGTACATCACATTATGATTTTTGATGATATACAAGTTCATGCTAGATCATTCGTCATTGACAAGACCCTCTCTTGGTGATGGTACATATTCTTTTGTGCATTAATGAGATAAAATTTTGTGCATAAACATTAAGTCAAGTGAATGTATTGCTATTTAGAAATGACCATATCTACCATCGTCTTCAACCATGTAGAGAAATGTAGTGAGAAGGGCTTTAATCAACATGCATCTTTCTTCAAAGTTATGCTTGTATACTTTGTAGAGAAACTGGTAAGTTTCATAGTTATACAATCTTGTGTGTCTTCAAAATGTTTGAAATGATCTATTTATAATTTGCCAAACTAATTTGTATTAAGTGTTATAATTTGTTTCTTGTAGCACATTCATTCTGCATAAAAAGGTTACTTATTTTGGTCTTCATTTATATGCAGGCATTGTTGTACGCAAGCTTTTCTCTTAGGACATGAGGATGTCTGATGCAGATGAAGTGGGTTGTTGTATTTGTATATGGATGTGAATTGATGTAACATTGTTATGATGATATACAATGTCCATGAAAAAATTGGTTTAGTTATATTGATGATAATGTCCATGTATCTGTACATGAGTACATTGGTGTAGTTGTATTGATAATGAAAAAAAAAATCATGTTTGCATATCCCTTCATGGATGTCACATGCAAGTGTAATGGTAATTATGTGTATACAATACATGGAAATATTCATCATCATTATGTGTCTACAGTGTAATGCTTGTTTATATATAATCTTAGCACTCAAGGGACGACGTCGGTAGGGTATGACCCTAAGTGTTCGATCGAGTGGGGGGAAAAATAGGAGCATGTGTAGGGTAATAATGCCTAACTATACATATCGGAGCAGACGGTTCATCATTGCGACGAGCAGAACGAGAAATCGGTCACGCGACAATATTCCATTAAGTGAGACTGACGATTTTTTTGCCAACCAAAAAATTGCTTCCCTAATAAAACCGTAGGGTAACTTGAAAAACCGAGATAGGATTTTGTAGGGACCCCTCTCATGGCCCCGTAGGTTCAAACAGAACATTCGCAGGTGCCACAGATTCTGAGTTAGGACCCGTCAAAGTTTGACAATTTTGAGCACTTAGGGCGCTCAAGGGACGACGTCGGTAGGGTATGACCCCTGTTGGGAAAAATGGTGTCTCAACCTTGCATTTATGCGAGGTTACTATTTATAGTAAGTTTTCATTTGAGGACAAAATGGTGCGAAACTCTCCCTGAAGCTTCTGGTTGGTTAGATAAGCATTCCGGTAAAGTTTCGTCGCAAGGTCACAGCTAGTTTTGAAGATATTAAAGTTTTCGTCTTGGAGGGGTGCAATAAAATATTTAAACTTAATTTTGGGGACTTTAGATGCTCCAAAATGCCCTGAAAAGTGGCCGTAACCGGCGAAGCAGGTTACGAGGTGATAGAGCACTTCGTGAGCTTTCTGGCGCTTCAAACGGTTCGTCAATCGGACACCCAGTTCTCAAGTTATGGCCTCCGGAAGTTTGTACTCCTGAAATAGGAAAAATAATTTGTATCAAATACATAAATGAGCTGTAAAAAGGAGCGACACATGTTGATGTGTGCTTTAACATGTCATAGGGCGTCTAGAAGGGAGATAAGGTCGGCTACACCTTATTGGGTGGTTTTAGCCCATGGTTTTGTAATACCGTTTGACGGTTTCTTGTATTGTATCTCCTATTTATGAGGTGTGTGAGATAGAGGTTGTGTGTAAGAGTCCTATGGCTATTGAGTTGCCTCTGAATCTCTGATTAGTGGTACTCCTGCGAAGAGCTTGCTCTGCAAGTATGTTGTAATCTGTTTTTGATTGCTGAATAAAATATTGAGCTGCTTTTGGAGGGTGGGGTTTTTCTCCTAAAAGGGTTTTCCCCACGTAAATCACTGTGTTGTGGTATGATTGCTATTATATTTATTTCTATTTTCTGTAACTGTTGTAATGATCTGAAAAAGTTTTGCATTACCCTCCTCTCAAGGTTAGTGTAGGAAGTTGTTTCCGCTACTTAACTTCCTTACAACCCCGAGCGTTGGATCAAGTGGGGGGGCAAAATAGGAGCATGCGTAGGGTAATAATGCCTAACTGGACATGTCAGAGCTGACGGTTTGTCATCGCGACGAGCAAAATGAGAAATCGGCCACGCAACAACATTCCATTGAGTGAGATTGACGATTTTTTTGCCAACCAAAAAATTGCTTCCCTAATAAAACCGTAGGGCAACTTGAAAAAACTAAGATGGGATTTTATAGGGACCCCTCTCGTGGCCCCGTAGGTTCAAACGGATCGTTCGCAGGTGCCATGGATTCTGAGTTAGGGCTCGTCAAAGTTTGATAATTTTGAGCACGTAGGGTGCTCAAGGGACAACATCGGTAGGGTATGACCCTGAGCGTTTGATCTAGTGGGGGGGAAAAATAGGAGCATGCATAGGGTAATAATGCCTAACTGGACATGTTAGAGCCGATGGTTCATCATCATGATGAGAAGAACGAGAAATCGACCATGCGACAACATTCCATTGAGTGAGACTGATGATTTTTTTGCCAACCGAAAAATTGCTTCCCTAATAAAACCGTAGGGCAACTTGAAAAAACAAGATAAGATTTTGTAGGTACCCCTCTCATGGCCCTGTAGGTTCAAACGGAATGTTTGCAGGTGCCACGGATTCCGAGTTAGGGCCTGTCAAAGTTTGACAATTTTGAGCACTTAGGGTGCTCAAGGGACGACGCCGGTAGGGTATGACCTCGAGCGTTGGATTGAGTGGGGGGGAAAAATAGGAGCATGCGTAGGGTAATAATTCCTAACTGGACATGTTGGAGCCAATGGTTCGTTATCGCGACGAGCAGAACGAGAAATCGGCCATGCGACAACATTCCATTGAGTGAGACTGACGATTTTTTCGCCAACCGAAAAATTGCTGCCCTAATAAAACCCCGAGCATTTGACTGAGGTGGGGGGCAAAATAGAACCATGCATAGGGTAATAATGAATTGTATCAAGTATTGTTCATTAAATGAATTGTATTGTTCATTGAATGAATTGTATTGTATTGTTGATTAAATGAATTGTATTGTTCATAAATTGTATTGTTCATTAAATGAATTGTATTGTATTGTTCATTAAATGAATTATATTGTTCATTATAAAAACAACACTTACGATGAAATGAAATGAATTGTATTGTTCATTAAATAGACATTATTAACCATTTTTAATTATTGGAATGAAGATTAAAGATTTCCATGATAACACCACGCACAGATGAGCAACAATTTATATGATCGAATATCAACTTCTGTATATATAAAAATGGCAAATGATTACAAATGTATGTCCATACACAAATATGGCATAAACACCAACTGAAACAAAATGTATGTCTAAATACGTGAATATATGTCCATATACAAAATATACATGCCAACTAGACATGTAAGCATCCCAAAACTATCTATAACATCCTAAGTTGTTGATGGATCATCAAAATCGATCCTCTTCACCGCATTGCTCGGCTCTGAAGGATCCTGCACAAGAAAAACAAACCACGATTAATATTAGTTATATTATGTAATTCACATTCAAAAAGTTAACATAAAAATGAACTATAATTGAACTGTTCATGTTTACCTCATCTCCATGTTTTCTCTTCAGCTTTGCAGGACTCTTGATGCATGTCTTCGGTAGAGGAGGTATGTTTTGAATATTTTCATACATAACCTACATATGTTCAGAAACATGACATTGATACAAGTTAGCATATAATTGTCACTGATAATAACAAATTATATCTACTAATCAAAAAATAAAATAAACACACATCTACTCGAGACATCTCTTCTTCTTCTTCAGGTATACTGGGTGTAGTCATCAAGGATGTGAAGCCAAGAATTCTTTGTATATATACACAACAAGTATATGAAATTATCAATTCTCTGTATATATACACAACAAGTATATGAAATTATCAATCTATGTCTAGACATGTATAATCACTATAAGTTATTTAAACTATTCATTCAATCATATTTGCATTCAATTACCTTTCCTTTGTCTCCAACTGCACTACCAGATCCTAAATCACACTACCCCGCACTCGTGTTGCTTGTGCCCTATAAGAGTAAAATAAGATATACATGCAAGTTACTACATAATCTAATTAATACCAATATAAATGATGAGCATGTATGTACAATAAAATACAAATGACTAGGTGCAATAATACCATATCCTAAATCACACTGCCCCGCACTCATGTTGCTTGTGCCCTATAAGAGTAAAATAAGATATACATGCAAGTTACTACATAATCTAATTAATACCAATATAAATGATGAGCATGTATGTACAATAAAATACAAACGACTAGGTGCAATAATATATGTACCGTCAAGCTATCAAGGCCAAATGAAATGGCCGACAAGGTGCCCTCCTGAATCTGTCTCAACTCATCCTCGGTCATCAACTGTTAAATAGACCATGTAAATAAAAATTAGTACTTAATATTATCTAATTTATAAATATTTAATTAAAATATAACATGAACTATGAAAATACAAATCTTACCACTACATCATCAATGTATGATGACGGTGCCTCCTCGCCTTTAGCATGTGAGGACTCCCCAGGGTATCCTCCAGTCTGTGTAATAACATCTAGTGCATCATGCATCTCATGCACCTCATAATCTGTACTGTCCACAAGAGGATCAACGGGCTGTCCAACTAGACCCAAGCATGCATGCCCACACATGACACAACTATGGGGCACGCATATGTGTGGAGCTGAGGATGACGTGTCAACGCCACCGGATGCACTGCTACCATCAAGAGTAGGCTGAGCTACTGACACGGCTTGAGAAACCAAAAGGCTACTCAAAGAGTGATGGTCCGTGAAGCTGCCTCACAAATGATATCAGGATGTTGCACTACAGGTGGGGGATCAACAGGAGGAGGGGGGGCATATGGGCCCTGGACTACTCTGACTACCCCAGGTCTATTTTGGGGCATACCTAAACCTAAACCCTGGAAAAGTTAGATGTCAAAGTAGTTCACATGTTTGTGTAAAACAAACTCAGCATACAATTTTTTTATGAAATAGAAGGGAATATCAAGATTGTTGTTGGGTGGTTTGTTGAAAACCATCCACCAATGATCCCAAAAGTTTTTCACAATCCCATCATTTGTGCACCATTTAATAGAAAGTTTTATTTTTTTGGGATCTACGGGCTGACCAGTACGGGGATTGACAAACAATGAAGCGGTTTTGGCTTTGGATATCTCGAGATCCTTGATATCCGTATACGACAAGTCATCTGCATATTTTTCCCTCATAGAATCTCACCACAAAAGGGTGACATTGTTTTCCTCAGTCATGGTTTCCATACTTTTTATGATTGACGTGAGAGGATCAAACATTGGGTTTAGACGAGGGATCCTACGATATACTTTTGCAATCCCCCTCAATTCATTCAAATTTTGTGCAATCAAATCCTGAATTCAGGAGGGGTTTGGCAAATGAGGGTTTGGTTGTTGCAGTTGTGGTTGGTCAATGTTTTCATTGTTATTCCCCATTTTTAACCTAAATGAATGTAAACAATTAAATTTAGTTAACAAATTTAAACAATTAGGTATTTGATTTTAAAAAACCTAGTTTTCATGAAAAAAACCATATTTTCAATGAAAAATCAAATAAACATTAACAAAAAATACAAAAAATGAATGAAAATGATTCAAAACGATAAAATTATTACCTCTAAATCTATTTTTTAGCAATTTTTTGTCAAAACACTAGATATCGGGTGCAACGGATATCAGATTTTGATGAAATCGCGTGGCCCATGAGTTAAAAATGACTCACGGGCTGTCACTGTCGAAATATAAAAGTCTCAGAAAATCAGATATCCAATTTTATCGGATATCCGATTTTTACACTTAAATTATTTTTTAATAACAAATATAATATAATATAATATATTATTATATTATATAATACTTATTGTATAATATAATATAATATAATATTGTATTATATAATACGTATTATATAATATATTATTATATTATAATATATTATTATATTATAATATATTATTATATTATAATATATTATTATATTATATAATATAATAATATATTATATATTATATATTATATAATATAATAATATATTATATATTATGTAACATATAATATATTTTTTAAATTAAAATTACAAATAAAAATCGGATATCCAATAAAATCAGATATCTGATTTGCATAGGTAATTACCAGGCCAAGGTGTACTGACACCCAGGCCAAGCAAAAAGTCAACATGGATTTTTGCGTTTTTAGGCGAGTGAGGAAGGCTATTTTTTTCACATCACCACTTTTTGGCCCCCCTTTATCCTACACTAACCCTAGTACCATTTAGGATTCATTAAAATGCATTCATTATCCTTTTAATTGCATTAAGGTGCAGTTATTCATTACCCATGAGTTGCATTATCATTTCACTTCATCATATTTTTTGACATTTAGATCATAACACAAAAACCATTTGTATTAACATTAGTTTATACATTATACATATGCATTCATTTAGAAATCATCATATCAACATTTGTACTTTACATTTGTTTATCCATATCACATTCATCTAAAAATTATCTAGATGCATTTACATAAATAAATCATTCATTCAACACATTACATTACCATCATTGCATATCATCATCTCATCATTGTATCGACATGAAGCACAAGATCCTGTCTATATCATCATAAGCACACATCATCATCATGGCATTACATACATAAGGCATTACATCAACAAATCATACACATCAACCTACATCCATATGTTAGCATCACATTCATAAAACATACATATAGACATCATGTAGGAATAAATCATCTTAAAACATGCATATAGGAATCATCTCATCAACTCATACATATAACAAGTACAGCTATCCATCTAAGCATAAATCATAAGATCATCATCCTGCATCCATCCATACATATCAACATGCATATCATCACAAAAATATGGGATCTCCTCATATATCATATCATATCGCTAAAAACATACATGTATTAGAGTACAATGAAGTCCAAAATATCGGCTACCAAGAGCCATCCAAGACTCTATCCAAAATGATAATGTAAAAGCATACAAAATGCTCTCTCAGATACCACTCTGACCAGATGTTGCACCACCATCACCACCTGCTCCCCCACTAGCCCCCGCATCACCTGATCTATCTCTTCGTGGAGGACCCATCACACCACCACTGCTCTGCATCCTCTGAGACTGCTCTGATCTTGCCCACCGCATGTGGGAATAGCTCAGTGCTCACTGACTAGCTGGCACCACCTGCTCATTTGAGGAAGGGGTGAAAACAGGCTCATTTGCATTCGCGTCCATAGTGAAATTTGAGCTCTGGTAGTAACCTTTTGGAAGAGCAAGCAGCAATTAGGATGTCGATTCCTATAGTAGATCATCGATTAGAGCGAGTTCGTCAATTCCAACGGCCAAACGACTACGGACCAGCCGTATGTGAATTTGAATTTTTGAATTTTATGCATTTTGGATAGGTTTTTTGCTTGGTCCAAGTTGAGTCAACACAATAGCGCTAAAATTATGTTTTGGTGCTATTGTCAACTAGAGTAGCACTATTGTGCCGCTATAGCGCTATTGCATAGTGGTTTTAGTGCTTGTGTCAAGTATAGCGCTATTGCATAGTCGATTTAGCGCTTTTGGGTTTTTAACACTATTGAGTAGTTTATGGAGTGCTTTTGTTGTGAGGTGGCGCTATTGGATAGGCATACCACCCATTAAATTAACATTTTATGGGGCATATTTCTTCACACCTATTTTTCTTTCTTTGAAATGACGCAATAAACCACATTTTGATGTAATTGTCCTATGAGTGAATAAGAGCAGAGAAGAGCAAAGCAAGGTTTATGGTAGAGGTATTCGACAGAGCTTAAACCGGTACTAAATCTAGCATTGCAAATGCTATTTTGAGTAGTACATTATTATTGGATCTGTAGTCACATAAATCTATCCAGTTTAATTAAATGAATATTTGTTATTTATTTGATTAAAAACCCACTAGACAATAGTTAATTAAATTAACATTAAATTAATTCATCTTCAAATATTCTCCTATTAATTAAATAAATTATTCAATTTATTTTAATTCATTCATTAAACCAAATTCACAATCAATTAAATGAATAAATTCTAGTTATTTCATTTAAACCCCTTTTCCTCTTTTAAATAAATTAAATAAAACATTTATTTAAATCATCAAATCCTCCCACTTGCATTTTCCTAAAAATGCGATTTGCACCTATTTGTTGAAATAAATGAATTTTATTTTAATAAAAATCTTATTTTTCCCTCACCCACCAAACCCACTTGCAATCCTAACCCCCTTCTAGATTCTTCTAACCCCTTCCTAATTAGCCTAATCCATCCCCTAATATTGTCACAATCCTAAGTAACTTGGAGTCACTTCTCAAAGACTCCAAAGTCTTTGAAAAGCATTAATTGCTTTGTGTGTTCAACAATTTAACCTCTAAAGTCTTCCAAACCACTAATGGCTCTTACATGACCATTTATGGTTAAATCCACTTGCACCCATGGTTAGGGACTTTGACCCCTAACTCACCCCTCATGTAACCCATGTGTCTCCTCAAGCATTTATTGCTTTGACCATGGTTATCCTCACTAACTCTTGCACAAGAGTTTATCCATTGGATAAAAGCATTATTCTTTGGATAATGAATTTATTCACTCAACCCAACATTGACCTTAACTCCCAAGTTAACCCTCAGGTGATGTCAAGCATTTAATGCTTATTCTCTCTCCTCTCAACTCATCTCATGTTGACACTTGTCATCCTGGGATTGGGTTGAAAGTCTTCACATGGATTGAATATCATTCAATCCTAACCCTTGTCGAGATCACTCAATCGCAACCATTCATTGCTCCATTTTACCTATAAATAGAGCTCACATTCCTCATTTTCAAATCCTCAAGCCTCAAGCCTCAAGCATTTACATTATAGTGAATTTTAAAGAAAGAGCATTTAGCATAAATAACATATATTGTCATTTTGGACTAAAATAAATCTTAGTTCATTTCATAGCATATCTAATTAATTTAGTTACATTTGCATATCATTTTGAGAACAATCATTTGTCAATCTTGAACTTCCATAAGGTATCCATAGTGCAAAAATTTGTTGAGAGCTACACTAATTTGGAACTTGGAGAGGAGAGGAACAAGGGAGAAGGAGCTATGAGCATGGTAGAAGATATTTGGAGATGCCTTGTTGTGTTTGCTTTCATAGTTAAATACTTCATCATGTTTTTAGTGTCTCTCTTGGTATGCTTGCTTAGACTAGTTTTTGGTTGATTAGCACTAACTCTTCTTTGTTTCTTTGTTTCTTATGTGTTATATGACCACAGGTTTTAGTCTAAACATTAACCCCATTTTGTAGAGCATCAGGATCTAACCATCCAATTGTAGTCAGTGGGACTCCATTTTTGTATTGAGCACTGAGCTCTAGGCTATTGGCCTTCCTCCATGTGCAGGCCCCTATTGTACGCATAATATTTATTCATATTGGCTAGTGAGTAAATATTGTGGGTCACAAATCCCACTGAGGTTTTTCCCCTACCGAGTTTCCTTGCCAAACATATATGTGTTATGGTGTGCATTGATGGTTATACTTTTGTTTCTCTTTACTGCATTATTATTTGTTTACCGATATATCAATTTGGGTTGTAAAGTTGCAAATAAGTTAAAAATTTTCATCTACCAGTTAGACATTGATTCTCTCCCCCCTCTTAGTGTCTTTGGGACTGTCCTAGCATCTAACATAAATAACATCACATTAAAATAATATCGTCAAGCACATTTATTAGCATCATAATGTCAAATGTCATCAATAATATTAGTGTCTAACATAATAAATTAATCTAAAACTGGTTTGTGACACATGATATGGTAGATAGACATTTTTTACTAGATGTATTGAGGAGATTTGGCTTTAATGAAAAATGCATCCAATGGGATCGTGGTTGCATTTCAATCCAATTTTTTTTTAATAATCGTGAATGGATCATCGTAAGGTTACTTTGCCTCTAAAAGTTGTCTAAGGAAAGGGGATCCTCTATCCCCCTCCTCTTCATCATGATGATAGAGGCTCTTGGAAGAAACATAAAACAACTCAATGTTGATGAGCAATGGCATGGCATAAAGGTGGCTCCAAAGATCCATTCAATCACTCACTAACAATTTCCAAAAAATACTATGCTATTTGGATGTGCTAGTTGGAAAAGAAAGAACAATGAGTTCACTTCTAGAATCATATTTTGTGGCTTCAAGCTAGAGGATCAATTGGAAAAGTTAGAAGCCTTTTTCCTCAATATCCAAGCAAGTTTATAGAGGGACATCATTAGAATTTTGGAACTGAAAATGACAAACTTCCGTAGAATATTTTTAGGCATGCCACTTTTTGACAAGATTAACAAGAAAAACTAATGCGATTATCTCTTTAACAGTTGCAAACTAAGATTATAGTCTTTGAAGGGGAAATGACTCACTTTGACTGAGAGATTAATGTTGCAAAATATTATATTATTTGTTATTCCTATCTATTTCATTTCTTGCATGAATATTCCAAAAGCGATGGATGACCTTTTGACATAGATTTTGAGGAGGTTATTTTGGAGTGGAAAATGTGAACAAAATAAGGTTCCTTTTATTGCCTTGGCTAAGGTGTGTTCACCCAAAGAAGCTAGGGGAGCTGGTATTCAACAAATAAAAATCATGAACTTTGTGATGAGCGCTAAGTTAGTATGGGCCACGTATGGGCTATGCTCACAAAAGAAAACTAGAATTGGAGTTCAATAGTAGGCAAAAATATTTGGACTTTGACAAATTGATCAGAATCATCATAATCAGGGATCCTCCATGGGGCTCTACTATTCAGAAATTCATTTTAGAATGTATCTATACATCATCTCAAAACATGTTACATGAAATATTAGAAATGGCAGATTGGTTTCATGGAATGGCCAACAATCTAGAGTTGATAGAGATTAGGGAGCTGCCATGTAGAGCTTGGGTGCACAAGATAAGGGACTATGTTGTTTATAATGAGGTTGGTGGGAGAAGGAGTTGGAGTTGGAAATCGCTGCAAGATATTGATTTCCCCAAAAAATAAAAGTGTTATTGAGCAGAATTCTAGAATAGAGAAACAATGTCTTTTTTTAGGGGAAGGATGAGATAAGATGGTGTGGGTTGAAGACTGGAATTTATAAGGTCAAGTTGGGCTACAAAGTTAAGGAAGCTATGTTGAATAAGTTGAATTGGCCACTGCATCTCTTTTAGAGTAAGGAAATTCTCCCCAAATCAAGTGTCTTTTCTTGGGTATCTCTTCAAAAGAGGATAGACTCAGAAAGCTTGGCATCCTAGGGCCTAACATGTGGGTAATGTGTAAAGAAATTCAAGAAATTGTAAACCACCTACTTCTCAATTTCCCTTATGTAGAATATTGTTGGAAAATTTTTATGACCAAACTTAGTTGGGCATGTCTATTGGCACAAGATATCAAGGACTGTTTTCACATGTGACCAAAATGAAGGAAGAAGGCTTTATTTGGAAGTATCTGAAAAATCATTTACATTTAAGCATTTGCAATTACTTTCTTTGAAGGTTGATTCCTCAATCGGGGTTTGACTGAGGAAAACCCCTATCCACAACCCTTCTTCTCTTCTTTTCTATGTGTAGATTGCAGGTGCGCAAGTGTAATTGTAGGTTTAGGCTTCATTTTTAGATACAGAAAAACCCTTTCATTTCGTGGATTTTTCGAAGGATCCTATGCACTTTCAACTTGGTCTCGACGATTTTTCTCCAAATTTGCAGGGCAGATCCATATCAGTCTAAATATCTTAGATCCGAAATTACAGTGCGATCCCGAATCAATAGCTCCTTATTTCATCCATTTTTTTCTTCATTTTCTTCATAGTCAACAAGTCAACTCTTCTATTTACAAAAAGACGGTAAATTGCATTGCACCCTTGTAATTCACTTAGTATTCAAATCCTTATTTGCTCTAGGGTTTGGATCTAGTGAATTCAACCCCTCTTTTGAATGTAAAGTATCTCCCAAGTGAAAATCATCCTAGTGATTTCCTTTCTCTCTCCTAGGTGGGGAATCACTAGGGTTTAATTTTTCACTTTAGGGTATGTGCAGGATCATGGTGTGTAAAAATAGGCCCTTAAGTGGCAATGAAATTTCAGAAAATTAGAGTTATGCAACTTGACATGAAAATTTGAATAAGTTGTGAACATTTTTTTTAAAATATGTAAGAAGAGAATCTATAGAAAATTGAATGTAGTTTCTAAGCTACTAGTTGTTTTTTGAAAAAAAAATCCTATTTGATGAAAATTTCAAATTTCAATGCAATGGTACTAAAATTTTAGGAAAAAGATAAGAAGTAGATGTATGTATGACCACCCTAATCGCAATCAAATCATAATATTTTTTTATAATATTTATAATATAAGTATTAGACTCATGTCTGGATGTGACACATATTTTTTAATAATTTTTTATAAAGTAAATAATTATTTATGATTTTTTTGCTAAAATTTTTCAAGAATTTAGAAACTCCTACGTCTGACCACCTTAACTTGGTCAAAACCTTATGAAATTTAAATTTTTTTTAATTTTTACCTATAGAAGACGAAGCATAGGATGTGATGCATGTTTCAGATTCAAAAAATGTTATACCATTTGAAAGTTATGAGCGTTTTTCTATCAAGACTATTGTCAGAATTCAATTAGAAAATAAATAATAATTATTTATTAAAGTTGAAATAAGACAAGCCTTATATTGTTGGAAAGTTGAGAACGTCCTTAAAAAACCCTTTTTGTTTTATCAATTTTGGCTACAAAAAAAGTCGTCAGCCACTAGTGTAAAGTCTGAAAAATCAAGGAATACTAAAAAACACGTTTTTTCAGTTGACTTTCTAGGCTTGTCACTTCCAAGCCAAATCCCAAAGCATTCCCGAGCCAAAATTTGAAATTTGAATTTGTACAACAAAAATTGGATATCCAATTTTAATAAGTAAATTCACTAACTAAATTTGCACATAATTAATCTATTGTTTATTAATATATTAATTTATAAATAAATTAGTATATGATATTAGGGAGGGCGAGAGGGGGGAGTGAGGAGAGAGAGAGAGAGAGAGAGAGAGAGAGAGAGATGGGGAGGGTGAAGGGAGAGAGAGATGGGGACAGGGAAGGGAGAGAGAGATAGAGAGATCAGGAGAGAGGGAGAGAGAGATTATGGGTCCTATGGTGTCCTAAGGGGTCATATTGTGTCCTACAACCCCTTAGGACACCATATAACCCCTTAAGACACCAAATTGTGTCGTTATGGGTCATATTGTATTCTAAGGGGTCATATTGTGTCATATGACCCCTTTAAGATACCATATGACCCCTTAGGACACAATATGACCCTTTACGACTCTATACAATGTCGTTATGGGTCATATGACCCCTTATGACACTATATGGTGTCATTAGGGGTCATATGGTGTCCTAAGGGGTCGTATTGTGTCCCATGACCCTTTAGGACACCATATGACCCCTTAAGACACCAAATTGTGTCGTTATGGGTCATATGGTGTCCTAAGGAGTCATGGGACACCGTATGACCCCTAAGGACAACATACGACCCCTTACGACACCATATTGGGTCGTTATGAGTTATATGGTGTCCATAGGGGTCATATTGTGTCCTATGACCCCTTAGGACACCATATGACCCCTTAAAACACCAAATTGTGTCATTATGGGTCATATTATGTCCTAAGGGGTCATGGGACACCATATGACCCCTAAGGTCAACATACGGCCCCTTATGACACCATATTGGGTTGTTATGGGTCCTATGGTGTCCTAAGGGTCATATTATGTCCTATGACCCCTTAGGACACCATATGACCCCTTAAGACATGATATTGGGTTGTTATGGGTCATATGGTGTCCTAAGGGGTCATATTGTGTCCTACGACCCCTTAGGACACCATATGACCCCTTAAGACACCAAATTATGTCGTTATGGGTCATATGGTGTCCTAAGGGGTCATGGGACACCATATGACCCCTAAGGACAACATACAAGCCCTTATGACACAATATTAGGTTGTTATGAGTCATATGGTGTCCATAGGGGTCATATTGTGTCCTACGACCCTTTAGGACACCATATGACCCCTAAGGTCAACATACGACCCCTTATGACACCATATTGGGTTGTTATGGGTCCTATGGTGTCCTAAGGGGTTATATTGTGTCCTACAACCCCTTAGGACATGATATGACCCCTTAAGACACCATATTGGATCGTTATGGGTCATATCATGTCCTAATGGGTCATATTGTGTCCTACGACCCCTTAAGACACCATATGACCCCTTAAGACACCAAATTGTGTCGTTATGGGTCATATGATGTCCTAAGGGGTCATGGGACACCATATGACCCCTAAGGACAACATATGAGCCCTTATGACACCATATTGGGTCGTTCTAAGTCATATGGTGTCCATAGGGGTCATATTATGTCCTACGACCCCTTAGGACACCATATGACCCCTTTAGACACCAAATTTTATCGTTATGGGTCATATTATGTCCTAAGGGGTCATGGAACACCATATGACCCCTAAGGACAACATACGACCCCTTATGACACCATATTGGGTCGTTATGAGTCATATGGTGTCCTAAGGGGTCATATTGTGTCCTACAACCCCTTAGGACACCATATTGGGTCCTACGACCCCTTATGACACCATATTGTGTCCTAAGGGGTCATATTGTGTCCTACGACCCCTTATGACACCATATTGGGTCGTTATGAGTCATGTGGTGTCCATAAGGGTCATATTGTGTCCTACGACCCCTTAGGACACCATATGACCCCTTAAGACACCATATTGGGTCGTTATGGGTCCTATGGTGTCTTAAGGGGTCATATTGTGTCCTACAACCCCTTAGGACACCATATGACCCCTTAAGACACCAAATTGTGTCGTTATGGGTCATATGGTGTCCTAAGGGGTCATGGGACACCATATGACCCCTTATGACACCATATTGGGTTGTTATGAGTCATATGGTGTCCATAGGGGTCATATTGTGTCCTACGACCCCTTAGGACACCATATGACCCCTTAAGACACCATATTGGGTTGTTATGGGTCCTGTGGTGTCCTAAGGGGTCATATTGTGTTATACAACCCCTAAGGACAACATACAACCCCTTATGACACCATATTGGGTCGTTATGAGTTATATGGTGTCCATAGGGTTCATATTGTGTCCTACGACCCCTTAGGACACCATATGACCCCTTAAGACACCATATTGGGTCATTATGGGTCCTATGGTGTCCTAAGGGGTCATATTGTGTCCTACGACCCCTTAGGACACCATACGACCCGTTAAGACACCAAATTGTGTCGTTATGGGTCATATGGTGTCCTAAGGGGTCATGGGACACCATATGACCCCTAAGGACAACATATGACCCCTAATGGTCACTCTTTCTCTCTCCCCCTCTCTCCCCTCTCTCTCCCTCTCTCTCTCTCTCCCCCCGCTCTCCCCTCTCTCCCCTAATCTCTCTCTCTCCCCCTCTCCCCTAATCTCTCTCTCTCCCTCCCCTGATGTCTCTCTCTCTCTCTCTCTCTCTCTCTCTCTCTCTCTCTCTCTCTCTCTCTCTCTAACATATGAGTAATAAAATTGGATATCGGATTTTATCAAATATCAATTTCTGTCATTGCCATTAATGTGGCAATAGTAAAAAAAAAATGACGGCAACGGGAAAAACTTTTGGGACCACAAATTTATACATTAAAATTGGATATCTGATTTTTATACTTAAATTATTTTAAAATAACATTATATTATATAATATATTATTATAATAATATATTATATAATTAAAGAGTTAGAGAATCAAAAAAATGGAGAGCGATATGCAGAAGGCCACCTACGACAAGCAGAATGATGTTGCAGAGGACAAGAGCCTGAGAAAATCTGTCAAATGGCGAACTCTGGAAGTCGATTGGGATGATAATGGCATTAAATAGATTGGGTCTGAAGAAAGCAATGTTAACATCGGCAAGAATTTGAACTGTTGCGCGGATGCTGGAAAGGGCTCTTCTATAGGTGGTTTTGAAATCGATCTAACTGAAAGTATCAAAAATGAGAAGTTGATCTTCAACCAACATGCGATCATTGCTAAATTTTTAGGGCCAAAACTGTCAAGAAAAGAAATTCACATCTGGGTTTTGGAACATTGGGGAAGGCACATAATGGTAAAACTCCTTCCCAAGGGCTTCATTATTGCCATCTTTCCCAATGAAGATGATAAAGACCACATCATCAACCTTCAAAACTGGTTCCGGGATGAGCATCCCTTGTATATTCAGTCATGGACCCCAAACTTTGATCCAAAATCAATGGCGGTGTATGATAAACCAGTGTGGATTCGATTATACAACCTTCCGATATAATATTGGAGCGAGGCGGGTCTGGAAATGATTGGAAGATCCCTTGGCATGTTTCTGGAAATTGATGAAGAAATTGTAGAAGGAGATTTATACACATACGCTAGACTCAAACTAGCAGCCATAAAGATAATACCCTCTTCAGTTATGCTTCTCACTGCGGATGGGAGTTGGAAACAACACATAGAAATTGAGAAAGAAATTGGTGTTTGTTCTCTATGTGGAAGCAGATTTCACAACACCATCAAATGTAGAGTGTTTGTAAGAAAGGCCTTCAAACGCCCAAACAAAAAACCAAAACAGGTATGGAAGACTAAAGAAAAAACTCAGGAACCTGAAACCCTCCTTCTAGAAGGCCCTAAATTTAGTAAATGTGGTGTTAATCAAGATGTAAGTTTGGAAATTCCCAACCAAGACACTCCATTGGATGGTAACCTAATCCCAAACAATGACACAGTGGTGTATCCAATTGATGAACCTGTTGTGGAGGAAGATTTGCAGGTGTTGGATTCAGATATTGTTGAGCCAGGGAGTGATGATGATGGTTTGAATGTTGTGGATCCAAGACACATCAGCAAATCTACGAATATCATACTTGGAAGAGCAAAAGGCACAAGAGGGAGGAAAAGTCACAAAACAATTAGGGAGCAGAGGACTAATGAGAAGGGCATTGTTAGCATGATGAAATTCTTGAATCTGGTCAGGGGAGGCAAGCCCTCCCTTGGGGGAAGATGAGGCTTACTTCATGGAATGTCAAGGGCCTCTCAGCTCCTAACAAAAAATGCTTGGTCAAGAGAACTTTGGCCAAGATAGACTCAGAGGTTTATATTCTACAGGAGACAAAATTGAATAAGGATAAGGCGCTCGAATTCATCAAATATTGCTATAAGTGGGAAGGTATTTTTCAAGATGCTAGGGGATCGACTGGGGGCTTGGGAATCATGTGGAATGCCACCAAACTAGATGTACATCCCATTGCCTCTTTTGATCACTGGATGGCGTGCATCATTATTTGCAAGCAATCCAATATATCCTATCCATTGTTTAACATTTATGGTCCCAGCAAAATGGGGGAAAAACTAAAAGTTTGGAATGAGGTCTTCAATCAAGCAAGCCAATTGGATTGTGGTAAGGTCATTGCTGCTGGAGACTTCAATGCTCTTTTGAACATTGATGAGAAGGTGGGAGGCCTCTGGAAGCCCTCAAAAGTGATGGATGATTTTTGAGAATTTGTATCTAATTGCAAATTGGTGGATATCATACCGAAGAATGGCAAATTCACTTGGACCAATAGAAGATAAAATTTTTCCAATATATCAGAAAGGCTTGATCGCTTCCTGGTTGGGGAATGGTGGATTAATGGTGACTATTCTCTAGAAACCAAAATTGTGCCCCAAGTTGGATCGGATCATCTACCACTGTCTTTATCCATTGCACAGGAAAATCAAAATCATAAGAACTATTTTAAATTCCAAAGCATGTGTGGTGGAGGGATGAAACATTCCTTGACAATCTAAAAATTTGGTGGTAGGAAGGCAACATATACTCCGGCTCCCCCAGCTTAAAGTTTACCAAAAGAATCCAATATCTCAAAAACAAGATTAAGGACTGGAATAAGAACTCATTCAAAAATATTTTTGCTGAGAAAAGTAGAATCAAGTAAAAAATAGAAGAAATTGGTAATAAGGTAATGCAATTTGGCATGACCAATGTGGAGTTTGAATTAGAGAAAGCACTAAAAGCATAGTATTTGGAAATTATGAAGAGGGAAGAACTATATTGGAAAGACAAATCCAGGAAATTTTGGATTGTCGAGGGGGATCTCAATACCAAATTTTTTCATGCCTCGTCAAAAGCTAGAAGGATCAATAATAAAATATGCTCAATTAAGGATAAGAATAGGACTTTAAAAATCACGGACACAGACTTGGAGCGAATTTCTCTTAACTACTTTGAGGAAATCCTGGGAAGCTCTAAGGAAGAAAATACGGGCGCATTTCCAATTATTGAGGAAGTCATTAACCCCCTGATTTCTTGCTCTGATTGTTACATGCTCCTGGCTCCTTACTCTTTGGAGGAAATTAAAAAGGCCACCTATGCACTACACCCACACAAGGCACCTGGACTTGATGGTATCATGACAAAACTCTTCCAAAAAGGCTAGGAGTTCATGGGAAAGGATATATGGAATGTGGTGGAAGAATTTTAGAAAAAACATAAGTTTGTGAAAGAGATGAATCACACTATTATCTGTCTCATCCCCAAAAAGTTGGATTCTGGTACCATGTCTGATTACCGGCCAATATCACTATGCAACACCATCTACAAGATAATTTCCAAGGCAATGGCTGAAAGATTGAAGATATTGCTCCCAAAGTTAGTCTCTGAAAATCACAATGGGTTTACACCGGGTAGGGAAATCGTGGATAGCATCATCTTGGTATCAGAAGTCATACACTCACTCCACAATGAAAAAATAAAAGGTATGATTATTAAACTTGATGTGGCCAAAGCTTACAATAAGGTGATTTGGAACTTTCTTTGCCATGTCCTTGTCAAATTTGGTTTTCCAGAAAAATGGATTGAATGCATAAAATTCTGCATTAGCACTGTTAAATTTTTAATACTTATTAATGGAAACTTAAGTGGATTCTTTGGAGCCACAAATGGCCTACGACAAGGAGATCCCTTGTCTCTTTCATTATTTGTTCTCATAGCAGAAGTGTTGGGGAGACTAATAAAAAAGAGGCACAACGAAGGCATTGGGAAAGGAATCAAAGGTCATGAGCAATTTGAGGCAATTACACATTCCCAGTTTGCTGATGACACCATCATATTCAGTGAGGCTTCCATCCAGGAAGCTTCAGGGATTAGGAACACACTTGAGGAGTATACATTGGCCTTGAGCCAAGTTATGAATAAAGGAAAATCCCAGCTATTTTTCTTTAATATCAATAGGCAGGCCCAGGGTAGAATTGCACAAATCTTGGATATAAGCATCGTTGAACTCTCAATCAAGTATTTAGGGGTTCGGATTAACAAAGGGTTTAGGCAATCCCAAATCTAGGAAGATGTTATTAAATCTTGTCAATCTAAATCAGAAAATTGGAAAAATAGATGGCTGACTCAAGCTAGCAGACTTACCATGCTCAAATCGATTCTATCGGCAATTCCAATATATAGCATGTCATGTTTCAAAATGTTGTTCGCTACTGGAAAAAGTTTGAATAATTTATTGAAAAAAATTGTGTGGGATGGAGCTAAAGACAACAGGAAAATTTTGCTTATCAATTGGGACACTTTATGCCTTATTAAGGAAGATGGGGGAGTTGGCCATAGGAAAATGGAATTACAAAACTCTGCTCTTGGTGCAAAGTTATCTTGGAAAATGTGTAAGGAACCTCAAAAATTGTGGTGCAGTTTGTTCCAAAAGAAGTATCTTGATTCAGAAGATGCTAACAAAATTCTCATGGTGGCAAATACTGAAAGAGGCTCGGCTACGTGGAACTTCTTATGGGACTGTAGGCACATTATCATAGATCATATTTCATGGCAAATCGGTAATGGCAACACTGCGTTGTTTTGGAGAGATTCTTGGGATGGGTTTCCAGCATTAGCGGAATCCTTTGAAGATAAGGGATGGGTAGACATGGTGGAAAATTGCATAGGGCAGCATGTGTGCAACTACATGGAAAACCAAATTGATTAGAATGGTCTGAGAAGATGGAAGAAAATCAATGTTGGAAATCCCTCATTATGTGAGCAGCTATGGAAAGCAATAAAAGATATGAAAATACCGGAATTTGTCAAAGAAGACAACATAATTTGGTGTGCAGCGAAATCCGGGGAGTACAACTCCAAACTTGGGTATGAAGTGCAAAGGCAAAGGGGCTCCAACAATACTTGGTCGCATAAACTATGCTGGAATCATAAAATACTTCCAAAAGCTGGGGCTTTTTTGTGGATTGCTCTACATAGTAGAATCCTAACAAGTGATAGACTCAAAACTATTGGTATCTCAAGCCCCAATCGCTGTGTTATGTGCTGTGCAGATGAAGAACCGGCAAATCATCTACTATTTTGCTATCCGGTGGCAGAATTTTGTTGGAACTGGTTCCTTGAAAGAATAAATTGGGCTACGACCAAAAATGAAAGACTTTTTGACTTCACTCTTTCTTGGCCAAACAGACAGAAGTCAAAGTGGTGTGATCTATGGTTGATTGAACCATCCATAATTGTATGGCACATCTGGAAGGAAAGGAACAGAAGAATTTTCAAAGAGGCATCATTGTCAAATTTCATGCTTGCGGAAAAAATCAAAACTGCAATAGAGGAAGTAATAAATGGAAAGAAAATAAAAGGTAGTCCTAAAGTATACACTAATTGGGATGCATTAATGAAAAAATGGTGTGCTCTTAAAGAACCTCAATAATATGTCCCTCCGACAAAGCATGCAGATAGAAATGCAATCAGATGGAAGGCCCCTCTAAAGGATTGGACAAAATTAAACTTCGATGGTGCCAGTAAGGGGAACCCTAGTGAATCCGGTATAGGAGCCATAATTTGAGATGAGAAGGGTAATATCCTTTATGGGTTGTTTGGTGGCATTGGAGTTGCCACAAACAACGAAGTTGAGATCCGTGCACTTGAGGCAGGACTCTATCTTTGTATTAAGTAGGGACTATCTCAAATGATAATAGAAGGCAACTCACAGATTATAATAAATTGGATCAGTCGGTCAAGTTTACATAACTGGAAACTTAATAAATGGTTACCAATGATAAATGAGCATCTAAGAACAATTGAGTACTATGAGATTAGGCATGTCTATAGAGAAGGAAATCAAGTGGTTGATTACCTTGTGAATCTTGGAGTTGGAAGGAATGATGACCCTGTTTATTTTAGCCAGGCATCGACTACGAAGGATATCAAAGGACAATGTGCGAGGGACTGCCAAAGATCTCCATGACAAGGTATCGAGTAGCATGCTTGCTATTTTTGGATCTACATGCCTGCCGAGGCATTGTGGTGGCATCAAGATAAACCTTGGAGGAGTACGACACTGACTAATGGGATGGGAGATGTATTTGAACAGACAAAATCAATCACTTTGGCGGTAGGGTCACATGGGAAGGCAATGGTCTACCCCTAAATAGTTTATTATGATGCTTGGAATTATCCACCACATCAGCCGTGTTTCAAAGCAGTGGTAGATCCTATTAGATATGGACAGTGCATGAATGATGACTATCTGCAATTCGTGTCCTTATAAGACCCTCCCAGAGATGGTTTACTATGCGATAGCAAGTGCCATTTTGGTAGCGTTACAGAGACAGAGTTGAGCCTAATGGTGTATTTTGGAATGATCAGTTGTGTCAATTGTGAAGGCACGTTGGGTGTGCAATTGAGAAACCTGTTCATCATGAAAGACCATGTTTATGATGCAATTCGTGGGCTCGTGGGCATCGTTCTCAACTTTGAGAGACACTGGTGTGACGCAGTGGTGCTGGAGGTAGTCCTTTTGCCTCTAGTTGATGTCATTGACTCTGGGGAGCGCATGATTGAACTATTTGCTGGATTTGTTAAACCATTCATTGCAGACAACATTGCCAATGTCATTTTAAATCTAGAGGAGGCTGTCAAAGTAAGCATATTGAAGGTATACAAGTTCAATTCAAAAACTACCTACCCTCAGAAATAGAGGAGGATCCTGAAGATGAGGACAGTGATGACTCTGCCGATGATGATGACTCTGCCGACAGTGACACCATTCGCGAGATGGCTTGTAGGGAAGTTTGGAAGGAGGAACGTGAGCGTTTGAAGACATTTGGGGAGAATGCATGGGAAGTGTTTAGATGTGCAATATTCAATGGAAACATGGAGCCTTTTCAAAGATTGACTAAGTCAAATGACTGGTGGCTCCCTGAGAACTCCACCCGCAATGCTATCAACATTGGTGAATATGCAACAGTGATATACTAAGCTATTGGTGGACAGATGTAATTATGGGTTATAGTATTGTGACATTATTAGCTATTAGTATGATGAAAATGTGCAGGGAGTCTAAGGTAGACAAGGCTAGTCCTATCTAATGTAGGAAAAGTATGTAATTTTTCTAAGATTTATGCAATATAGGGAGCTATCCCCATTAATGATAGCACTTACTATAAAAAAAATAAAAAAAATAAAAAAATATATTATATAATTATATACTATAATAATATAATATATAATATATAATATATAATATATAATATATTATATATTATAATATAATATAATAATATATTATATAATACGTATTATATAATATATTATATAATATAATAATATAATAATATATTATATAATATGTATTATATAATATATTATTATATTATATTATATAATTTATTTTTTAATTTAAAATTACCTTTAAAAATCGGATATTCGATTTAATCTAGGTGTTTACCATGCCAAGGTGTACTGACACCCAGGCCAAGCATAAAGTCAACATGGATTTTCATGTTTTTAGGTGAGTGGAGAAGGCTATTTTTTTCACATCGCCACTTTTTGGCCCCCCATGATCCTGCACTAACCCTTTACACCAACAACCTTTAAATGAGTAACTCATTCTATCTTCTTAGCTCCTTCTTAAACCTATAGTAAAACTTTAAAAATGACTTGATTGATTTGGTACACACAAAGAAATGTGTATTAATAGAAACATTAAAGAAGAGTGATGAATCCCTATCTTTCCAAATTGAGAATGAAATTTCCACTAAAAAGTGTGTCAAATTTATATGATCTTGGCAAGGACTAGGAGTCAATTCCTTAAGACCATATTATTGCTAAGGAAAAATATTCAAGCCAAAGTGATTTGAAAAAATCATGAAGAAGAGAGATATATTGGGTTGATGATATGAGATTTCCATAATCCATAGAATTCTTCTGTGAGCAAACTTCTGGAATTGATTGTGTGAGAGTTTTTGGATCAACGTTTCACATCACACTCTATGATCCATCATTAGGATGAGTGAGAGAACAAGAAGCAAAAGATCACACTCAATATTGCTTCTTGTGCTCTCATTCATCCTGATGATGGATCACAAAGCATGATCTGAAACGTTGATCCAAAAACTCACACACAATCAATTCCAAAAGTTTTCTCATGGAAGAAATATATTGGGTTCTTAAGAAAACTCAAAATAAATGTTTAAGGGTCTCCTTGAAAACCCACATACTAAATACTTGAGAATTAAAACCCTTAAATAGATCAATTGAGATCTCAAAGATGAACTTTAATGAAGAACACTTGAAGCATAACAAGCCAACTTAAGCTCTAAAATGACTTTCCACACTAACACTTTGTGACTTTAAGGACTTACCCATAATTTAACCAACCCAAATTAAAAAAAAATTAGACCAAATTATTTTGATTGAATTAGAAATTAGACAATTGCAAATTAAAAATCATCGAACCAAAACAATATATTTACTTTTTGCCCCTTTAATATTTTTTCACTTGAATAACAATGAAACATGTCACCCGCACAGGTAGCGGAGTTGGCTTGGGCTATGGGTTTTCTCCCCATTGGTCTCGAGTTTGACTCAGAGGATTGGACTCACCTAATGCACTTGGCCTCCGAGCGGCTTGGTACATCCCCAGTGGACTAGTCTCGCCTCAGCTCGTCCCAAAGAAAACAAAAACAATGAAACATGCCTTGATCATTTGTCAAATAGATTTCTACGTCGAAAATTCATATACTAAAACTCTTCAAAGTAATTGGAAGGTTATGAAGACTCAACTTTAATAATCCACCTTATCAAACAATTTTTTTATGACAATTATTTATTCAGAATTATCCTTTAAATATTAAGCATACTTTATTTAAAAATATATATGACTAACTAGAAATTCACCTTGGTGTGCAATGGGTACGTTGAAGAGGTATGGAGGCAATGAGGGAAAATTTTGATCTTTTTTTTGCATATATTTATGTATCACATCATGGGGTAAAGGGATAGAGATAGAGAGGAAGATAGAAATAAATATAGAGATGGAGAAGGAGAGGGAGAGGTAAAGAGATAGAGGAGAGAGGGATATATAGAGAGGGGTAAAATGACAGTGTGAGAGATAGAAAGATAAATAGAGAGGGAGAGATACAAGGGTAGAGAGAGGTGGAGAGATAATGAGATAGATAGATAGAGTGAGATATGGAAGATGAAATCTAAAGAGTTTGAGATAGATAAGCAAAGAAATTTAGAAATGGTGGTTTAGGAAGAGGGATATGGAGAGAGATGTATGGATAGAGAGAGGGAGACATGTCTAGAGATAGAGGGGGAGAGAGTAAAATAGAGGTAGAGATGAAGATATAGTAACAGGGGAAGAGGGAGACAAATCAAGAGAGAGTTAGAGATGAAGAGGGTGAGATAGAGAGGAAGATATATAGAGAGATATAGAGGAAGAGGAAGAGGGAGATATAGAGAAAGATATAGATGGTGAGATAGAGTGATAGAGAGATAGAGAAAGGGGGAGAGAAAGAGTGGGAGATAGAGAGAGAAGGTAAGAAATATGAAGAGATAGAGGTAAATGGGAAGAGAAAGAGAGATAGAGATATATGGGAAGAGAAAGGGAGAAAGAGGTAGAAATAGAAGGATAGATAGGGGGGGAGAGAGAGAGAGAGAGGAGAGAGAGAGAGAGAGAGAGAGAGAGAGAGAGAGAGAGAGAGAGAGAGAGAGAGAGAGAGAGAGAGAGAGAGAGAGAGAGAGAGAGATTAGATAAAGGGTGATAGAGATCATTATGTAGAGCAGCAAAGGGAGAGATTAGTTAAAGGGTGATATAGAGAGGCATATATGGATAGGGAAAGAGATGATGAAGAGATAGGGAGATACATGTAGAGAAAGATATAGATAAAGGAATGAGACATATAGAGAGAGAGAGGTATAGAGATTGAGGGATATAGACGGAGTGGGAGAGATAAATACGAATAGGAATAAAGAGTAAGGACATGCTACCCTAAGCATAAATCCCTAAGGACACATGCCATCCATATATTTTTGGTACGACACAAACTAATCAAAATTTATTCTCTATTTGAGGAGAAAGCTCCAAGGGAGGAAGTTGCTTGGAAATTGCATATGACTTGTTATTTTCCTTGTTCAGTCCATACTTGATTTGCATTAGTTTCATGTACAATCTTTATGACAATAAATAAACTTGGAGGAAAGCAAGTTTATGGGCCATAGAGATTAGGCCACAAAAGCTTCATAATTGAGTGCATGTACACTTAAATAACTTGATTATTTTTATTGTAATTACATAAATGATTAATTTTAAATTGAAAAGTTAAGGTTAGTTACAACAATTTTTTCTTTTATTGGAATGAACAAGTTGCTTATGGCTATCAATGAACATATAATAATTAAAAACAATCATAAATTAAATTAATTCTAGTAACTTTTAATTATTATTTATAATCTCATAAAAAGAGAAATAATTAAAATAATTTGTAAATTTCTAAATGGGAAATTAAAAAGTAAAAAAGTCTTATCCTTTAGTGGCTTATACCTAACCATCAAAATTGTTATTCTTGAATGTAGTTCAAAACTATGGGTAAGACCCTAAATTTGATTTATAACAACCCTATGATATTGAACCCCCTTTTCCAAATTCAAATTTAATTATGAGCTTAGTCTTACTTACTACTAGTTAGTCATTGTCCATTGAGTCAAACATTAAATATTCAATTTTGATGGTAGGGTATTATATAAAAGGATAAACCCAATCCAATTGAATTTATTAACTCATTCACATGTCACTAAAGGCATTTCTTAAGGATCATTCCATCAATATACAAGATCATAAGGATAGTCATAGGCTTTTAACACTCTTACTTGAATATGTTGAAACTTGATCAACATCATTGAATAGATCTAAGGGCTTAACATAAAGTAGGAAGCTAATTGAATTCTTGTCATCAAAATGGCAAGTTTTGATGGTACTTTTGAGAACTATCATTATTAAATATTAGAGGTGATCAATATTATAAAGATCCCTAAATGCGAAGTTCAAGGTCATGTACAAAGCTCAAACTAATATATAGAATAATTAAAGTTTCGAGTGTGATAGTCATAACTACAAATTTGAGACTAAAGTAGAATAAAGTGCAGGATTCTCAATCTAACAAAGCTTCAAAATTTCAAGATAAATAATTAAAAATTAAATTAAATTGCTTGAAAAGTTATAAAAAATATCATTTTAATCACATATAAAAACAAAACACTTTTAACCTTCTTATCAATTATCTTACATATTTGTGTACTCAATTATATTATCTAAAATAATAATATATTTATTATTTAATTAATAAATGAATACTTGTCATGAAAGATTTGCCTTGGGCTCAATTTAGTCAAAATGTGAGGTGTCCAGTATGTGACATTGATTTGTAAAATGAAGCTGAGAGAGAGAGAGAGAGAGAGAGAGAGAGAGAGAGAGGAGAGAGAGAGAGAGAGAGAGAGAGAGGAGAGAGAGAGAGAGAGAGAGAGAGAGAGAGAGAGAGAGAGAGAGAGAGAGAGAGAGAGAGAGAGAGAGAGAGAGAGAGAGGAGAGAGAGAGAGGGTCTTAGTCTACAAAGGAGAGTAAGGAAGATAAATATAAGAAGAGAGAAACACAAAGAAAGGTTGAAATTTATTTTATTATACAAATTAAAAGAAAAATTTAAAATATAAATTTTGTACAAAATGTAAAAGTTGAATAAGATAAACAATTGTAAACTAAATTAATTTTATTAACTTATAATTATTATTTTATAGTTTCATAAAAAAGACAAATAATTAAAATAAATTTCAAACTTCAATCATTTTAATGTATGTAATTTTGGTTTTCTATTTTAATATTTAAATTATTATAAATCAAATTTAAAAACACTTTTCATATTTATCAATTTTTTATTTTTTATATAAATTAATACTAAAATTTAAAAATATAATTATTCTATAATAAATATAATTTTTAAAATATAAATAATTATTAATAAATTTAATTCTAATAAATTTTAATTGTTTCTTGTAAATTTATAAAATAAGTAAATAAATAAAATAATTTTCCAAGTTAATATATATTTAGTTCTCTACTTTAACACTAAAAATTATTATACAGTTAAATTTTAAAAAACTTCAATATTCATAAATCCTTTAAGTTAAATATATAATTAAATGGCTAGTGTTGTTAGAGTAATTGAGCACCGTATTGCTTGAGTGTCCATGGTTCACTTATGGTACTAATACTAAAAATTAAAATTGCAATAAGGAAAATAAAATATTTAAAGATTGCATGTAAAAAAAATGATTTATATACATATACATTTAACAAATTTAAATTCATTATAAAAAAGATTCTCATATATACAAATATGCATATAAATTAAATTTTATGAAATAAAAAATATAAATAATTTTGTTTTAATATTTTATTTTATTTTTTGTTTTTTTGATTGATAAAAGGTCGAGGCCAAAGAATTTTATTAGTTTAAAATATAGATAGATTTACATTTACACCTCCATTCGGTGTGGGCACCGGTAAGAAAGAATGGAGGGAAGAAAACCTCCGGTCTAGCCCAGATCCCTCAAGGATCAGAATAAATTAAGAATGCGATACCAAATGAAGATACAAGATCACAAAGGGAACTTGTCCAAATAATGAAGATTGAATGTAGAGATCCTCTGTGTAAAGTTGAGCAACAGATTGCCCATTTCTTGAGGTGATGCTGCCATTTGTGGGCGACAGTTCTTGCTATTCCTGAAACACAAGGTTAAGCATGCTCTACTCCATATGCTGCACAAAATCTTGAGAAAATCTCTCACCAAAATATTAGGAAAAGGAAAACCAAACAGGTCAACTTATACAATATATCATACCTGCCTGGATGGTCACCCTGTTAGGATACACAGCTAAAAATATTAGTCTCAAAAAATCTCCAGAAACATAATGCGAGAGTGATTACCCATCAGAGAGCATAAACTCAATAAGTATTAACGAGGCAAATTCCAAAAGTATTCCTACAAAGAGATCGCGGGGAGCTACCATCTTTAAAGAATATACACAGCTTAACAAGATTACAAAGTTGAGTTAAAGCAACCTAGAGACATTAAAGCCTGAAAGCTTCTTAAGAACAAAACAAGAGACAAAACATCAAGAATATAGGGGACCGAAAAGGTAAAATAGAGATGAGGATAGCTAGGTAAGTGTTAGTCCTAAAAGAAGGCAATATCTACATAAATAATAATACCTATATATCCATGATCACATATATCTGGGAGCGAGATATGCCAGCACGTTTATATACCTATGCTCATTAATGTAAGGTATTGCCTCCTTCTAGTCTTAAAGCTTGTAAAGCGGAAAATCGCGAGCGAACCCTAAGTGTTTCCCCCCACCACTCCGAGGAGAGGGGAAGGAGGTCACTAGGGTTGACGGTTTTCACTTAAGGGAGACTTTACATTCAAAAGAGGGGTTGAAACCCACAAGATCCAATCCCACACAATGCAAGATTGGATTCTAAATGAGTTTCAAGGGTTAAGACAGCAAGGCTACCCTCTTTTGTAAAGAATGTAGATAGAAAGATTGAACTAGGAATGCATGTAAAGTAAGAAAGATTCGCTTATAAACAGAGATAGGGATATGAGATGAAGCTGCAGACCTGGAATTAGCAGTAAAATGTCGAGACGATGCTGTCCTGCAAATTTGAGCGAAATTTGATGGGATGATGGCACCCGGCGTGCACACGGTCCTCCGAAAAATCCGTGAAACGAAGGGGGATCTGTTCATCTCTGCACAAGGATTCCAGATCTTCAATTACAACCGCGTACCTGCAACCTACACACAGAAAAGAGAGGACGATTGGGGAGGTAGGGATTAGGGGTTTGCCCTTAGGTCAAACCCCAGTTTTAGAATTAACCAAGAAATGAGAAATGCTGTAAATGTAAATGATTGTAATGTAAAACAAGTACTAGTACCTTGTTGTAAGAATGTTTGTATTCTTACATGTGAAGGTATAGATGTTGTTGTATGTTGTATGTTGTATGTGATCTCCTCTTCAATGGTTGAATCCTTGTCTTGAATGCAACACTTAGCCTTGAATGGAGACTTAGAATGATCAATTGCTTGAAGGAATGCTTGAATGCTTGAATGCTTGAATGCTTGAGTATCGTTTCCACCTTTTTTCCATCTCTCCCAAAAATGGGAGAGGAAATGTAGTTTATATACTTGTCAATTAGGGTTAAAAGACTGATTTTTCCAACCTTAGGCCGACCAGGAAACATTATTTTCCAATTTGCAAACATAAAGACCCGAGACCCAAAAGAGACCGGGCCCAAAAATAGGGCCAGGGACCAGGGCGCTGGGCGCCATGGTCCCACCTCCAGGGATAGCAGGGTGCAAGGAGGATTAGGCCAGGGTGCTGAAAAATGCAGTTTTTGATATCATGAACAAGTTTTGGGGTCTCCATTCAGGTTCAGTGTTGCGTCACCATCGTGAAGACCCAAATGCGGTCGAAATTGCAAGTGTCGCAATTTTAGGACGCTACATTTAGCCCCCACTTTAGCGGGAGCATAAGCGTACGCTCATACTTCCGGTAAAGTACAAGGAAACAACATTGAAAGACTTTCACCACGTCAAGGAGGCAAGACACACCAAGCCCCCAGTGGACTAAGGATCTTACGACTTCAATTGACAAAGTAAAAGGGAAGATCATGAGGGAGAACCATGACTGTCAGTAGTAAGGTTCCCTCACAATGAGTCATGTAAGAAAAATACCAAAAATTTTCAAGGCAAAGCTAAGTTCGCCAAGAAATTTTCAAGTATCCTAAAGGGATAGACGGGGTGTATGCCCCCCTACGTTAAAGCGATCGCACACGCCTCAACGGGGGTGATTGCTTTAAGGTAGTGATACACATATGAAATGAGAAGGGAAAGGAGCACGTTATCACAAAGATTTAGCCCCCAAGTGTGAGATAAAACCAAGGATAATAGACACAAAACACAAAGCACGAAGTGACTTCCCTTTCCTCAGGGTCAGTATGCTGTATGATAATTCATGTATATCATATGTATGTGTGCATAATTGTTCTTCATTCCCCAATCAAGGAAGGTCACCTAGAAGAAGGGAACACATGTGTCTTTTGAGTCAACATGAGAGAGACCAAAAGAGATCTCAATGCTTTGCATCGTCCTCAAGTAGACAACACATAGAAGAAGTAACACAAGAGAGGAGGAGAGAGTCTGCTATGCTAATGAAACTAGTCTAGCATGTCATCCACCCCCCGATCTTGCTGATCAATATTTCGGGAAGGCAGGAAACACGCTAGAGGAGGAACATTCAACACAGCAGATGGAGCTATCACAAGATCCAAACAAGGGCTATGTTCATGTTCCAAGCCACGTTGTTCTTGTCTAGGAGCTAGGATAAGTGCTTTAGAAAATTCGTTAGATAAATGGTTATCAACATCAACATATTCATATTCACTATCAGAAGCAAGAGAAGTAACATTTTCATCATGAATAACATTTTCATCTATATCATCATCAAGATTTATAAAAATAGGATCTTTAACTCGCACAGGATCAAAACCATCATGCATCTTATGTTTAGGAGATTTTGGAGAAAATGGAATAATGCTTGTTGAAGGTGTTTTTGGGGATTGCAAAGTTTGAGAAGCAGCTGCTTGAGCTCTAAGACGACGCTTTCATCGGCATTCACGCGTAGAACGATTTCGTCTAGTCTTAGTAGGAAGTGGAGAAGATTGAGGAGGAGGAATGTTCTCATCCCTATCACTTGGGTGTTTAGGTTGTGGTCTCTTAGGCTGGATAATAGGAGAAGAGGAAGGTCTCTTCTCTCCATAAGAGGAAGGAGGAGGAACTGCTCCATATAAAGGAGGAATATTTGGTTTAGGAAGGAGACCAAGTCCATCATGACGAGGAGGTATAAGCCTACTTTTAGAAAGTTTATTAGACATAGACATAGTCACATCCATAGGAATGGGTTGGGAATCTTCTTGAGGAAAGACATTAGTTTTATCTTTCAAAGGAAGAACTTCCTTCTCAAGAACAATAGGAATATCAAGTTTGGGTGTTCTAGGTTCACTTAGAGATAGGATCATATCTTTTTTCCACTTTTGATAAGATTTGAAAAGATGATCACTTCGCGGAGGAAGAGATTGGAATTGTTTAGGCCAAAAGTAATCAATAGGAACGCTAGAAGTTCTTTTAGCTGGTTTAAAGAGACTATGATTGACAGTAACAACTTCACCATTATGGGGAAATTTCAAACACTTATGAATAGGAGAAGCAATAGCTTTCATGGAAGATAGCCAAGGATAGCCAAGCTTCACACAAAATTGTTCGGATGAAGGAATAATAACAAAGTTCACATCAAGGGATTTGTTATGGACCTCAATAGGTAATGTAATAGAACCAATTGCAGGAGAAGAAAATGCATCAAATAATTTCACAATCACATCTGTTTTGTCATAGATCACTTGATTCAATTGCAAAGTAAAAAGAAATTCTTCAGTAATAACATTAACCATGCAAGAAGAATCAATAAGCACTCCACGGCAAGGTGTATTCTTGACTTTTGCAACTATATATAAAGGACCATCAGGTGCCTTGATAGTTTCATTAGAATCAAATGTGATGGAAGGTTCTTTAGGGTTTTCTTGCTACTCTACAAAGTTAATCACATTCGGAGTCATAGACACAAGACCATCAGATGAAAAAGAAGAATCATTAGTCTCAATCACATTAGAGGTATGAGAAGGTAATGGATCAGTAAAAATCTTAAGATTTTGGTTAGGAGGAGCTACAAATTTATTGCCTTTATCATTCACACCAGAAATAGAGATAGTATTATTATCAATCAAATCTTGAATTTTACCCTTTAAAGCAAAACATTTTTCAGTATCATGCCCAGGTTGACGATGAAATTGACAAAAAGATTTGTTATCAAAATAGGGTGAATTAATCTTTGCAGGATCGATTTGCCTTATAGGAGGAAGAGTAAGCACATTTTGTTCCAATAATTTATTCATAATACTATGCAATGATTCATTCAAAGGAGTAAACTTTCTTTCTTTCTTGAAAAACTTAGAAATAGGAGGCACACCTGATGCTGCATTCACATTGTTGTTGATGATGTTTTCATTGAATTTAATGGACTCTCTGTTCAGTTTAAACTTCCCAAATGGTTGTTGACTACTATCACCCTTATCACTTGGAGCCATAGGATTTGCTTTTCCATTTGACTCACAGTCAGTTGATAATTGTGAAGAGTTGTACACAACTGTTGGAAAGAAGTAAACTCAAAAAATAGAAGTTTTTCTCTAATATCTTTTTGTAAATTAGAAATAAAGATTCTTTGAATATCATTGTCAGGCACTGGAAAAGAAATTTGAGCATACAAATGCTTATATCTACCAATGAAATCAGTCACTTTTTCTTTAACACCTTGTTTACAATGCATTAAATCAATCAAAGTAACTTTAGGACTTATATTGTTTTGAAATTGTTGAATAAAAACATTTGCAAGTTGTTCGAAAGAAGTAATAGAATAAGAAGGCAACAAGAAATACCATTGTAGGGCTTTATCTCTTAATGTCCTAGTAAAAAATTTTGCAAGCAACCTTTGGTCATAAGCAAAATCGGTACATATTGTTTGAAAAGTCTTAACATGTGTTAGAGGATCACCTTTACCATTATAAAGCTCCAAATGCGGGATTTCAACATGTTTAGGAGGGATAGCTTGAACAATGTCAAGAGAAAGTGGGCTCGCAACATCAAATGTGGACACACTAAACTTAGATTGATTCATAGAGGCAATTTGTTGCTGTAAAGAAGAGACAGTTTGTGCAAGATTGTTAATGGTCGCTTCAGTCGAAGAATTCATATTAAACGTGTTAGATTGAGATGGAGGTATTATGTTATTGAAAGAAGGTATTGATTGAGAGTGAGGTGGTGGGACACTATGATAGTTAGTCATAGGAGATGATTGGAAAAGAGGAACACTACAAGGAGGAATGGAATAGTTGAATGAATTGCCCCCTTGCGTCATGTTCATTTGTGGAGATGTAATAGGAACACTCATTGAAGGAATGAATGAAGAAGTTGGATTAAATGAAGGAAGAGGGTTGATTGAAGAGGAAGGATTGCCCCCATGACTAGTGATCATAGGTGGAATGTTTTGTATAGAAGTAGTCATTATGTTTGATGTAAAGGTAGGTATGCTAGCAATAGAGGTTGTTAAAGGAATAGAATGATTGACTTGAGTAGGAGGTTGTGTATAACCTAAAGTTTCAACACAACTCTTCATAGGCATCACATTCGAATCCACAATGTGTGCAATACCACGCAAAATATCAATTCCATTCTTATCACTTTGAACCATACGTTTTAGACCCTCAATTAAGGAAAGAGCTTGACTATCGGGATACTCTTGAGACATCCATTGCTGAAAATCATCAAATTGGTTATCCAATTTCGAAAGTTGTTCTACAGAAACCTCATGGAGAGCTTCTTCATCATTAAGAGGATTAGAGGAATTACCCGTGTCCTCATTAAAAAGGCTATTCAAATTAGGTTCCATCTCCTCGGTAATTAAACCTTGGAAAGACTTAATTCTAAGGCTTCGTCTAACGGGAATAGTGTAAGTAGGGCTTATTGTTGTAAAACTCATGCACTAGAGAGGGAGAGAAGATTTTGAATTTAGAGGTAGCAAATTTCAATAAAATCAACCAATCTCCTAGATTTAGGCTGTTAAATGCAATCACGACAATCTCCCAAAATTTCAGAAAAAATGTCAGGGACCGTGGCGCTCGGGGTGCACACGGTCCTCGCAACTTTTTTCCAAATTTCCAGGGATGAAAGTTATGATGATTTTAAAGCTAATCTGAAAAAATTGAGTGATTTTATGATCTGCAGATAGGCCAAATTAAAGTTGCAATCTCAAAATTGAACCCTACCAAGATTGTTGAAAAATGCAAAATTTGAATTTTGAAAAAGAGAGGGAAACTGAAATTTTGAATTTTATGATTTTAGAGGGAATACTAAGAGCAATGCAAGTTTTGAAATTTAAAAATTGACTCAATTTCATGCAAAATTCAATTTTGAAAGTGGAAATCAAGGTTGGTGTAATTAAACACTTAATTTCAAAAGTCACAAATTGCAAGAATTTGAATAAAGCACTGAAATTTCGAATGAATGCCAACACACTTTTCAGATTTAGGATAGTAAGAACACAATTTTGACACAAAATTTCAATTTCAATAATTTTTGAATGATTAGAAGCCTTAGTCCAAGCAATCCCTAGACCAACTTTGACCTTAATTTTGAAAGTGTTAGAATTGATAAAATCAGCCAAAATTCTGGATTTTAGCAGAAAAATACAGTAAGATCTAACTCCCGAAATTTCAGAAAAAATGTCGGGGACGATGGCGCTCGGGGTGCACACGGTCCTCGCAACTTTTTTCCAAATTTTCAGGGATGAAAGATATTATGATTTTATTGTGGAATCCAAAGTTACAGCTGATTTGGAGATGTTTTGATCAGTGAAATTATCAGTCAAAGGTTGAATCAAGAAGGTTTTAAAAATTAGTGTTTTGACACTTAACCACTTAATTTTTAGAATTAAAGCACAAATATGAATTGACAATTTGTAATAGAAGGGCAGATCTGAAACAAGCATTAACAATTAGACATTTCACAAGCTTAATTACTAAAAAGAAAATTTAGGGTTTTCATGCAATTAACCTCTAAAATTTGCAAAAGATCAAACATGGAAATGTAATTAAGGAAGCAAATTTTTCAGATCTAATCATGAATAATCAGAAAGGATGTTCACGTCGGGTTCACCAAAATGTAAAGCGAAAAATCATGAGCGAACCCTAAGTGTTTCCCCCCACCACTCCGAGGAGAGGGGAAGGAGGTCACTAGGGTTGACGGTTTTCACTTAGGGGAGACTTTACATTCAAAAGAGGGGTTGAAACCCACAAGATCCAATCCCACACAATGCAAGATTAGATTCTAAATGAGTTTCAAGGGTTAAGACAGCAAGGCTACCCTCTTTTGTAAAGAATGTAGATAGAAAGATTGAACTAGGAATGCATGTAAAGTAAGAAAGATTCGCTTATAAACAGAGATAGGGATATGAGATGAAGCTGCGGACCTGGAATTAGCAGTAAAATGTCGAGACGATGCTGTCCTGCAAATTTGAGTGAAAGTTGACGGGACGATGGCACTCGGCATGCACACGGTCCTCCGAAAAATCCGCGAAACGAAGGGGGATCTGTTCGTCTCTGCACAAGGATTCCAGATCTTCAATTACAGCCGCGTACCTACAACCTACACATAGAAAAGAGAGGACGATTGGGGGGTTAGGGATTAGGGGTTTGCCCTTAGGTCAAACCCCGGTTTTGGAATTAACCAAGAAATGAGAAATGTTGTAAATGTAAATGATTGTAATGTAAAACAAGTACTAGTACCTTGTTGTAAGAATGTTTGTATTCTTACATGCGAAGGTATAGATGTTGTTGTATGTTGTATGTTGTATGTGATCTCCTCTTCAATGGTTGAATCCTTGTCTTGAATGCAACACTTAGCCTTGAATGGAGACTTAGAATGATCAATTGCTTGAAGGAATGCTTGAATGCTTGAGTATCGTTTCCACCTTTTTTTCCATCTCTCCCAAAAATGGGAGAGGAAATTTAGTTTATATACTTGTCAATTAGGGTTAAAAGACTGATTTTTTCGACCTTAGGCCGACCAAGAAACATTATTTTCCAATTTGCAAACATAAAGACCCGAGACCCAAAAAAGACCGGGCCCAAAAATAGGGCCAGGGACCAGGGCGCTGGGTGCCATGGTCCTAGGGGACTAGGGCCCTGGGCGCCCTAGTCCTGAAGGACTAGGGCGCTAGGCACCATGGTCCCACCTCCAGGGACAGCAGGGTGCAAGGAGGATCAGGCCAGGGTGCTGAAAAATGCAGTTTTTGATGTCATGAACAAGTTTCGGGGTCTCCATTCAAGTTCAGTGTTGCGTTCTAAATGAGTTTCAAGGGTTAAGACAGCAAGGCTACCGTCTTTTGTAAAGAAATGTGGATAGAAGGATTAAGCTAGGAATGCATGTAAAGTAAGAAAGATTCGCTTATAAACAGAGATAGGGATATGAGATGAAGTTGCGGACCTGGAATTAGTAGTAAAATGTTGAGACGATGTTGTCTTGCAAATTTGAGCGAAAGTTGACTGGACGATGGCACCCGGCGTGCACACGGTCCTCCGAAAAATCCGCGAAACGAAGGGGGATTTGTTCGTCTTTGCACAAGGATTCCAGATCTTCAATTACAGCCGCGTACCTGCAACCTACACACAGAAAAGAGAGGACGATTGGGGGGTTAGGGATTAGGGGTTTGCCCTTAGGTTAAACCCCGGTTTTGGAATTAACCAAGAAATGAAAAATGCTATAAATGTAAATGATTGTAATGTAAAACAAGTACTAGTACCTTGTTGTAAGAATGTTTGTATTCTTACATGCGAAGGTATAGATGTTGTTGTATGTTGTACGTTGTATGTGATCTCCTCTTCAATGGTTGAATCCTTGTCTTGAATGCAACACTTAGCCTTGAATGGAGACTTAGAATGATCAATTGCTTGAAGGAATGCTTGAATGCTTGAGTATCATTTCCGCCTTTTTTTCCATCTCTCCCAAAAATGGGAGAGGAAATGTAGTTTATATACTTGTCAATTAGGGTTAAAAGACTAATTTTTTCGACCTTAGGCTGACCAGGAAACATTATTTTCCAATTTGCAAACATAAAGACCCGAGACCCAAAAGAGACCAGGCCCAAAAATAGGGCCAGGGACCAGGGCGTTGGACGCCATGGTTCTGGGGGACCAGGGTGCTGGGCGCCCTAGTCCTGAAGGACCAGGGCGCTGGGCGCCATGGTCCCACCTCCAGGGACAGCAGGGTGCAAGGAGGATCAGGCCAGGGTGCTGAAAAATGCAGTTTTTGATGTCATGAACAAGTTTCGGGGTCTCCATTCAGGTTCATTGTTGCGTCGCCATCGTGAAGACCCAAATGCAGTTGAAATTGCAAGTGTCGCAATTTTAGGATGCTACAAAGCTTATCCTAGCAGAGCGGCGATGAACTTCAAAAAAGACTCATCAAAGACAATAATTCCATCGACAAAAGATAACGAGGAAAGCGGAGATGTTTTCATCGACGGGGAGAGGTCTTCGAGGAGATAAAACCATTGATGTAACATAAAAAGGACTCACTGAAAGGAAAGTTCTCATTGAAAGAATAATGTTGATCAGACAAAAGGAAGCTACATAGATAAAAGATATCGATGAGGAAATAGGTTTCGAGGATGCTAAAAGGCATGCCTCCGATACGCATGGTTTCATCGATGCGCCTTTATCGGTGGAAGATGATAAGGGGGGATAAAGAAAGGCTTCGGTGAGACAATGGATCCATTCATCGACAGGGCATGATGATTTCGATGGAAGAAGTGTTTCGGTGAAAAAAATAAAGGAGGTCACCGAAGCTCGAGGTTTCTTTGACATAAAAACCCAATGGATATCAGATAGGTATTGGTGAGGAAATAGCCTTAGTGACCGAATATAGTATTTCAATGAAAGAAGAATTATTTGTGGAGTTAAATTAAAAAGCCCCCTATTGTTAAAAGAAATCATCATTTTCATTAATACCATGGTAGCCCACAAGACATCAAGCGAGTGTAATAACATCCTATAAAGATATCTGGGTTCAAATAATATCAATGAGACCCAATGATGTCTCATCGATATAGAAGGGTCATCGAAGAAAGGAAGCGCTGATGAACTTCAGAAAAGACTCATCGAAGACAGTAATTCCTGTAGCGTCGTAAAATTGCGACACTTGCAATTTCGACTGCATTTGGGTCTTCACGATGGCGGCGCAACGTTGAACCTGAATGGAGACCCCGAAACCTGTTTACGACATCAAAAACTGCATCTTTCTGCACCTTGGCCTGATCCTCCTTGCACCCTGCTGTCCCGGGAGGTGGGACCATGGCACCCAACACCCTGGTCCTTTAGGACCATGGCGCCTAGCACCCTGGTCCCTCAGGACCATGGCGCCCAGCGCCCTGGTCCCTGGCCCTATTTTGGGCCTAGTCTCTTGTTGGGCATTGGGTCTTCAAGTTTGCAATTTGGAAAATAATGTTCCTAGGTCGGCCTAAGGTCAGAAAAATCATTCTCCTAACCCTAATTGACAAGTATATAAACTACATTTCCCCTCCCAGAAAAGGGGAGAAAAAAACATATGTGTGCAAGAGGCGGAAGCGATAGTCAAACATTCAAGCATTCAAGCATTCCTTCAAGCAATTGAGCATTCTAGGTCTCCATTCAAGGCTAGGTGTTGCATTCAAGACAAGGATTCAACCATTGAAGAGGAGATCACCTACAACACACAACATACAACATACAACATCATTACACCTTCACATGTAAGAATACAAACATTCTTACAACAAGGTATCAGTACTTGATTACATTACAAACATTTACATTTACAAAATTCTCATTTCTTGGTTAATTCCAAAACTGGGGTTTGACCTGAAGGCAAACCCCTAATCCCTAACCCCCCAATCGTCCTCTCTTTTCTATGTGTAGGTTGCAGGTACGCGGCTGTAATTGAAGATCTGGAATCCTTGTGCAGAGACGAACAGATCCCCCTTCGTTTTGCGGATTTTTTAGAGGACCGTGTGCACTCCGGGTGCCATCGTCCCGTCAACTTTCGCACAAACTTGCAGGACAGCATCGTCTCGACATTTTACTACTAATTTTAGGTCCGTAGCTTCATCCCGTGTCTCTATCTCCGTCTACAAACAAATCTTTCCTACTTTTACATACACTCCTAGTTCAATCCTTCTATCTACATTCTTTACAAAAGAGGGTATCCTTGTTGTCTCAACCCTTGAAACTCATTTAGAATTCAATCTTACATTGTGTGGGATTGGATCTTGTGAGTTTCAACCCTTCTTTTGAATGTAAAGTCTCTCCTAAGTGAAAACCGTCAATCCTAGTGACCTCCTTTCTCTCTCCTTGGAGTGGGGGAACATCTGTAGCTCTTCCTAACCAAAATCTTAAGATTTTTACTGATCCATTACCTTCTCATACCTCTAATGTGATTGAGACTAATGATTCCTCTTTCTCACCTAATGGTCTTGTGTCTATGACTCCGAATGTGATTAAATTTGTAGAGGAGAAGAAAATCCCTAAAGAACCTTCCATCACATTTGATTCAAGTGAAACTATCAGGGCACCTGATGGTCCTTTATATATAGTTGCAAAAGTCAAGAATACACCTCGCCGTGGAGTGCTTATTGACCCTTCTTGCATGGTTAATGTTATTACTGAAGAATTTCTTTTTACTTTGCAATTGAACCAAGTGATCTATGACAAAACAAATGTGGTTGTGAAATTATTTGATGCATTTTCTTCTCCTGCAATTGGTTCTATTACATTACCTATTGAGGTCCATAACAAATCCCTTGATGTGAGCTTTGCTATTATTCCATCATCCAAACAATTTCGTGTGAAGCTAGGCTATCCTTGGCTATCTTCCATGAAAGCTATTGCTTCTCCTATTCACAAATGTTTGAAATTTTCCCATAATGGTGAAGTTGTTACTGTCAATCATAGTCTCTTTTAACCAGCTAAAAGAACTTCTAGTGTTCCTATTGATTATTTTTGGCCTAAACAATTCCAATCTCTTCCACCGCGAAGTGATCATCTTTTCAAATCTTATCAAAAGTGGAAAAAAGATATGATCCTATCTCTAAGTGAACCTCGAACACCCAAACTTGATATTCCTATCATTCTTGAGAAGGAAGTTCTTCCTTTGAAAGATAAAACTAATGTCTTTCCTCAAGAAGATTCCCAACCCATTCCTATGGATGTGACTATGTCTATGTCTAATAAACTTTCTAAAAGTAGACCTATACCTCCTCGTCATGATGGACTTGGTCCCCTTCCTAAACCAAATATTCCTCCTTTATATGGAGCAGTTCCTCCTCCTTCCTCGTATAAAGAGAAGAGACCTTCCTCTTCTCCTATTATCCAACCTAAGAAACCACAACCTAAACACCCAAGTGATAAGGATGAGAACATTCCTCCTCCTCAATCTTCTCAACTTCCTACTAAGACTAGATGAAATCGTTATGCACGTGAATGCCGACGAAAGTGCCATCTTAGAGCTCGTGCAGCTGCTTTTCAAACTTTGCAATCCCCAAAAACACCTTCAGCTGGTATAATTCCATTTTCTCCTCATCCAAAAATTGAGCCAAAATCTCCTAAGCATAAGATGCATGATGGTTTTGATCCTGTGCGAGTTAAGGATCCTATTTTTATAAATCTTGATGATGATATAGATGAAAATGTTATTCATGATGAAAATGTTACTTCTCTTGCTTCTGATAGTGAATATGAATATGTTGATATTGATAACCATTTATCTAACGAATTTTCTAAAACACTTATCCTAGCTCCTAGACAAGAACAATGTGGCTTGGAACATGAACATAGCCCTTGTTTGGATCTTGTGATAGCTCCATTTGTTGTGTTGGATGTTCCTCCTCTAGCGTGTTTCCTGCCTTCCCGAAATATTGATCAGCAAGATCAGGGGGTGGATGACGTGCTAGACTAGTTCATTAGCATAGCAAACTCTCTTCTCCTCTCTTGATCTCTTTTGTTACTTCTTCTATGTGTTATTCTCATTCTTCTATTTGTTGTCCTTAGTGTTGTCTACTTGAGGACGATGCAAAGCATTGAGATCTCTTTTGATCTCTCTCATGTTGACTCAAAAGACACATGTGTTCCCTTCTTCTAGGTGACCTTCCTTGATTGGGGAATGAAGAACAATTATGCATACATACATATGATAGACATGAATTATCATATAGCATACTGACCTCAAGGAAAGCGAAGTCACCTCGTGATTTGTGTTTTGTGTCTATTATCCTTGGGTTTATCTCACACTTGGGGGCTAAATCTTTGTGATAACATGCTCCTTTCCCTTCTCATTTCTTATGTGTACCACTACCTTAAAGCAATCACCCCTGATGAGGCATGTGCGATCGCTTTAACGTAGGGGGCATACACTCCGTCCATATCTCTTCAAGATTCTTAAAAATTTCTTGGCAAACTTAGCTTTGCCTTGAAAATTTTTGATATTTTTCTTGCATGACTCATAGTGAGGGAACCATACTACTGTCAGTCATGGTTCTCCCTCGTGATCTTCCCTTTTACTTTGTCAATCAAAGTCGTAAGATCCTTAGTCCACTGCGGGCTTGGTGTATCTTGCCTCCTTGACATGGTGAAAGTCTTTCAATGTTGTTTCCTTGTACTTTACCAGAAGTATGGGCGTACGCTTATACTCCCGCTAAAGTGGGGGCTAAATGTAGCGTCGTAAAATTGCGACACTTGCAATTTCGACTGCATTTGGGTCTTCACGATGGCGGCGCAATGTTGAACCTGAATGGAGACCCCGAAACCTATTTACGACATCAAAAACTGCATCTTTCTGCACCTTGGCTTGATCCTCCTTGCACCCTGCTGTCCCGAGAGGTGGGACCATGGCACCCAGCGCCCTAGTCCTTCAAGACCATGGCGCCCAGCGCCCAGCGCCCTGGTCCCTGGCCCTATTTTGGGCTCGGTCTCTTGTTGGGCATCGAGTCTTCAAGTTTGCAATTTGGAAAATAATGTTCCTAGGTCGGCCTAAGGTCGGAAAAATCAGTCTCCTAACCCTAATTGATAGTATATAAACTACATTTCCCCTCCCAAAAAAGGGGAGAAAAAAACATATGTGTGCAAGAGGCGGAAGCGATAGTCAAACATTTAAGCATTCAAGCATTCCTTCAAGCAATTGAGCATTCTAGGTCTCCATTCAAGGCTAGGTGTTGCATTCAAGACAAGGATTCAACCATTGAAGAGGAGATCACCTGCAACACACAACATACAACATACAACATCATTACACCTTTGCATGTAAGAATACAAACATTCTTACAACAAGGTATCAGTACTTGATTACATTACAAACATTTACATTTACAACATTCTCATTTCTTGGTTAATTCCAAAACTGGGGTTTGACCTAAAGGCAAACCCCTAATCCCTAACCCCCCAATCGTCCTCTCTTTTCTATGTGTAGGTTGCAGGTACGCGGCTGTAATTGAAGATCTGGAATCCTTGTGCAGAGACGAACACATCCCCCTTCGTTTCGCGGATTTTTTAGAGGACCGTGTGCACTCCGGGTGCCATCGTCCCGTCAACTTTCGCTCAAACTTGCAGGACAACATCGTCTCGACATTTTACTACTAATTTCAGGTCCGTAGCTTCATCCTGTGTCTCTATCTCCGTCTACAAACAAATCTTTCCTACTTTAAATACACTCCTAGTTCAATCCTTCTATCTACATTCTTTACAAAAGAGGGTATCCTTGCTGTCTCAACCCTTGAAACTCATTTAGAATTCAATCTTGCATTGTGTGGGATTGGATCTTGTGATTTTCAACCCTTCTTTTGAAAGTAAAGTCTCTCCTAAGTGAAAACCATCAATCCTAGTGACCTCCTTTCTCTCTCCTTGGAGTCGGGGAACACCTAGGGTTCGATTTTCTGCTTTACAATTCCATCAACAGAAGATATCGAGGAAAGCGAAGATGGTTTTCATCAACGGGAAAAGGTCTTCAAGGAGATAATACCATCGGTGTAACATAAAAAGGACTCACCGAAAGGAATGATCTCATCGAAAGAATAATGTCGATCAGACAAAAGGAAGCTACATTGATAAAAGATATCAATGAGGAAATAGGTTTCGAGGAAGCTAAAAGGCATGGCTCCAATACGCATGGTTTCACCGATGCGACTTTATCGGTGGAAAATGATAAGGGAGGATAAAGAAAGGCTTCGGTGAGACAATAGATCCATTCACCAATAGGGCATGGTGATTTCGATGGAAGAAGTGTTTCGGTGGAAAAATAAAGGAGGTCACCGAAGCCCGCGGTTTCTTCGACATTAGCCCACAAGTCATCAAGTGGGTGTAATAGCAGCCTATTAAGATATCCGGGTTTAAATAATATCGATGAGACCCAACAATGTCTCATCAATATAGAAGGGCCATCGAAGAAAGGAAGCACCGAAGAACTTCAGAAAAGACTCATCGAAGACAGAAATTCCATCGACAAAAGATATCGAGGAAAGCAGAGATGGTTTTCATCGACGGAAAAAGGTCTTTGAGGAGATAATAACATCGGTGTAACATAAAAAGGACTCACCAAAAGGAATGTTCTCATTGAAAGATAATGTCGATCAGACAAAAGGAAGCTACATCGATAGTTTTTATCAACGGGAAAAGCTCTTCGAGGAGATAGTACCATCGGTGTAACATAAAAAGGACTCACCAAAAGGAGTGTTCTCATCGAAAGAATAATGTCGAGCAGACAAAAGGAAGCTACATCAATAAAAGATATCGATGAGGAAATAGGTTTCGAGGAAGCTAAAAGGCATCCCTCCGATACGCATGGTTTCACCGATGTGACTTTGTCGGTGAAAGATGACAAGGGAGGATAAAGAAAGGCTTCGGTGAGACAATAGATCCATTCATCGACAAGGCATGGTGATTTCGATGGAAGAAGTGTTTCGGTGGAAAAATAAAGGAGATCACCGAAGCCTGCGGTTTCTTCGACATTAGCCCGCAAGTCATCAAGCGGGTGTAATAGCAGCCTATTAAGATATCCGGGTTCAAATAATATCGATGAGACCCAACGATGTCTCATCGATATAGAAGGGCCATCAAAGAAAGGAAGCACCGATGAACTTTAGAAAAGACTCATCGAAGACAGAGATTCCATCAACAACATATATCGAGGAAAGCGGAGATGGTTTTCATCGACGGGAAAAGGTCTTCAAGGAGATAATACCATCGGTGTAACATAAAAAGGACTCACCGAAAGGAATGTTCTCATCGAAATATAATGACGATCAAACAAAAGGAAGCTACATCGATGGTTTTTATCGATGGGAAAAGGTCTTCGAGGAGATAGTACCATCGGTGTAACATAAAAAGGGCTCACCGAAAGGAGTGTTCTCATCGAAATAATAATGTCAAGCAGACAAAAGGAAGCTACATCGATAAAAGATATCGATGAGGAAATAGGTTTTGAGGAAGCTAAAAGGCATGCCCCTGATACGCATGGTTTCACCGATGCGACTTTGTCAGTGGAAGATGACAAGGGAGGATAAAGAAAGGCTTTGGTGAGACAATAGATCCATTCACCGATAGGGCATGATGATTTCGATGGAAGAAGTGTTTCGGTGGAAAAAATAAAGGAGGTCACCGAAGCTCGTGGTTTCTTCAACATAAAAACCCAATGGATATCAGATAGGATACAATCGTTGAGAGTGCTTATCTGTCCTAGATAATTCATGAAAGGGACCTGGGCCGCAAGAATGTGAGATAAAACCTACATATATGGATATATATGTAAATATATATATATATATATATACATATACATATATATATATATATATACATATGTAAATATATATACATGTATACATATGTATACATGTATACATATGTATACATGTATACATATATATACATGTATATATATACATATGTATACATATGTACATATGTACATATATATACATATATATATATATATATATGTATGTATATATGTATATATATATGTATATATGTATATGTATACATATATACATACATATATGTATATATGTATATGTATACATATATACATACATATATGTATATATGTATATGTATACATATATACATGTATATATGTATATATATATATGTGTGTGTGTGTGTATATGTATATATATGTATACATATATACACATATATACATATATGTATATATATATATGTATATATATATGTATATATGTATATATGTATATATATATGTGTGTGTGTGTGTGTGTGCCAATGAGAGGCTGAATATGAGGATGGATGACTGAATCGAGGTGAGGGTCTGATAATGAAAGTTCCCAAATAGGTAAATACAAAAATATTAGATGAGGGGCCTCTCCTTGGGCTAAAGGATGGAAGACTAAATGGGTATGAAGGAGAGGAAAAAATTCTATGATTGAGATTTGTGTTTTAATGATTATATTTGACCATGGATTGAGCCTAACTACCTAAGTTAAATTCTAGGAGAACAAATATATGGGAATATTTAAACTGAATGTTTGTCTGAGTATCTATACATAAATACAGGGGGCAGGAAGAGGAATAAATAAGGGGGTTAAAACAGAGTTTGGGCAAGAGAAACATAAGGGGATGAAAGGAGAAACATGCTAATGACCACTTCGGACACGAAAACAAAGGAGGGGATTGTCTTAAGGTGGCACAGACAGGAGATTGATGCCATCAGCTCCCAAGTTGGCCAGCTCATCCGCTCTTTTATTGCCCTCCCTATAAATATGATTGACTGTGATCCTATCAAAATCTCTACATAAGTCAAGAGCTTTTGACAACAAAGTATTTAGTCTCCAATTAGGCATACTACCTTTCCTTAGAGCATTGACAATTATAGCCGAATCTCCTTCAATTTCCAAGTTCTTAACTCCTAGTTTCCTACATAAATACAGACCCTCCACCAGGGCCATAAGTTCCGCCCAATTGTTGGTGTTGATGCCAACCGGAGAGGCAAGGGTTGCTAGTTCCTTGCCCTCCCAATTATGAACAACACATCCTATCCCTGCTTGCCCTGGGTTGCCACGGGATGCCCCATCAAAGTTTAGCTTCACCCAACCATCGCCTGGGGGCTACCATCTGCATGCATCCCTTGATCGAAGACTAGCAATAGGACCATCTCCTACAAAGGGTGGAAAGGATAAGCCTTCCCAATGTTTTATCATCTTTTCATCCCAATAAGTGATAGAGGCATTCTTCAAAGTTCCTGATGACAGTCAGTTGTTCATGAGCTCAGTGATAGCTGACTTTATCATGTTAATGATTCTGGGAACCTCTAGTTTTTCATTCTTAAAGAGACATTTATTTCTCTCCTTCCATAGTTCCCACAGAATGGAGGAAGGAAGAGTTGTCCATAAACCTTCAAAGAGACAGCCACGCCTGAGGAGAGGCCATGCCTTGAGCATTCCAAAGATGGTGTGGGGGAAGGTTGCAGACCATTCAAGTTTGTTGGTGAACTAGATCCAACATTTGTGAGCAAAGGGGCAGTTAAGGAGGATATGATTGGTGTCTTCCTCATCTACCTCACAAAGAGGACATCTACTAGGGCCCTCATACCCCATTCTTCTAAATTTGTCCACAGTTAGGAGCTTGTTTTGAACCACAAGCCAGGAGAAGATACTTGCCTTAGGCAGACAGTATTTATCCCAGCAAAGTTTCAAGGGAAGCTCAGTCATTGGTCTTAAAAATGATTTGGAGGTGAGAGAGTACCCATCCTTGGAGTTGTATTCTCCTCTTAGGGAGCCATCCCAGATGAGCTTGTCCTCATTCTGACCTAAGGCAATGTTCCTTGATTTAAGAATAGCCATAAGTTTTTGTTTATCCCTTACCAGGATATCCTCATCTTCCTTCTCGATCCATTGCCAACCAGCCCCATCCTCTGAAGGGGAGATATAGTTGTTTAACAGGGGTCCTCTATGAGATTCAAGAAGGATACAAGTAGCACCAAAGTCATGGATATTATCAATAGCCTTATATCCACCCCATGAATCCGACCAGAAAAGAGCTTTATCCCCAGACCCCAGGTTCCAAGTAAGTCTGTCGGAGATAATCCTCCTGTAGTCTAACATAAAATTCCATAGGTAGGACCCTCTGGGAGGGTTGGTTTCTCTGAAAATTTGGATAGGGTTCCCTCCATTAAGGCATTTGTGGTGCAGCAAGCGAGCCCATTTGAGGTGGGGGGTTCTGAACATCCTCCAGACCAACTTGGCACCCAAGGCTTTGCCCTGATCACGAAAGTTTTTAATGCCAATTCCTCCTTCTTCTTTAGGTTTGCATATCTTGTCCCAGGATATGAGTGAAATTTTACGATTGTCATTAGCACCTTGCCAAAAGAAAGTCCTAAGATGCTTGTTGAGCTCTACAAGTTTAGAAGAAGATAAATGTTGACAAGAGAGCTGGTAAATGGGCATAGCTGACAAGACCGATCTAACCAAGGTTGCTCTACCCGTAGATGAGAGCCATTTTCCTTTCCAAGTGTTAATCCTAGACTTGATTTTATCCACCAAGTTGTCCCATAATTTTGAGGGTCTTCTACCCTTGTCAAGGGGAATGCTTAGGTATTTGCAAGGAAGAGTTCCTTCACTAATCTCCAGGACATTGCTGATTACTTTCCCTAAGGAGGGGTCTATGTTGAACATAAAAACTGCAAACTTGGCCAGAGTCACCTCTTGACCCGAGGCTAGCATATAGGAATTAAGGATGCCTTTGAAGGCACTCACTTCCCTTACACTTCCCTGCCCAAAAAGCATCGTGTCGTCGACAAATTGTTGGTGGGTAAAGGGAGGGAGGCCGCTGGTAATGGGGATTCCTTGGATCCCACCTCCCTCTTTGGCCTTAGAGATGGATCTACTTAGGGCTTCAGCCATGATGATGAAGAGGAAGGGGGACATAGGATCTCCTTGCCTGAGCCCTCTTGAGCTACTAAAAAAACCTTCTGGGGAACCATTAACCAGGACCGAGAATTTGGGGGTGGATATACATTCAAAGATTAGGTTGATCCAGGATTTGGAAAATCCAAAGGCCTCCAATCATTTGTATAGGAAGCACCAATCAACTTTGTCGTAAGCTTTGCTTATGTCTAATTTGACTAGCATACTTGGGGCCCTGTTGAGCTAGATCGAATGAATGGCCTCTTGGGCTATAATGACCCCATCATAGATTGATCTATCTGCTACGAAGCCAGTTTTCTCTTTACTAATGATAATGGGGAGAAGATTCTGGAGTCTAGCTGCTAGGGTTTTGGTTAAGAGTTTGTACAGAGTGTTGCAAAGGGCTATTGGTTTGAAGTCATTAAAGCTTTTAGGATTCTCTTTTTTGGGGATGAGAGCTAAGAAGGTATTGTTGATTTCTTTGAGAATATTACCAGAGTTCCTAATACCTTCTAAGGCGTCCATGATCTCTGTCCCCATAAAACCCCAACATTTTTGGAAAAAGCTAGTGGGGAAGCCATCCGAGCTTGGGGCCTTGTCGGGATTCATCTTCATAAGGACAAATTTAACCTCCTCCTCAGAGAATTTCTTTGATAGGATTTTGTTGTGGTCATCGTTAATGAGTTTTGGAAGATTCTTGATAGTATTGAGTTGGCCTCTGAGGTTGGAGCCTTCAATATTGTTTAAGATTTTATCATAAAACCTTGCTGCCTCAGAGGCAATCTCATCCGATTCAGACAGGATGGAACCCTGGCAATTCTTAATTTTAGAAATTTGATTGATCCATCGCCTCTGCTTAGTACTATTGTGGAAAAACTTGGTATTTCAGTCCCCATCACTCAACCAAGTCTCCCTCAATTTTTGTTTCCAAAAGATCTCTTCATTTGAGAGTGTCTTTTCATACTCAGAGAGTAGAGCCTTTTCATTGAGGAAGAGATGTTCATCCATCCCCTTCTCAAGAACCTCAATGTTAACATTCTTAAGATCATTTTCTATTAGGAGTTTTTTATCTAAAATATTTCCAAAATTAGTCATGTTCCATTCTAGGAGCTTCCTTTTGATAAGCTTTAACTTGCTTGTGATAATAAACATCTTCGAACCAGAGAAAACAAAGCTTCTCCACCAGTTCTCAATTAAGTTTAAAAAGTTATCATCTCTGAACCACATGCTCTCAAATTTGAAGGGACATTTTTTAGGGGAGTGGTCAGATAATAAGATTAGTTGGAGTGGGAAATGGGACCAGATCCTGCTAAAGGGAGGGGTTCTGCATTCAGGGTAAAGTTAAGCTCCGAGAGCCCTCCATTGATGAAGAACCTATCTAGTTTCTCAGCAATGTTACAGAAACCAAGCCTTTTGTTGTTCCAAGTGAAGGCATTATCTACTGTCCGGATTTCTAACAGAGAGTTACTATTGATCCAATGATTGAAATCTACAGCCGCTGGAGGAAGTTTGTTGCTACCTCCTCTTTTGTCTGCTATCTTAGTGATAGCATTGAAATCTCCCCCAATGATGCATACATCATTTGGGAAACTTTTGAGGAAAGACTCCAGTTCCACCCACACCCTAGCCTTATCCCTATTTTGGATAGGACCATAAACATTAATCAATTTGAATCTTAGGTTATTTTTATAACTTACTACTTCTCCCATCCAATTTTTCTTAATCTCTAAAGGTGTAAACAAGATGAATCTAGAGTCCCAAATGATGGCTAAGCTCCCTGAGGCCCCGGAAGCAGGGGAGTGCTTTAGCTGTCTAACGCCTAGTTTTTTCTCAAAAAGGGCTATCTCAGAGGAGTTCATTTTGGTTTCTTGGATTAACATTATATCTGGTTTAGAATCAGAGATGTAGTGCTTTAAGATGCGTTGTTTGTTAGAGGCATTCAGACCCCTACACATTCCAAGTTATGATTTTCATGGCTCTGTGGGGAGGAACTTCCCCTCCCCTGCATTAAAAAGAGTAGATATTTTAGACTAACCCTTGGCTTCTCCATCCTTTGATCTTAGTTTAGCAAGGGATCTCCTACCTCTTCTCTTATTGTGTTTAACGCAGTCAGGAGAGTCTTTGCTTCTATCAGAGCTAAGAATGCCTAGAGTATTTGGGTTATCATTTTCTAAGTTATCTAATGCTACAAAGAGTTCATCTGTTTCTAAGTCGACTCTAGTAACATCCACTAGATTTTTGACAAGGAGATCCCTTTGTCTTTCCAACTCCTCATCATCACAGATTTCATCAACCAATAGGTCCATGAGGTCATTTACTACTTCTTCCCCTACAAAATTGGCAATGATTTTAACTTCCCTAGCCACTCGATCATTCTTGGATTCTACAATTGGATTAGAAACGACCTTCAGAGATGGAGGGCAAACCTCTGCCTCCTCAAAGCCCTCCATACTTGAGACTAGAGAGATTGGTTGACCCTGTAAGGATGCCAATCCTGGATCTGGGGAAAGCCTATCCAACTCTGCTGATTGCTCAGAGGCAATTAGTTCCATTAAAGGGGGAGACCCCAAGGGACTCAGCCTCTCTGGTGGAATGAGAGCTAGATGATGACATATTTGTCAGGCCGAGCTGCTCTTTCTGGAGGATAACCTCATTAATTTCACCATCTTCTAGATCTCGATCCCCCAGAAGAGAGTTAGCTATAGGTGAATTTGTAGTTAGTAGTGAAAGAGGAGGGGAGCGAGAGGGCTTAACAGGGGAGCTATGAGGATATAGGTTCGAGGTAAGATGATTAGGGTTAATATCAATCTTATAGCCCTCTAGGGTAAAACCCCCTCCTTCCATGAATTTGAATGGAGCGCCATTAGACTTGAGCAACGATACAGGGAAAGGTTTCTCGGAGGGGATCTTCCTTGGCATAGAATCTTCGAAAGGACCGTTATAAAAGGGTAATTCTAGGGTTAAACAAGATTTATCACATTTCAGAGTTATAGGCTCTAAAGATTTAATGTTAATATTCATATTAACGATTAAGAGCTGGTTAAAGAAGCTTAGGGTTGATTTTTTGACTTCTACAAATTTACCTATTTTGTTGCCTATTATTCTTAAAAAGTCATTATTGCGCAATTCTACAGGGAATTTATCAAGTGAAATTGCTCTATTAACCATGCAGGAATTGAATTGAGATGGGAGAAAGAGAGGTTGCCATTCCCAGCAATCAAACCCTAGACCTTTAAATTTTAATATATCCCCATTAAGTAATGAATTTCTAAGATTCTGATTACCACATTCAATAGCTAAGAAATTATCAGGAAGGATGTCAATTTTTACTTGGTTATTGAAGGAAGATGACACCCAGTTAGTAATTTGTTCCGACAGGATCCCCCAGCCTTTCCACCGAGCAAAGATCATTCTATCGTTGCAATGCATTTGATACCTAGCCTGGGTATAATTATCAATTTCAATGACCAACCTTTTAGGAGTAGTTGGGGAATTTGAAGGTAGATTCGACATAGGGTGCTTAATTTCCTTAGAATTGTGATGGCCAGAGGTTTCCATATCCTCTGATAATTTGCCCAGGGATTTTCATGGAGGAATGTAGCAAGCAGAGGAACTCTTTCGCTAGTTAGGTTTTACAAAACCCTCCTCCCAACAATGATTGGAAATCCTTTTGTGGCAGTTTGGTTGCCCTAATGCCCTTTTGCGGCTAACCAAATGCCAATCCTGATCCCAGCCCTTGTAAAGAGGAGGGGGAGCCCTAGCCGCATTAACCAAAGAGTATTTTGTTTTTACAAAGAAGGCCTCTTGATCGCGGGTCCGTGAAATAACCCTACCAAGATCCTCAGTCCCAGAGTTATTAGCCAAAACAACGAATCGATTAGCAGAACCTCTATAATTTCCCCGTTGCGGAAAAGAGCGCTAAAAAAAGGATGATGCATTGCATCTCTTTTTCGCACGCAGAGACATATTGGTTTTTCCTCAACAAGATATTCGTATACCACGATGCAATTTTATTTGTACTTGCATTTAACATTGTGTTAAAGACAGTATATTTTTGTTTTAATATTACTATGAATAAATTTAGTATAATTGTTCATAATATATTTATATATAATATTTTAAAAAATGTTTTCTTAGGCTTACTGTAATGATCGATTTTGTATGGAAATAAAAATGCATCGCTATTTACTTAAAACATTAAATTAAAAAGAGTCTCATGACTCCTTCCGAGAAGGCAAAAAACGGTGGTTTTTAACAGAAACAGTGTTTAGCCGTTTTGAGGGTAACGAAGAAAAAATAGATGAAAATAATATAACAGCTGTACAGGCCAGTATAGATGTGACCATTTATCTGGACACTTGAATCAATTAAAGCAAGCTTGCACGAGATTAAAAAACTGAAGGCGATGGACAGGAAATCAACGACCAGTTTGAATCGTCTTCCACAGTTCTACAGCCGGTTCATTTCAGATAAGGGGTCGTCGCCTTCGGCGAAACGAAAATATATATGAAATTAATTTTGAAAAAACCTTAATAATATAAATGTAAAATTTTATATATATTCTATAACAAATAAATAATATTATAAGGAGACGCTTTTGTACGCTTCGCCCAGGATCCTTCTTATAAGACACAAGTAGTGTGGGAGGATACGGGGGTGTCTATATCATGAACAATTCCTCTGTGCATTGTTTATATGAAATGCGGCAGGACACTGCATATCTATATCATGTACAGTTCCATACATTTCCATACATGATATAGATATGCAGTGTCCTGCCGCATTTACAGAGGAACTGTTCATGATATAGATATAATGCAGTGTCCTGCCGCATTTCATATAAACAATGTACAGTGGAATTGTTCATGATATAGACAACCCCGTATCCTCCCACACTACTTGTGTCTTATAAGAAGGATCCTGGGCGAAGCGTACAAAAGCGTCTCCTTACTTCTTTCCCATGGCCTTCTCTTTGAAGGAATTTATTCAATTGTGCCTGGAAATTCAGTTAAAACTGATGCTCTCAGGAGATATGAGTAGCTGCCGTAGGTCACGCTTTACTATCTCCGCAATCATTACTGCTGGAATGCTCGCATTATTGATGGTGGAATGGTCGTATTTTACGCGTTCCAGGGAGAACTGGAGACCTATTATTATTGTCGTTCTCTACACCTTCGTCTCTGTAGTGGTTTTAGTTATGACCTATGGCTGATGCAATAGCCAAATATATGAATATCTTCTCTCTTTCATGTTGTAATCTGCTGTTTGTAGAGTCTAATTTTAGGTTTGTCGAGTTTGGGCATTTCATTATTTTTATATGGCATAGAAGAGCAGATTACTAAATCTCGTCTGCCTTACGTTGTTTCTGTTGGTAATCTGCAGTTCATAATTTGAAAATCCATGGTTGCAGAGTGCGTATATGTTTGTAGAATTCTGGTATTCCCTTTATTACTGTATGGTATTGAACAGCAGGTTAAATATTATTCCATTAGGTTTATCGTTTGTCTTGATGCCGTTATTATTTGGCACTGTAAAGTCAAAACGAAAGCTGTTTTGAACATTTTTATTAACTCTTAATTAGAATTAACTAATGATTGAAGGCGTTTAAGTTTCACCACTAAAAATTATCTAATTATTTTTTCTTAATTTGAGATTAACTAATTGACTTTAGACGGTGAAAAAACACCCCCCTAAAATCCAAAATATATAAACCCCATTATAAAATTACGTAATTTTCTTTGCCTTAAACCCTCAAACTCCAGAAAAATAATCCGTTCTTCACTCCGATCTTGACAAATCATTTCGCGGCCGTCGTTCTCTCTTATTAGTAAAGACGGAGCACGATTTGGGGAAATTGATGATCTGCCACGGAATGAACCGCCAATTCGTGCATCAGGACCGACACATTTTTTTTAATGTATGGCCATATCAATAAATTTCCTGCGAAAGAGTCTTATCGAAAGCAGCACTCCGTTAATTCATATCTTTCGTTTTCAAATCAATGAAATTGCCATGGGGTTATTGCATATTGAGCAATAGAGTTACGGCCATGTTTTCAAAGCTCAAATTAATGAAATTGCCATGGTTTTGGAGACTGCGAAAACATTTCCATGGTTCCCCTCACCATTTTCGTCCTCGACTGGTGAAAGACAAGTCCTTTACTCTACCCCTTTCCCTATGTTTTTTTCCGTTCAGTGTTATTATATTACTATCCCTAAAATTGGAGGATATTAGTAAATGCGCTCTGTTTATTCATTGGCTGGGCAAATCGACATTAAAATTTTTAAGTACACCTTCTTCCACAATGGAGGCTGTCGTAACAGCTTTGGAGGTCTTTAAAAACAACAAAGATCGAACTTCTATGTCGGAGGCCTTCGATTCCTTCAAGAATAATCATATTGGGTCGTACAGTCGCGTGAAGGATAAGGTCTCACTTGTTTACGTTAGGAACTTATTTGAGCATTAATGTGGGTATCGTTACCCAAATTTCTGATTTTTTCCATATTTGAATAGAATTTGCCTTTTAGGGTGCAAGCATATGTTTTTGGGCACGAATTTAGGTTAGATTTTAAATGGATTGCTTCCAATATCCTTTACATTTGGTACAGATTTTTGTACAGTTTCAGAGAATCGGTAGCTAATTGCAACTAGCTATTCAGCATTAGGGATTCATTTTTCGCAAAAATAATCATTAAGTAAAATCTAGCAATATATAATACTGTTGAATTATAATTAATTTAGTGTTATAAATTCCCATGCCCGGTTCTCACTAATTCCAGTAGTTCAAAGGTTATATGTCATTGTTCCAGACGCCTCCCCTGCCCCTAGAATCCCCATGTTTTTGGGACAGGGACTTAGAAGGAGAGGAGTTCTCCCCTGTCCCGCCACTGCCATTCAACACTTATGGACGTTTTCGGGGTGGCTTGGGGGCTCCGGGACATGGTCAACATGTCCAAGGGATTCCAAGGAGTCTCCCATCTATCTCAGGGACTTCCAGGTGACCCCATTGCAGAAAAATAAAAAAAAAACAATATTTTTTTAATATCAAAAAGTGTTTTCAATTTGCATCCACAACCCCTTGCCCAAATTGTCTATGAGCTCCACCCAAACCCTAAGCACTTACAAAAAAAAAAATTATAAATAGGCATCTAACTTCTAAGCCTCATTTCAGATCACTCACAAGGTTCAGAATAGTAAGTTATCACCAGCTGATAAAGCAACAGTTATAGAAAATTTGCTTCAATTCATATTGTGTTCCTCCTTTGCTGACGTATATAGTTGGTACATGTTTTATAAGTCAAGAAATTTTAGCTATGGATTATTGTTGCAATAACTGATTTATCTTTCTTCCAGTTGTTTATCTTGATTTAATTTTTCCCACAAATATGTTTATGAATTTTGTTTGCATAGAATTTGGCATCTAATTGGTGCAAATCCACGTTGTTACCTCTATTTGACTAAGAGAAATTCTTTTATTAATTGTTAAGTATATTCACATGTAGATTATGCCTGCTATATCTCATTTGGGCAGACTCTAGTTTTCTATGCATCAGGGTACACAATTTGCAATGTTTTATTTGATGACTCGAAATCATGACTTCAATGGATGCACACATGCCTATTTTATAAACATATGATGTCATTTTGTGCATGTTTACTGCCTATTGCTCTGAGTGATACCAAAGTTGTGATTTTTCTAATTTGGCTTGAAATTATTTGTACAATTTCTTGTTTTTCCAACCTGATTTGGTCTAGATATTCTCTTGGTTTGACTTACACCTACTAAACATATTACTTCATTTTGTACATGTATTACAGTTTTTTGAACCTAGTGATGCCAAACTCATTGGATTTTTTCCAAATTGTATTAAAAACATTTGTGCTATTTTTGGATTTTCTGATTTCATTTGCTTACCGTTGCAGACATGCCTATTTTGTAAGCATATACATTGTTTTGTGCATGTTTTACTGCCTTTTTCTTTGAGTGATGCCAAAATCACAGTATTTGTTTTTTTAATCTGTATCAAAATTGCTTATGCAGTTTTTGGATTTTCTGGTAATTTCCTTTTGGTGTTCTATTTATTTGTCATTTTTTCATCAAAATTACAAGTTGTAGATGCAATTTCCTTATTATAGTTATTCTTAAGGGCTGTCATACAACTTATTTGCATATCCTGTCTGTTATAAATGCAGATTATCCAGAGCAATGGCCTAGCCTTCTTCCTTGGGTCAAACAAATTTGCAAGATCGGCAAGTATATGCTGCTTTTTATATCTTAAGAATTCTTTCAAGTAAGTATGAGTAAGAATTTGTTTTTGGGCCTATAACTTCTTTAGGCCGATCGTTGACTCAAGAAAATTTCATTGCTATTCAAACTGTTAGTCTCCATATGACTTGAGTAAGTTAGTTGATGTGTGTATGTCAAAGTTCAAGTCTGAATACAAGCGGACTTATCATTGATGAGACATTTTCCCCTTAATGTTTTCAACTGCCTTGTTCAAGTTGGAAATCCGACATTGGAGATAGCAGAGCTTATCAAGCTTATTTCTAAAATATTTTGGTCATCTATATCCGTATGTATGCTTTTGCATTCAGAATGTACACTTAATTACTTATTTTTGACTGCACACTTTCTCACTTGCTGCAATTTTAGAGGTTGAATTTATGTAGTTATATGGCCATGCAGTTAGAGGTGCCCAATCAACTCTTTGATCCCCAACATTTTTAATGCATCGATGGTCCTGTTTTTAGCTATGTTGGAAAGACCAGTTGCTAAGGAAGGGCAACTAACTAATCCAGAACAATGCAAATCTGGGGAATGGTGAAAATTGAAATGTAAAGAAGTGGACAGTGCATATTCTGAATTGACTATACACATGGTAAGCTTAAGCAAGTTAGTTAACATTCGTGGACTCTGTAAATATTTCCCTAATTAAAATGTTCTATAACATGTATTAATCAGGGGAACTGAGAAAGTGAAAATCAGCAACACTAGAATCTACTGTCTTAGCCTTTTACAATCTTTATTATATAAATTGTTTTCCAGAGAATGTTGTCATAAGAGAAAAGTCTAAAAATGTAAAATCTGAATGTTTGACAATCTTTATTATAGAAATCGTTTTCCAGAGAATGTTGTCATAAGAGAAAAGTCTAAAAATATAAAATCTGAAACTTTTACAAGATAGCGTTCATATCTTTTGGTCTCTTATAAGAGTTTATTAATTTATTGGCACATACAAGTTTGGATATATCTGGATAGTCAGGCTGAAATGTGATTAGGTTGCAATGGGTTTTTAATTCTTTGCAGATTTGGAGATCCAAAGCTCCTTAAGCCAGAGAACAAGCCTTCTGCTAAAATGTTTCGGAAGCATTTTGCAGGGAAAATTTTAGTGTCATCTTAACTTGTTGAACGTTATTTGTCAGGGTGGTTACCTTCCTGATAGGGTAACCGATCTTATCCTCCATTATTTGAGCAGCAGGCAAGTTTTGCTAAGTTTCTGCATACACAAGCATCTCCTTACTCCTTTTCCATGGCCTTCTCTTTGCAGGAATTTATTCAATTGTGCCTGAACATTCAGTTTAAACTGCTCTCAGGAGAGATGAGTAACTGCCATTACTGGAGGTTAGGCTTTACTATCTCAGCAATCATTACTGCTGGAGTGCTCGCATTATTGATGGTGGAGTGGTCTTATTTTACGCGTTCCAGGGAGAACTGGAGAGCTATTATTATGATCGTTCTCTACACCTTCGTCTCTTTAGTGGTTTTAGGTATGACCTATGGCTGATGCAATAGCCAAATATATGAATATCTTCTCTCTTTCATGTTGTAATTTGCTGTTTGTAGAGTCTAATTTTAGGTTTGTCGAGTTTTGGCATTTTATTACTTTTATATGGCATAGAAGAGCAGATTACGAAATCTCATCTCCCTTACGTTGTTTCTGTTCGTAATCTGCATTTCATAATTTGAAAGCCATTGTTGCAGAATCCGTATATGTAATATGTTCCTAGAATTCTGGTATTCCATTATTACTGTATTGAACAGCAGATTAAATATTACTCCATTCTATTGTTTGTCTAGATACGGTAATTATTTCTCCATTCTATTGTTTGTCTAGATGCGGTAATTATTTGACGTCTAAGTTTCACCACTAAAAAGTAACTAATTATTTTTTCCTTAATTTAAGATTAACTAATTAACTTTAGACGGTTAAAAAAACACCCCCGTAAAATCTAAAATATATAAACCCTATAACAAAATTTAGGTAGTTTTCTTTGCCTTAACCCCCAAACTCCAGAAAAATAATCCGTTCTTCACTCACCGAACTTGACAAATCATTCCGCGGCCGTCAGATTACTGGTTCTCTCTTAAATAAGACGGAGCAACATTTGGGAAAATTGATGATCTGCCACGGAATAAACCGCCAATCCCGTGCATCAGCACCGACGCTTTTTTTAATTTATTGCTATATCAAGAAATTTCCCTCGAAAGAATCTTATCGAAAGCAGCACTCCGTTAATTCATGTCTTCGAAAGGTACGCCCTTGCTCCGAAAGTTCAAATTAATGAAATTGCCGTGGGTTATTGCACAGCAAGCATTCGTTTATTTTGGTACACATCCTAAACCCGTACGGCAATATGCCTCGCACGTCAGAGGCAACTCAGAGATCTTAACCCCGTATAGAACGATCCCTGTCGAAATTGTTTCTCCTCTTGTTTTGGGATGAATTGACGAGCATTTAATGGGTGGAAGGGATTTCAGTGTTAGTTTTGGAGACTGCGAAAACATTTCGAGGGTTTCCCTCACCATTTTCGCCCTCAAATGGTGAAAGGCAAGTCATTTGCTCTACCCACTTTCCTATGTTTTTTTTCCGTTCAGTGTTATTCTATCACTATCCCTAAAACTGGAGGATATTAGTAAATGTGCTCTGTTTATCCATTGGCTGGGCAAATCGACATTAAAAATCTTTTTAGTACACCTTTTTCCACAATGGAGGCTGTCGTAACAGCTTTGGAGGTCTGCACAAACAACAAAGATCGAACTTCCATGTTGGAAGCCTTCAATTCATTCAAGAACAATTATCTTGGATCGTACAGTCGCGTGATCGATAAGCTCTCACTTGTTTGCGTTTTGAATTTATTAGAGCATTAATGTGGGTATCGTTACCAAATTTCTGATTTTTGCAGATTTGAATAGACTTTACCTTTTAGGATGCAAGCATTTGTTTTTGGGCATGCACTTACAATAGATTTTAAATCGATTGTTTCGAATATCCTTTACATTTGGCACAGGTTTTTGTACAGTTTCGGAGAATCGGTAGCTAATTCCCACTGGCTATTCAGCATTAGGGATTCATTTTTCGCAAAAATAATCATGAATTAAAATCTAGCAATACATAATACTGTTAAATTATAATTAATTTAGTGCTATAAGTTCCCATGCCTGTTTCTCACCAATTCCAGTAGTTCGAAGGTTATATGTCATTATCCCACGGGGATGCGTCATCTCCCCTGCTCCTAGAATCCCCACGTTTTTGGGACAGAGACTTAGAAGGGGAGGAGTTCTCCCCTGTCCCCCCACTGCCACTGCCACTGCCACTCAACAGTCATGGACGTTTTTCGGGATGCCTTCTGATTTGGGGACGGTTTGGGAGCTCCGGGACATCGTCAACATGTCCAAGGGACACCAAGGAGTTTCCCATCTATCCCAGGGACTTCCAGTTGACCCCCATTGTAGTAAAATGAAAAATCAATATTTTTTTAATATCAAAAGTCTCTTCAATTATCATCCACAAACCCTAACCCTAATGGTCTATGAACTTCACCCAAACCCTAAGCACTTACAAAAATAATTTATAAATAGGCATCTAACTTCTAAGCCTATTTCAAATCACTCGTAAGTTTCAGAATAGTTAGATATCACCAGCTGACAAAGCAACAGTTATAGAAAATTTGCTTCAATTTATAGCTTGTGTTCCTCCTCTGCTGAGCTTCATAGTTGGTACACGTTTTGTAAGTCAAGAAATTTTAGCTAAGGATTATTCTTGCAATAACTAATTTATCGTTCTTCCCCTTGTTTATGTTTTTTTCCAACAAATATGTTTATGATTTTTATTTTGTTTGTAGAATTTGGCTTTCTAATTGGCACAAATCCATGTTCTTATTTCTATTAAAATAAGAGAAGTTCCTTTCTTAATTGTTCAGTATTTTCAAATGCAGATTGTGCCTGCTATATCTCACTTTGGCAGACCCTAGTTTTCTATTCATCAGGGTATATAATTTGCAATGTTTTATTTGATAACTCAAAATCACGATTTAATGAATGCACACATGCCTATTATGTAAATATACTATGCCATTTTGTGCACGGTTTACTGCCTATTGCTCTGAATGATACCAAAATTGTGATTTTTTTTAGTAATTTGGCTTGAAATTATTTGTACAATTTCTAGTTTGTCCAATCTGATTTGCTTTAGGTCAGCTCTTGGTTTGACTTAAGTCTTACACTTACTTTGTAAACAAATTACTTCATTTTCTGCACGAATTGCAGTTGTTTGTTCCTAGTGATGCCAAACTCATTGATTTTTTTTTTCTAAATTGTCTTTAAAATGCTTGTGCTGTTTTTGGATTGCTGATCTGATTTGCTTATGGTTGCAGACATGCCTATTTCATAAACATATACTTTGTTTTGTGCACGTTTTATTGCTTTTTTTCTTTGAGTGATGTCAAAGTCACAGGATTTGTTTTTCTAATCTGTATTAAAATTGCTTATGCAGTTTTTGGATTTTTCTGGTAATTTCCATTTTGCTTTCTTTATGTTTGTCACTTTTTTCATCAACATCACAAGTTGTAGATGCAGTTACCTTATTTTTGTCATTTTATTGCAATTGATTTGCATATCCTGACTAGACATACAGAGTGCATTTTTGCTAAATGCCTTGAATCTTTTATAAATATTGATTATTCAGAGCAATGGCCTAGCCTTCTTCCTTGGTTCAAACACAATTTGCAAGACCAGCAAGTATATGCTACTTTATATTTCGTAAGAATTCTTTCAAGGAAGTATCATTAAGTAGTTATTTTTGGGTGTCGTAAGAATTCTTTAGGTCAATCTTTGACCAAGAATTTCCTTGCTATATAAACTGTTAGTCTCCATGTGACTTGTGTCAGTTATTTGATGTGTGTATATCAAGGTTCAGGTCTGAGGATGAGTGGACTCCTGTTTATCTTATCATTGATGAGGTATTTTCCCCTTTACTTAATATTTTCAACTAACTTCCTCAAGTTGTAAAACATACATTGGAGAGAGCAGAGCTTATTATATTTCTAAAATATTTTGGTCATCTCTATACATATGTATGCTTTTGCATTCAGAATGTACACTTAATTACATACTTATTTTTTGAATGTGCACTTTCTGCTTGCTGCAATTTTAGATGTTGAATTATGTAGTGATGTGGCCATGCTGTTAGAGGCGCCCAAGATCTTTAATGCTTGGATGGTCCTGTTTATAGCAATGCTGGAAAGATCAGTTTCTATGGAAGGGTGACAAACTGATCCAGAACAACCCAAATCTTGCAAATGTTGGAAAGTAAAGAAGTGGACAGTGCATGTAATGAATCGACTATATAGACAGCGAACTTAATCAATGTAGTTAACATTTGTGGACGGTGTAAAAAATTGCCCTTGTTCAAATGTTTTGTTAAGATGTATGATCGTTATACTCAGGGGAACCGGGAAAGTGAAAATCAGCAACACTAGAATCTACCGTCCAGCCTTTGACAATCTTTATTATAGAAATTGTTTTCCAGAGAATGTTGTCCTAAGTGATTTGTTTTGTAAAATCTGAATTTTTTTTACAGGATATTGTTCATATCTTTTGGTCTCTTTTGACAGTCTATTGCTTTATCTGCACATACAAGTTTGGATTTATCTAGATAGTCATGCTAGAATGTGATTTAGATTTTAATGGGTTTTTTATGCTTTGCAGATTTGGAGATCCAAAGCTTCTTAAGCCAGAGAACAAGCCATTTGCTCAAATAATTCAGAAGCACTTTTGCAGGTAAAATTTTAGAGTGGCATATAAACTTGCTGAATGTTATTTGTCAGGGCAGTTACCTTCCAGATAGGCTAACCAATCTTATGCTTAAGTATTTGAGCAACAGGTAGTCTTTGCTAAGTTTCTGCATGAACAATGCATGTTCTGCAAGTTGCTATGTATTATACTTGAATGTGATCTTTGTTGCCCATGAACATACAACTACATACGTTAAGTTTCCACAGTCCATGAAGATGAATTTGAAATCCTCTGGATTTGAATGTGTGCCACTGCATATATTTTGAATCATTGTTTTGGACCATACTCTATGATCCATCATCGGGACAGTGAGCTAGAGAAGAGAAAAATACAGTCAAATCCAGAAGCTTTCAAATTCAAATATACAGCTAGTTAATAACTTAATAATTTATATTTTTTATTTATGCAATTGAGTTTTAGAAGTTATATTGCATGAGTTGAGTTTCACTGAAAGATGATATATATGCTTATTGAAAACTTCTAAAAACTGGATGTGTGTTACACTTGGTCTATAGTCACCATCTTCAAAAGGGTCTTGGATGGTTTGAGCAAGTTTTTGATAGCTATATTCGCTGAGTAAATTGTATGTAATTTTTTTTTTCCCAACTAGAACATGTCAGTAGAAAGGTTTGGTCATTCCTCATTTCTTTGTGTGTTGCTATTTACCATATAAGAATAGAAGGCTTATACTAGGACAGGATTGAAACCATGGCATACAGGTCAACTTCTAAATAGTAACAGATATACAAAAAAGTAGTCTGGCATCCGTTTTGTGAATATTTTAACCATTTTCAAATTTAATGTAGGGTGAATTACATAGCAAATTCTGATCTGGGTTGCAAAGCTATGATTTTTTCAAGAAAATTTGGAAACTGATACCATCTTTTGAGTGATAGCTGAAAATATGGTGCTGATTCTCAATGCATGCACTTAACAAAGTTGATTTTCTGCTTGTATGTTTTCAAGTATTCTGTTAATAGATTTCAGTAGTTCGCCCCTAGGTTTTTTAATGGATTTGGGAGTTTAGAGGTTCTCTTTGGCATGGCCAGGGTTATCATGGTCCATGGTGGCACATGAGGATGTGGAATTGCTCTGTGATTGATAAAAGTATAAACTAAGCACATCCCTGGGATGGTGATTTATTGATTGAGGACTAATTGTACTGACAGCGCCACAACATTTGAAAGATTAATCTCTATGACCACTGGGGAATCATGATTGTTCAACAGATATCTGCTATTGTATGGGTGCATTGCTTACCTGCTAATTTATTTCAAGGTCATTGAATATTTTTATATGTTAAAAATTCCTTTATCGAGCTTGTTTGGAATATTCCTTTGACCCTTTCCTGAGTTTGTGATGCTAGAGATCTGGATTTCTGGGCAATGCAAGCAAACTGAAAGTGATTAAAACGTACATTTCGAAAATAGAGTAATCTTCAAGTGAACTGGAATAGATGCTGTTTTTAAATTAATTGGATTTCATGAAAGCAGTTAATTAAAGAACAGTTTTGCTTATTTTACAGCATTTACAGCAAATGTTGCCATGAAAATGTTTAGTTCACAAAGGAGTTGCCAATTGATTATCTTTTCCCTGCTTTAGTGATGTTTAATTTAAAAGTGGCCTATCTAGTCATGTACCTATTTATACCATGAATTAATGTCATTAAAGCAATATCATTATATATTCAAAGAGTTTGAAAAGTTGATGGTTAGATGTGTTAAAAACTTAAAACTGATTGCTTATGGACAGTGCAAGTTTGTACCTAATTTATCTCATGTTTTTTTGCAGCATTTTCAAGTCCAATACGTATCAACTTTTAAAGCCACAACTTGATATTGCGCTTTTTGAAATCATCTTCCCTCTTGTGTGGCTCAATGATAATGATGAGTCTGTGGCATGAAGACCCTCACAAATATGTCAGGAAGTGTTGTTGTGGATTCCTGCCTTTTCTTTTTGTAACATAGATATCATTTTTTAATTGTCCAAAAACAACTGTTATCCTTGAAGTTTTTTTAAAATCTTTGAGTTTAGAAAAGCTTAACCACTAAGCAATTTGTGAAATTCGTTTCTTCTGTATTGTTTGTTTGGCAAAGCTTTCCTTACATAATATGGGTTGTTGCAAATATTATTGAAGATATCTACAGTCTCTGCACTGCATCCATTGATTTCATTGCATAGCTAGTACGAAAATGTGGAAAAGAAAGCCTCCAGAGATTTCTTCCCTTTGTTAGAAAGCTCAGGTGATGAATCCGTGCTTAGAATTGGACATATTGCAAATGCAACTTTGCAGCAATCGCACAAAATGATTAGAGCAGATTTTATGGTTCTTAAAAGCTTACTGTTTCAATCCCTCTTTGCAGCTATGACGAGGCAGCTGCAGGATACAAACCATATGGCAGAATGATGGTTTATCATTTGGGGCCTTATGTGATAAGCTGAAGCAGACTGAGCCATACAAATCTCAGCCGGAACAAACCTGAATCTAGAAGCCAAGTTGATCATTTAAGAGCAAAGGTTTGTTTGTTTATTTTACTTTCTTATTGACTGTGCAAAAATAATATACAGCAAAATCTTTGGGCTGTTCTGCACGATGTATTTAAAATATACTGGAATCGGGCTTCTAAAGATGATATCTATTGAAATATATGTATCAATGCATAACAGTGCACCAAAATTTGTCAGTTTCACATAAGCGCACATGCAATTAAATAATAGGTTTAACTGGGCACTCTGTATATTTTAGGGCCTCATGTATGATTAATGGCAAATATTCTTGTGTCCAGCTACGGTCTTCATCCATTGATGGATTTGATTTTTTCCTTTCTTTTGGCCTTTGCTCATGGAGTGAAAATGGGATAACTTTTAGTAGCTTCTAGTTTCTGCATGTATATATGCCTTCGTAAGACAAATATGCAATGCAATTTGATTGCTTGTGTAGGGGCCACTGAACCTGATCCATGAAATGGGTACATGCCGTTAACTGGTTTGGTATCGATTTTGTGGCTTTTAACTGAAATAATGATCTTGAGGACTGCAGATTTTGGTTATCACAAATTGTCACTAGATCATCTCCAGTTTGTCTCTTTTTTAGCATTTACCACTTCTAGACCTTGTAATGAACAGAATTGTAAGTGACATTTAGATATAAGGAGGTGAAGATTTGAAATTGAAAATAATATAAATTTTGGTGATTTATTCATCTCGAAGATTCCTTTCTGAGCTTGGAACAAGAGTCCGTAGGAATAACTCGGGAAGTAATCAATTAGCGAGCCCATTATGAGAACATTCATGTTAATCAAATTGGACTTCAGTGTAAAATATATGGATGATGCTTTTCTATCGGTCATGGTGATGTACAGCACAACTTTTTGGATATTTATTTTATATTCAGAAAAAACCTATGCATAGAGCTCATTTCCATCTTTTCTTTTAGATGTTCTTATTAGAAGAATGGCTGGAGGTGTTTATCAGTTGAAGGGATGTACACAATCTGCAGTATTTGTTTGTGTTCATATGGCTACATGTTTATGTTACTTGTGAATATCTCTTGTTCAGAGTTTGTTGTCATATTTTTTTAACTGTTTTTATTTACAATAAACTTCATGAGTACAATATTTGAAAGGATGTGTAACCAATATTTTTAGCATACAATCATCTGGGCCAACCTGGTCTATCCGAAGGGTGCACTGAAGCTGTTTGATTATTGAAATTGTTTATTGAAATTTTGAGGCTGTTCAAGAATACTAGTGGTAAAGAAGAATTTCAGAGTTTTCGGAAAAAATATTTTTATTTCTCAATTGTGGATCATTTAATATGATCTAATATTGTCTGATATGAGTCTTTTGGAAAAATATATTCTTTTTTCTTGAATTGTGGATCATTTTATATGCTTTATTATTTTCTTATTTTGTTTTTATGATATAAAAAATATTTTTATAATTTGATCGTGGATAATTTTTTATTGAATTTTACATTGTCAAATTGAGAAATATTGATCAATGATATTATAGACTATAAAAATATATTTGTTTTAACTTTAAAAGATGTTAAAAATGTATATAGATTTAGAATTAAACATCTTATTAACTTGAATTGTAAATATTACTTTTGATCAGAGTATGACATTGTAAATATTAAAATTTATAAAGAAAAACATATTTATTAAAGTTATTTAGATAATTGCTAAGAGTAAGCTATTGTTAATTTTAAAAGCTATGAATTGATAAATTAAAATGTTATTATAGAAATCAGTTACTTAACTTTTAGTATAATAACCGTTTGACATAATTTTTTTAAGTATAAAAACTATAAATAATAAAATGTGATATTAATTATAATGTAATAATATAGTACTTTTAATTACAATAATATAAAAATGTTGATAAAAAATTAGACAATATTGATTATAATTTAATAATATGATAATCATAATATAATCAAGTAATATAATAAAAATATTAAAAATTTAATAATACTAGAATATAATAATATAAGATGATATAATAATATTATTATTAATTAAAATATAATAATAGCACAATGATAATATAATAATTACATCGAGAGGGGTAAGGTTCCTATAATGGCAATAATAGGAGGTCACCAAATCCATGTAAGAAAAAATAAATGATTGGAAATCCTGTCGATTATAACTTACAATTTCATATTTTCTTAGAAGTTGAGCAATTATACAGTAACACTCAATAATAAAATGGTGGAAGTTAAGCGATCATACAGGGACCCTAGATATATTTCTCCACCTCGTGATGGACCTAGTATCCTTCACATACCTTCTATTCCTTCTATTTATGCCATAGTTTTGCCTTCTACATCTTATAAAGGAAAGTGCTTGGCATCTCTTATTTCTCAACCTAGTAGGCCTTCTCTCGTTCCTCCTTTAAAGGAAGAAAAACAACTTATGTCCATTGATTCTCAATCTTCACAACCTTCAAATAACTAAAAGGAATTGTTGTGTGAGAGAACTGACGAAGACATCGCGTTAAGGCTCATGAACTTGCTTTTCAAACCTTTTCCTTCTCGAAGGCACCAAATATTAACTTGGTCCCATTTGTCTAGTGATCGCCTAACCCTAGGGAGAAAGTTCAACCTAAATCACCAAGATTAAAGATGTTTAAGAAAAATGATGGTTCATTCTCTTTTTGCATTCAAAATCTTATTTTTATTAACCTAGACGATGAAATGGATGATGACGATGTTGTTCATGCTAACAATGTCGATCTTAATGATTCTGATGATATGTATGAGCTTGTTGATGTTAATAATGACTTGTTTAAGCATTTTCCAAAAGCATTAATCCTAGCTCGTAGCGACAAACAAAGTGACTCATCATTAGAGCATGGTCTGTTGCATCTTGTCCACCTTCCTAAAACAATGTTCAACAAGATTGGGAGGTGGATGATCTGCTTGATTAGCTTCATTTGTGTCATAGATTCTCTCTCCTCTCTTGCTTGTTCGTAATGTGTTTCCCTCGTGATGTTTTTTTCTATTATGTTAGGTTCTTTTTGGATGACCCTTGTCACTCTGTTGGTGCAAGGTAATAAAGAGGTTGAATTTGTTGTGACATTCTTCTATATGTTGTCCCTTGTGTTGTCTACTTGGGGACAATGCCAAGGGTTGAGATCTCTTTTGGTCTCTTCCATGTTGACTCAAAATACATGTGTTCCCTTTTTCCATTGTACTTGGTGTTCCACTGCCTTTGGGGGATGAGGTCAGTTCAATACAAATATTCGTGATATACATAATTTATCATAAGAGCATATTGAACCAGAGTTAGTGGATCCCTTATGTGTTTTTATGTTTTGTGACCATTATCCTTTGATTTGTCCTTTCTCGAGGGCATCTCATTGTGGTAACATGCTTGTCTTTTGGATGCATGCTACCTTAAAGCAATTTCTCTCGATAAGGTGTATGCAATCACTTTAATGTGGGGGAATACACTTTGCTCAATGGTTCACTTTATGCACACACTATGATATGTTTTGATACTCAAGTTACTTTGCAAAGGAAGCCTTTGCTTTGGAATTTGGTATTTTTTTTTTCCATGACTCATAGAAAGAAAACCTTACTAGGCTAGCAATCATGATTCTCTCTCTCTCTTTCCACTTTCTTATGATGTTCCTTTTATCTTGATATTGAAGTAGTAAGATCTTCAAGTCCTTGAGGGTCTTAGTGTGTCTTCTCTTTAATGTCTTGATGAAAGTTTTCACTGCAAACCTTTGTACTTTACTGAGTATTCTTAGCCTCATACTCTCACTAAAGGGGGGTCTAAATGTAGCATCCTAAATTGTACTCTCACAATTTTGTCCTCACTTAGGCCTCACTTTGGTGTTCCATCCTTTAAGGCCTAAATGAAGTACAAAATCTACTCACACTAGCTATCAAACACAATTTTTCATTGTCTACACCATCTCCCCTTGATCCTAGAGCCCTAACTTCCTAGACCATGGTTCTCATAGTCCTCTAAAAAAGGGCTCATTTTGGGGCCTCATAATGGTCACCTAATTTGGGTGGGGACATAGATCCTGTGTCGGCATGTGTTGGATCATTGTTGGAAATACAATTTGTTTTTCAACCAGCGAGTATAAAAGGAGGTCTACCCCTCTCATTTCAAAACTAGAAGAAGAATGAACTCATAATCAATTCAAGAGAGCAAAATTGAGATCCTACATTCAAGTGAGCAAACAATCAGTCTTCTATCAAGCATTGGAGCAAAAGTGAAGTCAAGATTCAAGCATTGGAGATGACATTCATGTTCTATGTTTTATGAAGACAATATACATGAAACCCTAATTCCTTGGTGGAGACAAACAAAATTTCATTAAAGGTATATCATTAGTGTTTCATTCATTTTTAGCCTTTCCCTAAAAAAAAGGTATTCTACTATAGTACTTCATTTACATTTTTAATTTAATTTCATGGTTAATTCCAAAACTGGGGTTTGACATAGGGAAAACCCTTATTCACAACAATTTCCCCCCTTCTTTTTGTGTGCCGAAAATAGGTACAAAGATGCATTAAGGAGGATCAACAATATTTGCAGAGATGAACAAGTTCAACTTTCAATGATAAGAAATTCAGAGGAGTGGGTCGAATTAGAGCAGCACGGTCTTGAAAAATTAGGTTGAACTTCTGGAAACAAATCTAAATCATCTTCTTCTGCTCAAATCTAGGTTGGTGGCTCTGTATAACATATGTAACTTACTATTTCTATCAAATTGCTTCAATAATTCACTAGCTTGCCCTAATCTTCAACAATTCAAATTCAATTCAACTTAAGGAGGATTGAGACCCATTCAAGGAGGCCTAGAATCTGATTAGAATCTTGGTCTATCAAGGCTAGATCTATTAGATTCCTCTCCTCCTCAATGTTTTGGTGAATTAGGCTTGTTAGTGGTTTTATTAAATCTTAATTAAACCCTAATCCTAATTTTTCCACCATTACATGAATATATTCTAATCAACTCAAATCATTAGAGAAAGGAGAAAGTTGATGATGTAGCAAACTTAAGTATTTTTTGGTGCTTGGTGTATCTTTTCCACCCCTTGTGCTCCTCTATGGTTATTTTGTGAGTAGTTGGAATAGTATTAGTATACACTTGGGTAACACTTGCAAAAGAAATTGTAGTAGAATTTTGAGGTAATCAATAATCATCATATCCCTAAATAGAACATATTGTTCAAGCAGAGAATTTAATGGATTGCTCAAATGTCTTTGCCTCTCCTTTCAAGATCTTTTTCTTTTTTACTTGTTCTCATTGTATCCTTTGCTGTTTATTTTTTATTCCTTCTCTCTCCTTTGTTGAATTTTGTGTTACTTGTTTTGCTTGTTCCTTCATTTCTTTACCGATATTTCTTGTTACCTTTCTCTCCTTAATCTATTATTTTAGGAGTCACTTTATTTCTTTATTTCTTTAGGAGTTGTTTTATTTATTTATTCTTTAAGAGTTGATTTTTTACTTTCTTTCATTGAAATTTGATTTCTTTCTTTCCTCTTTCTATATTAATAACTTTATGCAATCTGTACTTAGGCAGTAAATAAGTGTAAATTGCATAATCAGATATCAAAGAGCGAATCACAACTCTAATCTAATCAATATTACTCCTAAATGACAATAGAATAATGCAATATCAATTGAATTGAAAGAATGATCTATTTAAAACTCCCTCAATTGAAATAGCCAGGCTTCCATTTCTTTTCTCCATTATTGTTGATGTAAGTGGCTCTCAGATATTGCACTCAATTTCTTGCATAAGATAGACAATAATTTTGAAGACTATGATTTTTGTGATTCTAGCTTGAATTGAGAAAATGATGTTGAATTTATAGATTTTCAACACAAAGGGGGTCAAAAATAGAACTCAAGTGTTGATTGGGAGACAACTGATTTAGATTGATCAGTTAATAGAGTCGATTGATTTGTTAACTAAGATTGATTGGCTTGTTAACTGATTTGATTGAGTAGTCAACTAGATTGATTGGAGAGTGAACTAATAGATGGATTAGTAGACTCATTTGATTGATTAGTGAACTGAATAGACTAGGGAGATGACTAAATTGATGGATTAGTCATAAAAAGGTGATTTTGAGTTAAAAAGGATGATTGATGAGTTAACTGAGTTAATTGATTTGATCAATCAGTTCTGATTTAGCATGTGTTGTAGGAATTTGAAATTGAATTTGATTTTCATTTTCAATTTGGATTTGAATTTGGTCATTCGAATGTTGAAATGCACATAAAATTAATTGAAATTAAGATTTGGGGAAATGCGAATTTGGAAATATGAAATTAGATGAAATTAAGTGAAATTCAAATTTGCGGAAATATGAAATGAAATTAGATGGAATTAATTGGAATTATAATTTGGGGAATTGGAGGAATTTAATTAATTAATTTAAATAATTTAAATAAAATTATTTAAACTTAGGAAATTGAATTAATTAAATAATAAGGATTATTTAATTAAGGAATAAATTATAATTAATTAAATAAATAATATTTAATTAATAATTGAGATATGGTTAACTGATTAAAATAATTTGAGAATAGAAATAGAATAATTAGTGTAGAATTAATGAGACATTTTTAGGTGTCTACATTTGCCCCTCTTTGAGATAATGTCGCAACGACGTTGTTTCAAATAAAATGAAAATTTTTGCCCCAATATGTCCCGATGATGCTAGGGTATAAATATGCCCCCTCAGAAAAAGTGGTCAAAACATTGTGGAACGAAGACCAGTTTTTCATAAATGTGCTAGATAGTGATATTATGAAGTTTGAAATGTTTTCGATCTTGTTTTCTATGTTTACAATTGCATTGAAGTTGGAGGGGTCCATGGGCGTTATGTTGAGAAAACCCTAATTTTGAGCTTTATAAATTGAAGATTGGTGTTGATTTGGGCTCATTTGCACTATTTTGTTTTGCAAGAAGTCCTTAAAGATATTAGTGCTTTCAACGTCCTTGGAACAAAATGGCAGGTCACAGAGCGAGGCTGCATTTATCCGAGCGAGTGCGGTCTTATCAAAGACCCCCTGGCACTGGTGGCATGGTGAGTTGCATGGTTTTTTTGCTTGTTTATGCCTGTTTTTTCCAAAATTTCAATCATTTTGTGATATGTAATTTTCCTTGAATTTCGCAATTGGTAGTTGATTTTGCCGCAATTGATATAATTATCTTGCAATTGATGTTAATACATCACATTTGATATTTTACATCAAAATTGCTACAAGTATGGCACATTTGCATGTTTCACTTTGCAACTGATAATTTTATTTCGCATTTGCTAGAATTGATTCACATTTGAAACAAGTATGTCGCATTTGATAGTTTTACTTTGCAGTTGCTATAACTATGCCACATTTGATAAGTAATGACAATTTTTTCTTATGCGTCCTGACAATTTGATGACGTAACTGACTTATTTGTATGTTTTCCAAATACAGGCGCATTATCCAGTATTGCTTTCTAGACAAACGAGGCCAGATGGTCTCGATTGACGTCATGAGTTGGATCTAGAGGATACCACTTTAGTACGACAGGTTGGATTGTATTATATAGCACATTTTCCTGAGGTTACGACCAATAGGACCATGATTACTGCTTTTATTGAGCAGTGGCATTCAAAGACATGCTCTTTTCATCTACCAATAGGTGAAGCATCCATCACACTTGAGGATGTGTGGCATATCTTACACATTCTGATATTTGGTACACGAGTTACTTTTGATCGTCATGATGGTGTTTCTTCTTTGTGTACATTGTTCGAGTGTGAGGAGCAAGATCTACATATCCGTGGTTGTTACGAGATTTGTTGGAATGATTTTGATTATGATGATCTCACCATTGTGCTTGCTTGCACTGTTGTTGGATTATTGATTCCTGATAAATGTACCCATGGTTTTCCCGTTGGATGGGGACACGTCATACATGATATGATTATTGACAGACATGTGTTTGCTTGGGGTCCTTGTCTTCTTGCCACTTTGTATCATTAGATGCATGGGATTGTTTACTTGCAACAAAAATCAGTTGGATGTGGCATTACTTTGCTCCAAACATGGTCTTGGGAGCACATAGCTATCTTCCATTGTGCATTACATATTGATTTAGAGCCAAATCAGCCATATGCTTTTGGGTACACTATTGGTGTGAGACATAGGGCATCAGGTAACATCTTGTATTGGCATCATCAGATTGATATCTTACAGTATTTCTCTGGAGACCTTATCTTACTTGTCCTGGTTGGACTGATGATGCTCAACACCTTCCTTTTTGTCGACAACAAAGATATCTTATTGGTCGAGACGTGGGTGGTCATAGGGTTATTGACATGCATCTTCCTGGACGTGTACTTAGACAGTTTGGGGAAGTATAGGGTATTCCGGATGTGACAACTTATTTAGCTCGCACTACTCGAGAGGTTGGTGATTGGGGTGCTTGCGTGCAACTCCATGTTGCTACTGTTAAGTTTGATGCTCTTGCTCCTATTTTGTGGGGATGGTGTGTTGGGTTAGTGGATCATGGGTCCACAACACAATATAGTGTATGGTGGATACAACACAGGCCTATACCTTTGACAGATCCAACAGTTTCGATTGGTGCTCAACAGATTAGACATGGCAAGGGTCCCAAGGGGAGAGAGAGAGGTGGAGGAGGTAGAGGTGGAGGAGGTAGGGGTGGAGAAGGTAGGGTTGGAGGAGGTATAGGTCTAATAGCATCTGTTGCAGAGCAGGTGGATAATGGAGAGGAGGATGTGGATATTAGTGGAGAGACTACAACTATGAGTAGTTTCAATGAGGGTGATGAGTCAGGATCAGGCTCATCGAGCAGTGGTGGAGATGAGGGTGGGGATGATGGACATGATGTGGAGATGCCCCAAGCTGCAGAGTTTGGAGGTGTGGAGAGAGGAGATGAGGAGGGTTTGAGAGATCAAGTTAGGCATTTAGAGGACTTGGTTGCTACTTTGCGACAGCGGCGGATGGAGGATAGAGATCAATTAGGTAGGCGATGGAGGAGTTGACTATAGAGAGGGATCATTTACGAAGGGAGAGGGATGAGGAAGTTAGGAGAGCTTAGATCACCATGGATGCATATGATCAATTATTTGGGTCAGTGACAGAGGCACGTAGCCAGGCAGATAGATATTTTGCTGCTACACAGGAGGCTATTTATTATCGACAGGTTTATGAGAGAGCTATTCCTGAGGGTCAGAGGGAGCCTAGTTTTAGTGCTTTTATGGGGAGAAGATCGAGTCGATCTACCTCTCGACAGACTAGCAGTGGATGAGTGATGGGTCCACCTAGGGTGTCATCGAGATAGGCTAGAGTTAGGCGAGATGCACGTATTGATAAAGACAACATAGGTTGATAGATTGGATATTGATGTTGATGTTGTAGATATGATGTATTTTGACACATTTCTATATGATATATGATATGCATTCGTGATGAGCTATTTGATGATGAACTTCATGGTACAATGTTTCTTTATTATGTTTTATGCTATTGTGATGATGAATGTAATGTGAATGTGGTATCATGCAGTGATTTGATATAGCTTTATGTTGCGTGCATAATGGTTGATGAAATTCTTATTATAATGCAATGGACTATCATTATGAAATGATATATGAAAATTTAATGTGATGATGTTTATTTTTGTGTGTCAAAATAGGTGTTGGAAACTTGGAGTTTGAAAGAATTGTTAGTTGTTAGATGTAGAATAGATATAAAATGATCAATCAGTTGAATCAACCTTTATTTATTCCAGATTTAGATATGATAGAGATGATTTGATAGAATTTTGATGAGAAAGTCTTCATTGCTTTATTCGTAGTGCAATACATTATCATCATTGAGCCTTATTTAATAACAATGGAGCTTATTATACCAGGGTATGAGGAACCAAGATGTATAGATATCTCATTGCAAAGAAACAAACACGTAGTAGACAAGGAATGAACCCTCCATTCTAGGAATTACACTAGGGGTCGAGGTATGTGTGGCATTCACAGGCTAAATGCTTCTATCACAGACACCCACTAGAGAAATTGCCCCAGAATTTCATTGGTTTTAACTACAAACATCAAACAAAGAAAAGGATCATGCCCATCACGGCTCTTCTAGTCACTTTTGGACATTCTTGAGTAGCTAAAAGCAATGATCTTTGCCAATTTGATAAAAAGAGTCAACCAAAAATAGACAAAACTCAACAGTTAGACTGATTGTGCCTTTACTTTGATATGTTTGATGTGATTTTGATAATGTCTGGTTTCAGAATTTTTGGGCCCCACATAAGACCGATCTGTCTGGTTTCGAGTGTACCGATTTTGTTCAAGACAAGATGTTGATCACATTGATAGTTTGATAGTGATTCGATAGATTAGATAATTGATCAGTTTGATTGCAGACGTTTTGACAAGATAGTGGTATCCTTTGTTTAACTTCGTGCAAAGTGTTTGCTGGATATCTGCTAGGGTGTTGGATTCTTGCAAGATAATTTATTGCTAGTTTTTTATGTTTTCTAGATTTTTAGTTTGTTTTTTAATTGTTCAGGACTTTTTATGAATGTGTTTGTTTAATTTTGATTTTTTCGGTGTTTTTGTGGTTGATGTTTTTTTAGGACTTTTATTTGATTTTTTAAGGATTTTTTCAGGTCGTTATTTGATTTTTAGAAAAATTTTCAGGACTTTATCTAATTTTTAGGATTTTTTCTGGACTTTATTTGATTTTTTATGATTTTTTCAGGACTTTATTTGATTTTTAGGATTTTTTCAGGACTTTATTTGATTTTTAGGACTTTATTTGATGTTTAGGATTTTTTCAGGACTTTATCTGATTTTTAGGATTTTTTCAGTTATGCCCCCAAGTGCAGACCTATGATGATGATATGAAACATGTATGTGGAGACAATTAATTTTCAATATGAGTTATGCAGGATGCATGACGAGAATGCAACTCCTATTCAAACAAGGATGATTGTGTGTTTCCTTCACTTTGACATGCACTAATTGGATTAAAGGTGAGAAACGTTTCAGAGATAGGAGTTCAATCCATTCTCAAAAAGACTTAGACCATCCAACCTAACACACTATGTAACCAAGATTTATGAATGGAGGCGTGGAAAACTTCTCCATCAATTCTCGAAACATTGATCTTCTTTTGCCCATGTGTGTGAAATTGAGTTTATTCCGACTCTTATAACCATCAAAGGCCCTTATAATCATATGTGGCTAGCTACGTGAGTTATTCTGACTTCAAAAGCAACCTAGATAGAGTCTCATTGCTAACAAGCCTTTAGGGCTCTGACGAGGTTATGCACTATAATCTCTCAAACATTGCTCCATTGCCAGTAGGCATCCATAGCCCTGATGGAGTTACTTGTATGTTCCCATGGTCAAGCTCTTATCACACATGATATTTTAGTTATATATCATTGTTTATGTTGCCTTGAGATGGATATTGACACTTTTTTCTTTTATTTTCTTGCCTTGACTTTTAAGTAATGAAACCTACTTGGGTATGACAATTACAATGACGCTAAAGTAGAATATTGGATTTTTCACTAGCCACATGACTAACTAGGTATCTGTAATGACTTAGAGCTTTTGATTAATGTGTGAGATATAGCAATTGATAGATTTTGGGTAACAAGACTTGATAATGAAACCTCTACCCAACCAAGGATAAAGCTTAATCCCAATATGACGCTGAAGATGAATGAATAAAGACCTCCTAAGGACTTCATGGACAAGTATATAGGAAATGAGTCAACCTTCATTCCTTTCAATGCAGATAGGTGAATGATTTAGACAATCATCATATTTTTATTGATGCAACTATATGGGAAAGGAATAATGATATGCAATGCGGTAAAAAAATATGCAAATGCAGTATTGAAAAATGAAATTAACCCACCCTTAGATGTAATATATTTTTAGGTGCATGTTGTTGATGGGATTAGGGAGTGAATCTCCCTTCATTGTTTGCAAATGATAAGTGCAATTTCCAATTACTTTCGTTATGACAAAAGGACCTAACCAGTTAGGTTCAAATTTTCTTGGTTTTTCATGTTCAATGAGGTTCCTTTGATTTTATTTAAGAAGGATATCTCCTATTTCGAAGCAACGTGGGTTGACTCTTTTGTTGTAGCTTATTCTCATTCGGTTTTGATATCCTTGTAAATGATTTAGAGAGCTTTGTTGTTTCTCATCTAGGAATTCTAACTCTTGCAAACATGCTACTCTATAGTTTTATTTTGAGATAATGTTTTTCAGAGAAACCCTTAGGGATGGCAATTCTACTTCAATAGGTAAAATAGCTTCTGCACCATAAACCAAAGAGAATGGTGTTGTACCAGTTCCATGCAAACACTAGTTCAATAAGCCCATAGAGCCAGATTTAGTTGGAGATGTCAATCTCGTCCACTGTCATTGACGACTTTCTTTAAAATTTTCAAAATAGTTTTGTTTGTTGCCTTATCTTGAACATTACTTTGGGGATAGTAGGGTGTTGCAAAACGTTGTTGGATGTTATATTGTTCACAAAGCTCACCCACTTCTTGATTTTTGAAGGGTCATCCATTATCAGTTATAATGCACATGGGTACCCCATATCTATGAATAATATAATTCAAGATGAATTTAGCTATTTGCTTTCCTATTGTGAATGTCATTGGGATTGCTTCAACCCATTTTGTGAAATATTCTGTAGCTGTGAGGATAAACTTATGTTCGTTAGAGGAGGTAGGATTTATTTTCCCTACAAGATCTAATCCCCATTGTGAAAATGGCCATGGTGATGTTATTGGTTGAAGATCTTGAGCAGGTGCATGAATGAGGTTCCCATGTATTTGGCATTGCTTGCATCTTTGGACATACTTGTAAGCATCCTTTTCCATTGTAGGCCAATAATAACCTATTCACAACAGAGTTTTTGCTAGAGAAGGTCTAGAAGAATGTGCACCACATGGACCATCATGAACTTCTTTCAAGGCGATTTGTGCCTCCTCAACACCAAGACATCTGAGTAAGGTGCTATCTAATCTTTTTCTATACAAAGTGTCAATAATAATTGAATATTTTGAAGATTGTCAGATGAGTGCCTTTGAATACATGAAAGATCAGGGGGTATATATTGATCATGAAGGTATGCATATATATCTTTGTACCATTGGGATTCAGGTCCTATTATCATACATACATATTCTGTGGATGGTATTTCATAAGCTGGGACAATGAGTTGTTCCACTTGAAATTCAAAGTGAGTTCCATCATTTGGCATATCCAAGGGAGATCCTATTGTTACCATTACATCTGCTGCCTTGTTTTGCACCCTCGGTATCTGTTCAAATGTGATTTTGGTGAAGCATTGCTTGTATTCTTCCACGAATTGTTTGTATGGTTGTAGCTTGTCATCTTTTATATTGTAATCATCATTGACTTGATTAATAATAAGCCGTGAGTCTCCAAAGACCTGTAGGTCCTTGATCTTCCATTGTAGTGTAGTGCGTAGTCCTACCATCAGGGCTTCATATTCAACAATATTATTGGTGCAAGGGAAGCTAATCTTGAAAGATTTGGGAATTGAATCTCCTTGAGGTGTTATGAACAAAATTATTGCTCCTGCTCCATGATTTGTATGTGAACCATCAAAGAATAATTTCCAATGTGTTTGTGTTGATAGTCCTACCATCAGAGCTTCATATTCAACAATATTAATGGTGCAAGGGAAGCTAATCTTGAAAGATTTGGGAATTGAATCTCCTTGAGGTGTTATGAATAGAATTCTTGCTCCTGCTCCATGATTTGTATGTGAACCATCAAAGAATAATTTCCAGTGTGTTTCTAGTGCGTAGTCCTACCATCAGGGCTTCATATTCAACAATATTATTGGTGCAAGGGAAGCTAATCTTGAAAGATTTGGGAATTGAATCTCCTTGAGGTGTTATGAACATAATTCTTGCTCCTACTCCATGATTTGTATGTGAACCAACAAAGAATAATTTCTAGTGTGTTTCTAGTGCGTAGTCCTACCATCAGGGCTTCATATTCAACAATATTATTGGTGCAAGGGAAGCTAATCTTGAAAGATTTGGGAATTGAATCTCCTTGAGCTGTTATGAATAGAATTCTTGCTCCTGCTTCATGATTTGTATGTGAACCATCAAAGAATAATTTCCAGTGTGTTTGTGCTGATAGTGTGAATATTGATTCATTTGGGAAATCTATCACCATTGGATGATTATCTTGTAAGGGTGCTTCTGCAAGTTGGTCTACTATGATTTGTCCTTTTATGGCTTTTCTATTGACATATTTGATGTTGAATTCATTGAGTATCATAACCCACTTTGCAAGTCTTCCAGTTAGTGCTACTCTATTCATCAGGTATTTGAGTGGATCAAATTATGCAACGAGCTGTACTTTATGACTCAACATATAATGTCTCAGTTTTTGTGATGCAAAAAATGCTACAAGACATGCTCTTTCTATTTGTGTGTAGTTGAGTTCATACCCAATGAGTGTTCTACTGATGTAGTAGATGTCTCTCTCTGTTCCTCGTTCATCATGTTGTGCTAGGAGAGCACCTAAGGAGGAGTTTGTTGCAACTATATATAGGAGTAATGGTTTCCCATGTATGGGTGGAACCAAAATCAGAGTGGACAAAAGATATTATTTTAGTGTCCTAAATGCCTCTTGACATTTTTGTGTCCATTTGAATGTAACACCTTTCTTTAAAAGATGTTGAAATGGTTGGCACTTTTCTGCCAATTAGGCAATGAAGTGCCATATGGACTGTAATATCCCTTGTAGACTTCTAAGTTGTTTGAGCATAACAGGTGATGGCATGTCTAAAATAGCTTTCACTTTCTTTGGATCTATCTCAATTCCGCGATTGGATACAATGAAGCCCAAGAGTTTTCTGTATGTTACCCTGAAAACACATTTTTTTGGATTGAGTCTTACATTGTATTGCTCAAGTCTATCAAAGATCTTAGCCAATATGTCTAAATGACTATCCCTTGTTTTGGACTTTTCTAGCAAGTCATCTACATAATCTTCCATGATTGTGTGTATCATGTCATGAAAGAAGGTAGTCATTGCCCTTTGATAAGTGGCCCCTGCATTTTTAAGGCCGAATGACATCACATTCCAGCAATATGTTCCCCATGGACAAGTGAATGTTGTTCTAGGTTGGTCTTCTGGTGCAATTTTGATTTGATTATAACCAGAAAAACCATCCATGAGTGATAGCATTTCATTTCCAGCTGTCAAGTCTACTATGATGTCTTATTAGGGAGTGGAAAGTCATCTTTTTGGTAGGCCTTGTTGAGATCCCTGAAGTCGGTGCAGATCCTAATACCTCCAGTATGTTTGGATACCGGGACTAGATTTCAAATCCATTTAGCAGAGTCTATAGGCCTAATGAAACCCACATCTAACAATTTTTGTAGCTCAATTTTGACTAACAAGGCTATGTGAGGGTGCATCTTCCTGAGCTTTTGATTATATGGTTTTACCCCTGGAAGCAATGACAAGTGATGTAAGGCCAATTCTGGGTCTAATCCAGGCATATCTGCATAAGACCATGCAAAATTGATTGGTCTTTGCTTAAAGAATTTGATAAATTTCTCTTTTTCCACTGGATCGAGGGATTTTGCTAGGTGAATGTTACGAACTTTCTCAACATCGTCGATGTTGATTTCCTCAATTTCTTCTACCAATAATGTTGATTGTTCTTTATCAATAGGTAGAGCATCCATTATGTGTTCGGCTTTATTATCACTATTGTGATTAAGAGAGGAGATTGCTTCTCCAAAATATGTAGTTCTATCCAAATCTCTTGCATAGCCAGCTTTGTGATCATTATAAGGGAATCCATCCCTTGCACCCAAGAATTCAACTATGGCTTCATCATTTTGAAACCAATCTAATTGTGGATTTCCTTCTTGCCCCCAGTCAATCAAATATGGATGCATAAGGAGTAAGTCTTTGTCTCCCGTTGTCTTAGAAGATCCTGATATCATGCATACTTGGTTATGATCTATTGTGTCTTCATCATAAATTGGTGGTGGGTTGTCTTCATTATCAGATGGAAATTCATAATCATGAGAATCTGTGACACTTTCTATCTATGTTTCACTTTCTGATTCTGTGTCACTTATATGTTCTTGTTCTTGTAACTGAGTTTGTTGTAAATCAGTAGATCTTCTTTGTATTGTGGATACCCTTCTTAATCCTCGTATTAGTCTTTGTAGTCTTTCTTCATTTGACTCAAATGGAGGAGCTAAAGTTGTTTCTCTTGGCAAAATTATTGATAGTAACCAAGGATTTGGCTCATTTGCTCGTGTTAAGCCTGTATATGTCTAGATGTCTCAGGAATAGTACGGCTAGATGTCTCTATGCTAGGTTCTTGCATAAGCTGCCTCATGTCTTCACCATCTTATTCCATGATACGAGATGTTGGTGCTCTCTTTCTTTTCTGAGGCGAAGAGAAATACATCTTTGTTGATGATTGATTCTGAGGTATGTATTTTGAGGGTAACCTTGGTTTATTCAGTATATCCAATGTACGTTGTCTATCTTCTCTTATTTGTGGCACATATTTATATCCCAAGCCTTGATTCTTTGGGTTTTCATGTGGAAAAACAAGTTCTAATTTTCCTTGCTTTTGTAGTCCTAACCCTATGGTGCCATCATACCCATGTTTTTGTAACATCTTGAAGTCATTTCTATATTGATGTAGAGGTATCCTGGGTACTGTCATGTCATCCTCTTCTTTGTATATCCAATGATTGATATCTTCATTTAGAGATTCTTCTGTACATCTCCCCATCTAATGAAAGAGAAAGAATCTAAATACTTTACTATTTCTTTTCCTTTATCTTGCTTAATTGTTGTGTTCTGAGGCTTTCCAAAAGACCTGGGAGAAAAGGATGATTGTTTGCCATCTGATATACTTGAAATGGAATATTCTCCACAACCAACTTCTTTAATATGCAAGGAAGATGTGGTTGGTGTGTTTTTCTCTGTTTCTTTAATTGATAATGATTCCATTTGTAAGTAAAGAGGGGCTTCCTGATTATTTGGTACTTGATTGTCTGAGCTTGCCCTTAAATAATTACAGTGTTGAAAAGGGTTTGGGTCATCCTGGACAGTGATTCCTATGCCATTGTATGGGAACTTTACACATTGGTGAAAAGTTGATGGTACTTCTTGCATTGTATGTATCCATTGGCGACTTAACAACATATTGTACCCCAATTCTCTATCTAGGACTTGAAAGGTGATATTTGTTGTAGTTGGTCCTACTTGTACTGGTAAAGTCACCACACCCTTAGAGGGGCATTCCTTGTCATCATAGGCTTTGATATTGATTCTCTTGGTAGAATCAATATAATGTTCAGAATATCCTAAAGCTTTGATCAAATGTAGAGTGCATATGTTGAGGCCAGCTTCACCATCTATAAGTAATCTTCGAACCTTTTTTCAATCAACCAAAGCTTCCAAGTGCAAGGGATCATTATGCATGGGTCGGTTTGCAGGGACATCCTATTCAATGAATGTGACCTTTGAAGCTGCCAAGTTCCCAACCATGGATTGGAATGTGTTCTCATCAATATCTCTAACAATAACCAAATCTTGTAAGGCTTTATCCAAGACTGCCTTATGAGCTGGCGATATGCGCAGTAACTCAAATAGTGAAATTTGGGTTGGAGTTCATTTTAACTGATCTACCATATTGTAGTTGCTAGTTATTGAAGGTAGGTTTGAAGGAACTCCTTGTAATGTGACCTTTATTCTTCTAGTGATGATGGCACAATCTCTTCTTTTAGGGTTCACTGTGATTGTAGCTACCATTTCATCTCCTTCACTTAGTGTGTTAATGGCATAGTCAAATGCTACATTGGTATAATTGGGAGTATTGTTTTGTGCATTAGAACTAAATGCCTTTCCTTTGTCATGTTTGACGAAAGGATTTTTGAAAATGGTATGATCTGTGTTTGGTGCTTTATTATTATCCACAGTAATGTCACCTTGATCAATGAGATCTTGGATGAGTTTCTTCAATTTGTAGCAACTTTATGTCTTGTGACCCTTATTGCGGTGATACTCACATAAATCATTGTCATTCCACCAAGCAGTCTCAAATAGACCTGGTTCATATGGCCTAGCTTCTGGTAAAATTATGGCATTGCTCTGCATCAACTTTTTTAGTGTTGATTCAATAGGTTCTCTAAGGGGTGTAAAGTTTCTTCTGGGTGTGTCTATCCTTGGTGGCCTTGGATTATTTGACTATAGTGTATTGGTGTTGTTTGTCTGAGACTGGTTCTTATTGGCAAAATCAGCTGGTCCTTGTAGAGATATTGATGGTTGAGCTCTGTTTACAACACATGCGTCAACAACTCCATCGTTTGTGACATTTTTGTTTCTAGACCAAAATTTTGGCCTTTCATTGTTTGTGCTGGTGGTTGGTCCACTATCCTTGTGGTGTTTTAATATCCCTTGTTCTAATAGGCCTCTCTCATATTTGATGCCTTTTTTTGTTATGTCTTTAAAATTGTTTAGGCATTGCATTTGTAATGGATACTTAATCGGAGGCACCAGATTTTCATTGAAGATGTCTACTTGCTCTGCTTCAGGGATGTGACTAAGACATCTACGATATAGGCCTCTCCATCTTTGCAAGAAGGTAAGGCAAAGTTGGATATAAATAACTCAGCCAATTCTCCCCATGAAGTAATTTTGGGTGGAAGGTGTGAAAACCATTCCAATGTTGTCCCTCCAAGGCTCTTGGAAAATAGCCTCATTAAGTATGTATCATTGCAAACTACTTCAATACATGTCGTGAATAATTCTCTGATACGATCTTGAGGATCCCCTTTCCTTGTATAATTTTCTGTCAAAAGGATACATACAAAGATCCTCCATGGTGTAGCTCTTTTTATAATTACTTGCTTGCATACTAACCATTTGCTTTTGAAGGTTGTCCATTTGTTGGGTCATAATTGCTGTTTGGGTCATTGGTGTATTGACTTGATGAATGTTTCCCATAAAAGGGATAGTATTTGAGTACCTTTGAGCTTGTTGAAATATAGACAGACCAGGTAACTGTGTGTCATAAGTTCTAGTAGGTGGTGTGAAGTATGTAAATTGTAGAGTGGCATTCTGCTAAGCCAAGCTAGTTGTCCCTTCATTCACATTCTGACTACTATGGGTGGAACCAACCGAAGCTATGGGTTGAGTTATATTTGCCAAGGTAGTGTTGTGAGCCATTGGAGCTAGCAGCATCATGTTGGGTGTTGTCAATGGTGTAAGATTGGTACTTATTTGGTGCCACTATTGACTGTACCGAGGTTGTAGCCATATTGGCATTTTGAGATATACCTTGCATTGATGTAGCAACTATTGCTTGTGTCTGTGTTGTAACAGGCATTTGAGGCATATTTTGATTTAATATCACACCTTGTGGCAAATATTGTTCAAATGTCTACCCCTAGAGGTAACTTGGCCCCATTCTGGACTAAGAGAGCGAGATATCTATCTCTATCATTATTAATGAGAGCGTTAAGAATCATTAATGTTGCGGGATCTTGTTGGGCTACTTCCAACTCTTCCTTTGTCAAACTATCTCGTATTTCATCAATGGAGGGCATCCTGTTTGTGTTTGTTGACATTGTTGTGGGTGTGTAACCCTATGTTTGTTGTTGCATGATTAGATCTATATTCCATGTTGGGTTAACTAGGGGATCGTTGTTAAAATCCATTTGGTTTTTTTCCTTTTGAGTATGTGTTAATGGCATGAATATTGTTTCGAAGTGATCTTGACTCTCTAAAATGTGTATGCAAGACTTGATTAAATGCAACTAAATATGTTTCTATGACTTCCTAAAAGCTAAAGTACAGACAACGTGATCTGTGAATGATGACTTGCTATCAAGTATTCCGAAATTTGAACACAAGATTTTCAGTGTATTGCTGAAAAGCTTCAAATTTTGCCTCTGGCTTTATTCGATTTTTGAGGTCTATGTCTATTTTTACTGATTTCTGAACTTCTTCATCTATGACAACCTGGACTATGTCGTATTGGTCTTGATCAATTATTAATTCCTCAGCAAGGATATTCAAACCGTGAATTATTTCTAATTGAACATTGTTTTCCCCAAGATTGGATTGTTCAAATGGGAATTTATCATTTCCTTTTAGACCCATACATTGAAGACTACTATGCAGACAATGCAGACCCTAGAAATGAATGATACCTAAAATGATTAACACCTTGCTTTTTTAACACAGTTTGAGAAATGTTGCTATGGTCTTTTCGCCCAATTGTCTAATGGCTTCTTTCTGAGCTCCTCTTTGTATCTTTTTCCTTAGTTTCTCATCAAGACAAACAGACTTCCGGATTTCATCATCTATGACGACCTCAATTGTATCATATTGGGCACGATTGACTCTTAGTTCCCAAGCGAGGTTATCTAAACAATCAATTATTTGTAATTGGTCATTGTTCGGCCCAAGATTGGGTTGTTCAAATGGGAATTATCCATCTCCTCTAATACCCATGGACCTAGGTATGATTCCTATACTCTAATGCAACACTAACATTAAGACAATTCGGGGAAATGACTTGTGTGAAGACTTTGTGTGATGATTCTAATGGTACTTCTACATGAATTGAATACCTAGGACCTATCATCACTTGAAAGAAATATGTACGTAATCTTTGAATTTGTGTAAAAGGTCTGGATCTGACGTTGGTGTTGTTGTTGACACTTAACTTTGTTGAGGTTTTGTTTGATCTTGTTGAAACTAAAACTTTGACTTTGTTGTGATTTGTATCTTGCAATGTTTTGAATTTTTCAAAGTGTAGCAAAGGACACAACAATCACATTAAAAGAATAAAACCATGAAAAGAAGAGATGTTTAAGGAATTTTTTTCAAATTTCCATGAATGTTGGGATCTTTCTCAAGATCTCATTTTGTTCTCGATATATTGGGGTCATTCGATATCACATCAGACTGTGATAACACAAGTGTCTGGTTACTGACTCAACTTGTCTTCTAATTTCTATGGTGTTTAGACAGGGTTTCATTCAAGTGGTCACAATCAACAACATTTTACACTCCGTTGAGGGAGGTCTCCTAGTCTATAGAGGTTACGCTCTATAGATTTTAACGTATCGTATAGGCATTGAGGGAGGCATAACGTCATTTTGACAACATGTAACACTCGTTGCATATGATTTTCATCACATACACATTTATTTATAGTGACTTGGATTACTTGGCTTTAGCCGTTGCCACTTAGGTCGTTCCCCTCTCACCAACCTTAATGGCGCCCTAAGGGCAACTCAGGAGGGCAGGCCTTCTAAAGGATTTAATTGCAAGAAATAAATAAAAGCATGAAAGAAGAGAGTCTGGTTTTCTGCTCACCCATTGAAGGGGAGAGCATAATAACCATCCCTTCGAAGACATGAAAAACAAGGGTTGTTTTTAACTTTTCATCGCAATGATTTTCTAATCTATTTGGAGATGTTGCTCCAACAAAGCATGGGGTTCAATTTTAACCTTCATCGCAATTGTGAAATACAAGACAAGTTTGTTTGTGGTTCATTTTACTTGCACCAAATTGAAATGTTTCTAAGCTACCCCTGCAGATAATGATGTTAGTTAGCACATGGTGGGCTATCCAGCCTAATATTACAATTATAGAGTTCTGTCTTTTTACAGATAGAAAGATATTATGATAAAAACCAGAACTAAAACAAAATAGAAAAAGAGAAACTTAATCTAACAACTGTAAATTACCTACACAACAAATGCAAATTGATATTAGATCAATTGTGGTTTGATGTATCATCAATTGTGAATTACTATTTAAGCAAGTGCAATGTGATGACTGCTCAATTGCGAATTGATATAAGATCAATTGCTCACAGTAATGTTTTTTTTTTAATATTTTAATTTAATTTTTTTTTAAATAGAAGAAAGAGACAGAACACAGAAGGGTTATTCTGCAATGAAATTGTCCCACACCACATGAGCCATCACATCAATCTCATCGAAAAACTTGTACTTGTTTAAGAAATGGTGGATGTTTTTGTGATATTGAGCAATCTCCTTGTTTTCTTTGATCTCACGAAGCTCCCTTTCTGCCTTTAAGATTCATTGATATGTACTTTGTTGTCTCCTATGTTGTTTTTCCTTCCTTTCTCCTGAAATTCTGAAAGTCACCTTTCCTGCCATTGGATTAAATACATCTTATATGTGGAAATTAAAATTTCTAGAATTTGATGAAATTTCTAGGTTAGATGCACAAGATTAGATAATAAAGAAATGAAACAAGACAATTTGACTTTGTAACCCTTTAGGGAAATTGCGAGACACTTTTGCAATTGCGGTATGATGTCTGATCAATTATGATGTATTATACTAGCAATTGCGGTATGATATTTGCAAATGTGAATTTTTGCATAGGCAATTGTGGTATCGGGCTCTCTTTCTGAGTACGGACCTGCAAAATCAATTCAAATAGACAATTAAAGCTAGCATGTTTTCACGTCAGGTTCACCAAATGTACTTAGGCAGTAAATGAGTGTAAATTGCATAATCAAATATCAAAGAGCGAATCACAACTCTAATCTAATCAATATTACTCCTAAATGACAATAGAATAATGCAATATCAATTGAATTGAAAGAATGATCTATTTAAAAATCCCTCAATTGAAATAGAAAGGCTTCCATTGCTCTTCTCCATTGTTGTTGATGTAGGTGGCTCTCAGATATTGCACTTGATTTCCTGCATAAGATAGACAACAATTTTGAAGACTATGATTTTTGTGATTCTAGCTTGAATTGAGAAAATGATGTTGAATTTATGGATTTTCAACACAAAGGGGGTGAGAAATAGAACTCAAGTGTTGATTGGGAGACAATTGATTTAGATTGATCAGTTAACATAGTTGATTAATTTGTTAACTAAGATTGATTGGCTTGTTAACTGATTTGATTGAGTAGTCAACTAGATTGATAGGAGAGTGAACTGAATAGATGGATTAGTAAACTCATTTGATTGATTAGTGAACTGAATAGACTAGGGAGATGACTGAATTGATGGATTAGTCATAAAAAGGTGATTTTGAGTTAAAAAGGATGATTGATGAGTTAATTGATTAGACAACTGATTTGATCAATCAATTCCGATTTAGCATGTGTTGTAGGAATTTGAAATTGAATTTGATTTTCATTTTCAATTTGGATTTGAATTTGGTCATTCTAATGTTGAAATACACATGAAATTAATTGAAATTCAGTTTTGGGGAAATGTGAATTTGGAAATACGAAATTAGATGAAATTAAGTGAAATTCAAATTTGGGGAAATATGAAATGAAATTAGATGAAATTAATTGGAATTATAATTTGAGGAATTGGAGGAATTTAATTAATTAATTAAAATAATTTAAATGAAATTATTTAAACTTAGGAAATTGAATTAATTAAATAATAAAGATTATTTAATTAAGGAATAAATTATAATAAATTATAATTAATTAAATAAATAATATTTAATTAATAATTGAGATATGGTTAACTGATTAAAATGATTCGAGAATAGAAATAGAATAATTAGAAGTGTTGAAGGGCAATGATTAGAAGAAATAGTTAGTTTAATCAAATAATTAATTAATTACTTAATTAAATAGAATAATTAGTGTAGAATTAATGAGACATTTTTAGGTGTCTACACAATCATTTTTAATGATAATTTAATATTGCCAATTGAATCAATTTTATCATCAATTTGAGTATTTTATACATTCTTAATGAAATAATAAGTTTGAGGAATTGGCTAATGTTTGAATCGCTCTAGCCATCAAGTGATTTGTTGGATTCTACTTTAATTTTGTTTATCTTTTCACTAACATTTGGCTCCAATTCCTTAGCTCGTCTCAATTCTCTAGCACTCTCCCTTGCTTCTCAATCTCCATAATCTACATAAAAGAGTAGTAGTGGAGATGCATTCACTATTTTTAGTAGATATGGTCACGAAAAATTATTTTCTTCAGAAAAATACAAAGGATTTCCATGGTTCATAGCCCCCACTAGCCATGATGGTTAGGTTATCTTGTTGAGAAGACCAAATCTATCTTCTTGCAAAATATGTTTGACCTACTTTAGGGAAATTGCTTTACTGATTACATTGGATTGTAGAATTTCCTCCCTTGGAGAGTTTTATTGTTGATCATTCACCCCCCTTTATGAAATATCTAAACCTAAAATAATAAAAATATTCTCTAGAAAAAAAATCTCATCAAGTGTAATAAATTGAAATATCTTATTGGGATGCATCTCTTGTATGAGTGCATTTAGATTAAGGGGCAATATTCTAATCCTCTTAATTTTTTTAATTTGTTACCAAGTTGTGTCAGTTATTCTCTATTAATATCTATATTTTGATATTTACTTATCCATGTGGCTCTTTCACTCTTGACATATGAATTGAACAATGAAACAAAGTCACATCAAGTGGTTGCAATTTGTGAGATATGCGGACTAGCTATTCTAGCAAGTCAATGCCAAGTGACCTTGCCTCTTGAATCATTATCAAGGTAACATGGATCCCATGAATATACAAAAAAATATTTTTATCAATTGGTAAAACACCACATAGAGTCAATCTCATAAAATGATGCAACCAATTTAAAATTATAAATCTTTTGTCATCCAAGTGTGAGTGTAAGTAGTCATGCATGCAACTAGTTTACAATCAACAATATGATTTTTAATTTGTTTCTTTCCCTTGAACAAAAAAAACCTAGAATTACTTGGCTATTAGCATTAACATAATAGAGAATTGCAATTCAATCTCTAATTTTTGGTATAAAATTAAACACTTATTCTATATCTTTTGAAAAGCACTTGCATAGCTCCATTTTGACCAACTTGAACACCATTCTCATCATAGTATTGAAGTTTAAAATGACCATACGGATTAGCTTCATATGTTGGGAAATGTCAGATATTTCTCCTATATATGTACCTCCTTATGTATTTTTCATCCAATTCAATTCTCATCCATAGAGATCTATTTGCCAACTATTTGCATTCGTTGTTGTATCTATTTTCCCAAGTTTCCATGTCAAATCTCATAGATTAAAGGGTCTCAAAAATATTATTACTAACTACTCTCGCGTGTGTTGTTATGTTTGTGAACTTGCTAGTGATAACAAGTAGTATGAGATGCATAAACATTCCTCATGCCAACTCAAATGTACTTAAAGATTTCATTTTTGTGAACTAAGTAAAGAGGAAGATCATTGCTAGAGGATTGCCACTACTTCTCTTTTTGTCATCTAAATGTATTGATGTACATATGAATCAGTCCCTATACGGATTGTGTGGATGAAATCTTGTTATTTTGGAATGTGAACTATGATGCCACTAATTCACAAAAAGAGATATGTAGGCAAGGCCATTTCAAATGAACCCTTCAAAGGATTAGTTCTATGTCTAGAAGTATTTGTCATGTTATGTGATCTTATCTTATTCAATTAAAGATTATACATATGTGGTGTAGAGCTACCACCATTGTTATGGTTGAGAAAGGGTATGAAACTAGCTCTTGTAATTGGAAAGATGTTGCTTGGTTAATCATAAGCATATTAAAGGTGTAATAAAATTCACACAAAAATAATATTGGTTAGTAACCAAAGGTGGTTATTACATTTTTGTTCCTCTTTATCCTCTACTTTAGGAGCAAGGTCTACAATCTATATTGTCTTTTCTCATTCTAATAGTGAATCATGGAATATGATCTAAAATATTGATGAAAATATTATCTCTCATATATAATAAAATGTCTTAAAATCACACATGAAGCTAAGTCCTAACCAAACCACTCTCAACTAATTAGTCTAAAATTCATTAATTATACATGTTAAATTTGCTACTTTACCCTTTCAAGTAATCTATTTTATTGGATAACATTTTACAAAACTGCAATTTATGATTTTATCTAAACATATGGATTTGGCATTAAGTAAAAGATTGCTTACATATCATTTAACTTGGATAAAGCTGAGACAAAAGTATTTCTATATAGATGTGAAAAGAAATAGGAATGGACTATCGCCTTAAGCAAACTGAAGCCTAAAATGAGAATCATGAAGAAGAAAAATGTAATAGGCTAATCTATGTAATTGGAAATCATTTTTTTTAACATAAGCAAGGACCTTTTACTTTCCTACTAGTAACATTAACTAATCAAGAAAGATTACAAATGAGTATAATAGTTTAAAGAACTATTCTATCATTCTTCCACATCAAATTAAGAATAAGAGAAGTTAAGAGTTTACAGTATTAGGATATCAATTTGAATTCTCTATGTATCAAAGTATTTAACCGAAAGGAAAGTATCATCAGGGTGATTTACCATCCAATCATAGACTTGGTGATCTCTTGCACATCTTCCTATTGTAAGCAACTTTGCCCTTTGCGATGGTGTAAGCAAGTTGATAGGTCTAATGCCATCTAAGCCTAGTGTTTTGACCCTACATGACTCTAGTTGGTCACACATCATAGGTACCTCCTAACTAGTATGACCTCTGACTAGATTGTACATCTGAAACCATGTAAGCTAATAGACACTTGCTTATCATAACATAACTTTGGTCAAAGGTTTTCATAGTCGTAAGCATGATTTAACGTGCAATTAAATGTTTAGCATTGTACTCCATTAGTACCAATAATTAGAGATTAGTCATATTGACCAACTAGGCTGCTTCTTATGCTAATTGCATATTGATTCAGGTTTTAGAGGCGCACTTGACTCAAGGTTTAAGAACTTATTTCTAACTATTCTAAGTGTAGACTTAATTATGTTATATTTATGGACGATTATTATTCACAACATATCTATGTTACTTCAAATAAATTAAATTTTGCTAGAATCTATTTGACACCATATTCATAATCACAAGCTTTCAACTCTTGGATTTCATAGTTGTTATCTTTTACTCTTATATAACCAACAATTATGTAATAATGAACCTTCTCTTTTCTATGTTGTCGTATTTCCAAGAAAATCAAAACACTGCACCACCCGTCGACCAGCGGAAACGTCGGTGGTTAGGAAGTGTTGCTCCAATCCAATTGGACAAGGTTGGAAACTTTGACCATTAACTGATGCAAATGCAGAGGAAGAATTGGCATGAACATAAAAGATCCCTAAGGATGCTTTCTTGAAACAAAGCACACACACTTTCCACGCACGAGAATATATAGACTACTACTGCTTTTGCTTCTCCTACATCCCATATATATATAGTAGAAAGAACTACTCATGATATTTCTACACATTTTAAGCATCTTTTTATTTTATTTATTATGATTATTATAAGTAGTGCTGACTGCTGACTTTTCCATGCCAAAATTATACTCTTCTTCCATATTATTCATTGCATGCGGCAAAATCTACTTTGCTTACTACTTACACGGTGAAACGCGTTTGAATCAGAATAACCATCCCAGATCAAGGTTTTTGTTTTTATGTGGTGTTTATATTTTACATATTATGGTTGCAATTAATATATTATGGATGAATAACCATCTTGTTTTTTCCTTGAAAGGGATAGATTTGTGATTTACAAAGGGGTTTGCAAGGAATCTATCCCTTTCATGACAAATTTATGATTTACAAAGGGTTTGCAAGGAATCACAAATTTGTCATGAAAGGGATAGATTTGTGTTTTTTCCTTGAAAGGAATAAATTTGTGATTTACAAAAGGTTTGCAAGGTGCTTGGAATCCCCTTTGTAAATCACAAATCTATCCCACAAATCTATCCCTTTCAAGGAAATGACAAAACGACAATAAGTTTATGTATAAATTCTCAAATATATGCCTAAACCAGCATCTCTTGATCGATCTGAAATAGAAACAAGCGTCTCCTTACTCGATCTCAAATTTCTCTTTCGTCATGGCTTTCATTCAGAAGTGTTTGGAAGTTCAGTTTAAACTGATGGCACTCAAGCGGTCAGGAGGGTTGAGTAACAGCCATGACCAGAGGTTGGCTTTTACTATCTCAGCAACTATTAGTGCTGGAATGTTTGCATTGTTGATGGTAGAATTCTGTTATTTTTCGCCTTCGAGGGACAACTGGAGAGATATTATCATGACCATTGTCTGCACCCTCGTCTCTTTTCTGGTTTCACGTATGATCTATGGCTGATGTGATGCACTTTCTGGAGTATGCTAGCAGCCATAGCCGAATAAATTATGTTTTTTTTCTCTAGCATTCGTCTGTATGCAGAATCTCATTTTATGTTTGGAGAGTGTTGCCATTCTACTGTTTTAATATGGCATAGAAGAGCGAAATATATGTACTTCTCGTGTCCCTTACGTTCATAATTTTAAAATCCATGTTTGCAGAGTCAATATATGTTTGGAGAATTCTGGTATTTCATTATTACTGTATGGTTTTCAACAGCAGATTATGTTTCCGGACTGCTGTTAGAGCTTGTAATTGGTTGTTGGATACTAGTCTGCAGATTTTAATCTGCTGTTTGTAAGTGGTCTGGTGGTTTTTTTTGGCAGTCTATATGCTATTCGTTATGTATCTATTTTATTTTTGCATTACTTCAATTGAATTTTCAAGTTTAGTCCATTCTATATTCTATTATTTGCCTTGATGCCGGAATTATTTGACGGCACTGTAAATGCTTTCACTGAAAAGTCAAGACGAAAGCTAATGTTTTGAACATTTTTCTTAATTTTTAATAAGCTAATGTTTTGAACATTTTTATTAATTCTAATTAAAAATTAACTAATGATTAAAGGCGTCTACGTTTGACACCTAAAAATTAACTAATTTTTTTTCTTAATTCAAGATTAACTAATTAACTATAGACGGTTAAAAAAACACCCCCGTAAAATCTAAAATTTACGAACCCTATAACAAAATTTACGTAATTTTCTTTGTCTTAAACCTTCAAACTCCAGAAAAATAATCCGTTCTTCGCTCACCGATCTTGACAAATCGTTCCGCGGTCGTCAGTTTACTGGTTATCTCTTAAGAAAACGGAGGGAAAATTAATGATCTGCCACGGAACGAACCGCCAATCCCGTGCATCAGCACCGACATATTTTTGATTTTTTATGTATGGACATATAAAGAAATTCCCTTCGAAAGAGTCTTATCGAAAGCAGCCCTCCGTTAATTAATTTCCTTTGAAGGCTACGTCCCAGCTTCTAAAGCTCAAATTAATGAAATTGTCATGGGGTTATCGCATAGCGAGCAATCCTACATTTGGGTACACAACATAAACCCTTCCGCCAGTATGTCTCGAACGTCAGAGGCAACTCAAGAGATTTTAACCACGTATAGAATGATTGCTCTCGATATTCTTTCTCCTCTTGTTTTGGGATGAAATTGGCAACCATTTAATGGGTGGAAGGGATTTCGGCGTTAGTTTTGGAGACTGCGAAAACATTTCCAGGGTTTCCCTCATCATTTTCACCCTCTACTGGTGACAGGCGAGTCCTTTGCTCTACCCCCTTTCCTATGTCTTTTTTTTCCGTGCAGTGTGATTCTATCACTATCTCTAAAATTGGAGGATATCAGTAAAGTTGCTTTGTTTATCCATTGGCTGGGCCAAATCGACATTAAAAATCTTTTAGTTCACGTTTTTCCACAATGGAGGCTCGTAACAGGTTTGGAGTTCTGCAAAAACAACAAAGATCAAACTTTTATGTCTGAGGCCTTCAATTCCTTCAAGAACAATTATCTTGGGTTGTACAGTTGCTTGATGGATAAGCTCCCACTTCTTTACGGTTGGAACTTATTTGAGCATTCATGTGGGTATTGTTACCCACTTTCTGTTTTTTGCATGTTTGAATAGACTTTAGGATGCAAATATTTGTTTTAAGGCATGGATTTAGGTTAGATTTGAAACATTAGATTTTAACGGATTGCTTTGAATATCATTTACATTCAATACTGGTTTCTGTACAGTTTCAGAGAATCCGTAGTAATTGCTACTGGCTATTCAGCATTAGCGATCACTTTTCACAAAAAAATAAATTATTAATTAAAATTTAGCAATACCCAATACTATTGAATTTTAATTAATCTAGTGTTATAATTTCCCGTGCCTGATTATCAAAGATTTAAGTAGTTCAAGGGTATGTGTCGTTGTTCCAAGGCGATGTATCCCCCACCCCTTCCCCTCTTTGCCCCAAAATCCCCATTTTTCCAGGATGGGGACTTGGAGGGGATTTCTCCTGCTGTCCGGCCATTGCCACTCAAGACCTGGGGATGTTTACCGGACGTCTCTCTTAAGGAGAGGACGTATCAGGGATGCCCTGTGGTTTGGGGATGACTTAGGGACTCTAGAACATTCAGGGGACTCCAAGGAGTCTCCTGTCCATCCCACGTACTTTCAGGCATTCCCAATGGCAGTAAAAGTAAAAGAATAACTAAATTAAAAAAGTGTTTTTGATTTGTATGCCACAAACCCTGACACTAATGGTTCATGGGCTCCACTCAAATCCTAAGAGCTCACAAAAAAAACTTATAAATAGATATCTAACTTCTAAACCTCATTTCAAATCACTCATAAGTTTCAGAATAGTAAGATATCACCAGCCTATAGGGCAACAGTTAGAGAAAATTTGCTTCAATTCATAGCCAGTGTTCCTTCTCCGTTGAGCTTCATAGTTGGTACATGTTTTATAAATTAATAAATTTTAGCTATGGTTTAGTCTCGCAATAACTGATTTATCGGTTCCCCTTGTTTATTTTGATTCAGTTTTTCCGACAAATATGTTTATGAATTTTCTGTGTGTAGAATCTGGCTTTATAATTGGGGCAAATCCATGTTCTTTTCTATTGAACTAAATGAAATTTTTTCTTAATTGTTCAGTATTTTCACATTTAGATTGTGCCTGCTGTATCTCATTTGGGCAGACTCTAGTTTTCTATGCACCAGGGTACATAATTTGCAATGTTTTATTTAACAACTCAAAATCATGACGTCAATGAATACACACGTGCCTGTTTTGTAAACATATTATGTCATTTTGTGCATGGTTTGCTTCCGATTCCTCCGAGTGACAGCAAGTGATTTTTTTGCTAATTTGGCCTGAAATTATTTGTACAAGTTCTGGTTTTTCCAGTGTGATCTGCATTAGATATTCTCTTGGTTTGACTTACACCTACTTTGTAAACATATTACTTCATTTTTTGCATGAATTACAGTTTTATGCTCACAGTGATGCCAAACTCATTGGATTTTTTCTAAATTGTCTTAAAAATGTTAATTCTGTTTTTGGACTTTTTGATTTGGTTTGTGTATGGTTGCGGACATGCCTATTTTGTAAACATATACTTTGTTTTGTGCATGTTTTACTTCTTTTTTCTTTTAGTGATGTCAAAATTACAGGATTTATTTTTCTAATCTGTATTAAAATTGCTTATGCAGTTTTTGGATTTCCTTGTAATTTCCTCTTGGCATACATTTTTTCATCAACATTAGAAGATGTAGATGCAATTATCCTATTTTAGTCATTTTGAGGGGGTATATACAACTGATTTGCATATCCTGTCTATGTGTGCAGAGTGCAGTTTGCAGAATGCCCTAAAGCTATTATAAATGCAGATTATCCAAAGCAATGGCCTAGCCTTCTTCCGTGGGTCAAACACAGTTTGCAAGATCAGCAAGTATATGCTGCTTTATGTGTCCTAAGAATTATTCCAAGGAAGTATGAGTAAGTATTCGTTTTTGGGTTTCTGACTTCTTCTTTAGGTCAATCTTTGACTAAGAATTTCCTTGCTATTTAAACAGTCAGTCTCCATGTGACTTAAGTCAGTTCATTTGATGCGTGTATGTCAAGGTTTAAGTCTGACGGTGAGAGGACTCCTGTCTGTCTTATTGTTGATGAGGCATGTTCCCCTCTACTTAATATTTTCAACCGCCTTCTTCAAGTTGTAAATCCTACATTGGAGATAGCAGAGCTTATCAAGCAATTCGCTAAAATATTCTGTTCAATTGTATACATATGCATGCTTTTGCATTTAGAATGCACACTTAATTACTTACCTATCATTGACAGTGCACTTTCTTACTTGCTGCAATTTTAGATGTTGAATTTATTTTAGTGATGTGGCCATGCAGCTAGAGGTGTCCAATTTCTTGAATGCTTGGATGGCCCTAGTTTTGGCTATGCTGGAAAGACCAGTTCCTATGGAAGGGTAACCAACTGATCCAGAACAATGCAAATCTTGGGAATGGTGCAAAAGTAAAGAAGTTGACAGTGCATGTAATGAATCAACTAGACACACGGTGAACTTAAGCAAGTTAGTTAACATTCATGGGCTGTGTAAAAAATTGCCCTTATTCAAATGGTTTTTAAGATACGTTATCATTATAATCAGGGGAACTGACAAAGTGAAAATCAACAACACTAGAATCTACTGTCTAGCCTTTGACAATCTTTATTGTAAAAATAGTTTTCCAGAAAATGCCGTCTTAAGTGATTAGTCTAAAAAATGTAAAATTTGAATTTTTTACAAATTACTGTTCATATTTTTTGGTCTCTTATGAGTCTTACTAATTTTTCTGCACATACAAGTTTGGATTTATCTTGATAGTCATGCTAGAATGTGATTAGATTGTAATGGATTTTTTATGCTCTGCCGATTTGGAGATCTAAAGCCTCTTAAGTCAGAGAGCAAGCCATTTGCTCAATCAGAAGCATTTTGCATGGAAAATTATAGAGTGGATTTTAAACGAGTTGAATGTTATTCGTCAAGGTGGTTATCTTCCAGATAGAGTAACAAATCTTATCCAACACTATGTGAGTAGCAGGCAATTTTTGCTAAGTTTCTGCATAAGCAATGCATGTTCTGCGAAGTTGCTACGTGTTATACTTTGATATGATCTTTGTTGCCTGTAAACATACAACTAGTTAATGACTTCATATTTTATATTTTTTAATTTATACCATTGAGTTCTAGAAGTTATATTTCATGATTTGAGTTTTCATTGAAAAATCATATATATGCTTATTAAAAACCTCTGGAAACTGGATGTGTGTTATACTTGGTCTACAGTTACCAACTTCAAAAGGGTCTCTGGTGGTTTGAGCAAATTTTTGAGAGTTATATTTGCTGACTAAATTGCATGACTTTTTTTGCCAACTAGAACATGTCAGTAGAAAGGTTGGGTGATTGGTGTCTTTCTGCCATTCCTGGTTTCTCTGTGTGTTGCTATTTACCATAGAAGAAAATGGAAGTCTTTCTTATACCAGGACAGATTTGAAAGCAGGCATGCAGTTCAAAATAGTAACAGATATACAAAAAAAGAGTTTGGAATCAGTGTTGTGAATATTTTACCCATTTTGCAAACTTAGTCTGGGATCTGGGTTGCAAAGCTATGATTGTTCCAAGAAAATCTGGAAACAAATATCATCTTTTGACTGATAGCTGAAAATATGTTGTTGATTCCCAGTGGATGCACTTAACAAAGTTGATTTTCTGTTGTATATTTTCAAATATTCTGTGTTTCAGTGGTTCTTCCCTAGGTATTTGAACAGAATCAAGAGTTTAGAGGATCTCTTTGGCATAGCTAGGGTTATCATGGACCATGGTGACAGTCACATACATGATAGAGGATGTGGAATTGTTCTGTGACTGGTAAAAGTTAAAAACTAAGCAAGATCCCTGAGATGGTGATTTATCGATCAAAACTAATTGTACTGGCAATGCCACAACATTTGAAAGTTTAATCTCTATGACTATTGGGAAATTCCGAATTATGATTGTTGAACAGAAATCTGCTATTGTTTGAGTGAATTGTTTACCTGCTAATTGATTCCAGGGTCATTGAATATTTGTATTTGTTAAAAATGCCTTTTCCGAGCTTGTTTTGAATATCTTTGTGACAATTTCCTCAGTTTGTAATGCTAGAGATCTAGATTTCTGGGCAATGCAATCAACCTGAAAGTGATTAAAATGTGCATTTAGAAAATATAGTAATCTTCAAGTGAACTGGAATTGATGCTGTTTAAAAATTAATTGGATTTCCTGAAAGCGGTTAATCAAAGAACAATTTTGCTTATTTTACTTACTAATTGATTATCTTTTCCCTGCTTCAGTAATGGTTAATTCAAAAGTGGCCTATCTAGTTTGAGAAACTGATAGTCTTGTACCTTTTTATATCACGAATTAATGTCATTAAAGTAATATCATTATATGTTCAAAGAGGTTGAAAATTTGATAATTAGATGTGTTAAAACTGATTGCTTATCGACAGTGCAAATGTGTACCTAATTTATCTCATGTTTGTTTGCAGCGCCTCCAAGTCCAATACATATCAACTTTTTAAAGCCGCAACTTGATATTGTGTGTTTTGGAATTATCTTCCCTCTTGTGTGCTTCAATGATAATGATGAGACTCTCTGGCGTGAAGACCCTCACAAATATTTCAGGGAATATCATGGTGGGTTGCTGCCTTTTCTTTTTGCAACATAGATATCATTTTTGAATTCTCCAGAAAACAACTGTTATTGTCTGTGAGTTTAGAAAAGCTTAACAACTAAGCATTTTGTCAAATTCATTTGTATTGTTTGGTTGGCAAAGCTTTCCTTCCTTACATTATATGGTTTGTTGCAGATATTTTGAAGATGTCTACAGTCCCTGCACCGTATCCATTGATTTCATTGCAGAGCTAGTGCGGAAATGTGGATTTGAAATCCTCCAGAGATTCCTTTCCTTTGTTAGAAATTTTGTCACGTAAAGAATCTGTGCTTAGAAGTGGACATATGGAAAATACAACTTTCCAGCTGTTGCATAAAATGATTAGAGCAGATTTTATGGTTCCTAAAAGTGTGTACTGTTTCAATCCATCTTTGCAGCTATGATGAGGCAGCTCCAGGCTACAAACCCTATAAGCAGAAAGATGGTGTAGCCATTGGGGCCTTGTGTAAGAAGCTGGAGCAGACTGGGCCATACAAATTTCAGCTGGAACAGATGCTAGTGCAGCATCGATTACCTAAGTTTAGAAGCTAAATTGGTCATTTGAGAGCAAAGCTTTGTGTGTTTATTTTTCTCTCCTTAATGACCGTGCAAAATTAATATACAGCAAATTCTTTGGGTCGCTCTTCAATTTTTCTGAATTGTAGAACTTAAGCCTTTAAACTCTTCTGCTAACTCAGTTCGGTTCTTGAATAATCTAAATGCATCTTTTGGTTTGCTAATTCTTCAGGATTTCAAAATTGATTTATTATTCATTGCAGTTCTAGATGAGGCATAATATAGCATTTTCCATTGCATGGGTTTTGGAAGTTGGCAGAAATTTCGAAAAGCTGTCACCTATTTCCTGGAAATGGAATTTCGTTTCCGAATTCCGAGTAATATTTCAGCTTCAGGTCAGTCAGAGTATGATGCTAATAAGCGTGCAGTAGGAGTTCATTGCATAGTTAGTGGTAATGCATCTATCACTATAATTAGTATGTTAATATTCTTAATAAATATATAAAAATAAAATAAAATTCATTATTATAAATTTATAATATTAAAAATAATATTATTAATTATGAGACATTGAAATCTTATATAATTTTTTTTTTTTTTCACAAGATAAAGATAAGAACCAATATAATGATATAATAATATTACAATAATGCAATTTTAATAGATTTTGTTTTTTTGGTTAGATTCTTTGTTTTGTCAAGGGTTTAATAGAAATATAAAAGTATAATTATAATAATAATAATTTGATAATTGATTCTTTAACCTTTCTCAAGTCGCTTTTCCAAACTAAGAAGAAAACAAGAAACATCTTCCAATTTCACCTAGGTTTTGACCCCGCGTCGATTATCTCTGACCCGGTCAACATCGCATCAAGCTGGCCTTTCTACACCTTCACTGAAATTTCTACAGAAATGCACTGCGATTAAAAAATTTGTAGCTATATAAAGTGCCAATCTTCTTGTCAAAGGCGATACGATTGTTTCTCAAACCTCCTTCTGCAATTAGCGTTATAATTATTTTGCCCTTTGATAGTCTGTAAATTGAGGGGGACAAAGAACAGAGAATGACGACTTTAGCATTGCCTATGATGGCGCCCGCAAAAGCTGCAGCTGAGACCGTCGGAGCTTCCTGCCGCTTCCATTTCCCTGTAACGCAAATACCTTATTATTTATTGGTTTTATTATTTTCTTGTTTCACTTTGATAATTTTCCTGTTTTCTGACGGAACAATATTTCTGGTTTGCAGGGTTTTGAAATTCGACAGCGTAATAAGGAAGAAGCAAAGGAATTGGGCGCAGACGAAAAGAGGGAGTCAAGAAAGAGAAGCAGAGGACTAGGGTTTGCACCGGAATTTGACGGTTTACATTGCTATGAAAATTTGATTTGTAGTTGAATCAATTTTAAATCTTTCCATGACGAGGCCTTCGATACATCTATTAATTATTCTTTTTTCCAACGATTCTACCGTTGCTTGTACAAAGGACACTTCTACTCACCATTGAACTGTAACAAGAATACTCGAGTCCATCTTTAATTCAATATTTATTGATGCTTTGTTCTCCGTTTGATTTGCATTATTAACTCCCCTGTTTCAAGTGTTGTGCCCCCAAGTTCAATTATTTTGAAAATCAATATCAGTATTATCTAAGAAATTATCTGTAAGGACAGCGAATACAATAATTGTAATCAAATCTGTGAAATAATTGTACATCAAATCTATTTAAAGTATTAAAACATGGTCATTGATTGCATGTAAGTGTAGCAAGTAAGTTCACAAAGACCAGCATAAGTGGTTAGAAAAGTTTGAATTGGAATTTGAACATTTAAATTTCAAGGTCAATTTTACACTAGTTGAAATCAATCCCAAGACACCTGTGATTGACTTAGAATATGGAATTGATAGTTTTGAGGCAAGGATAAATTACATGAAAATAGGTCCCATCATGGGCGCAATGAATGGTTATTAATGGCAAATGTGCAAGTGGGTAAAATAAGAAAAATGATAAGGTCAAATGCATCGAATGTGTACAATGTGTACAAGTAAGGATGAAGGGAGCTCAAAAATGTATCAATTGGATTCGCAATGAATGGTTATTAATGACAAATGTGCAAGTGGGAAAATAGGAAAAATGATAAGGTCAAATGCATGGAATGTGTACAATGCGTACAAGTAAGGATGAAGGGAGCTCAGAAATGTATCAATTTGTGAATCAAGCTTAGCACAATGGTTTTCCACTTGATGTTACATAATTAAGTGATTTCATAAAAATAGACACAAACTAAATGTTTATTGATAAAAGTATGTTAATGTCACCATTATGATTATATATCATTATGTGAATATTTATGTAAAACAACATTGCAAATATAAGAATTGTAGTCAATGGAGACTATTCTATAAGAATTCTAATATAATACATTAATTAAGTAATCATTCTATTTAATGGATAAAGTAATATAAGAATGGAAAAAATAGAAGTTGAAAGATTCTAATAATCAAGAGTTTAGTAAAAAATGAGTTCCCCCACTAGATAGTTTTGTAAATTCAAATCTGGATAATGTTTCAAAGAGTAAAAATTGTAAGAAACGGAATTGTTCTTAAATATTGAAAAAGGAACTTATAGATTTTATTTTTAGTGGGACACACGAGTTTGACTTCATATACTATAAAATAGTCTATATATGACAATATATTAATTTCTAGTGATTATCAACTTCCAAAAGAGAAGGATTCAAAATTGAGAACTAAATCATTATATAGAGGATATGTAAAGAATTGTTACAAATATGAAAAAAAAGCATCAAGAAAACTTTAATCTTTTATATAGATTTTTTTGTAAATTATGGAGTCAATCAAACGTCTATTATACTATTTACAACACTCTTCCAAATCCTTGATTTTGGACAACATTTATTAGAGAGTTTCTTTTAGTATTTGAAAGTGGTCACATATTGATCAAATGTTAAATGTGGGATGAAGAGGTTGCAATAGTAGATTCTTGCTTAAATTTCGTTTATAATTTGTTATGGAATTGTTGATTATTGTCAAATTATAATTTGATAACAGAACACTAAGAAACAAGAAAGTACAACAAAGTAAATCAAAGAATAGATAAGAAACAAGAGACTACAACAAAAAAAAATCTAAGAATCGGCAAATATTGAAGTTATATTATATATATATATATATATATATATATATATATATATATATATATATATATATATATATTTCAATGATTCGGTAAAATAATCTGCTATACAACTAACACAATACTCGTTGACAAAAAGAAAAGAACAATGAATCAATCAATCAGAAGCCTTCTCATTTAGAAGAATAAAAAATTTCAACCAGAAACTAAATTTTCATAGCTATGTAAACCGTCAAATTCAGGCGCTAACACTAACCCTCCTCTGCTCGTTCTTGGCGCTTTCTTTTCACCCCCCTCAATTTCTTTGCTTCTTCATTAAAACGTTGCGGAATTCCCAAACTCTGCAAACCAGAAGCAAAATTCAGGCAAAAGTATTAATCATAAAAAGAAAAAAGAAAAAATAAAGGCAATATTAAGTGAGAGTAATAATAAGGATTTCGCTGTTACGTGTGTGTGTAAGCGGCAGAATTCCACCGCTGCAGCTCCAACCGTTGCGGCCATCACCAAATTCACTGCAAACGATGCCATTTTTGTTTTTATTTTCTCGCAATTCACTCAAAAAGAATGTGTTAGGTTTGAGAAATAACGACAGTTCCCTTGGCAAGAATGTCCGGATTTATAGAAATTTTTCGCTTATTACAGAACGTTCTAGAACGTTCGGTGAACTGAATGGAAGTTTCATTGAGATTGGTCGGCTTCATGAACGCTAGAATAATGAAAAAGCAAAGCGGAATAAATAGACAAGCGACTTTTTGTCGATTCCTCCATTTCTTAAGGATGCGCCTTATCCGGCTCGAAAACCGCAGACTAATTTTTGTGTTATATAGATAAGCAAAAATAGTAGCTGCAGTTATTTCTGTCGAATTCTACGAGATCTGTTATTTTCAACTTATTTTCATATTATAAAAAATCATATTTTTTTTGAAGCCAGAATAGCTACAGCCACTTCTTAAAACTTTTTTTAAACGGCTATTAATCCTTGTGTACTCCATTCAATTGTTTCTTTGAATTTTCTTTTTAGATTTAAATATATTATAAAAATTGTATTCTATTAATTTAAAAACAATTAAAAATAAACATATAATTGTATAAAATAATCTTTACATTTACTAAAAAAATAAAATGTAAACAATTATAAGGAAAGTCTTTAAAATTGAATTAAAGTCTATGTAAAATATATTTAATTTTTAGTTGACAATATTATAGGTTGTTTGATTTGTTTCATATGTATTGATATTTGCATTGTCTTTCATGTGGTTGTTTTATTCAAAGCCTTTCAACTTTGCTTTTATCAATATTAAAAATATATTTATTTAAAAAATCTATAAAATCAATATCTTTTACAAATATCTTAAAGTCTAATGATCTAACATAGAATAAAATATATAAGCGTCAAGAAATGATTCCAATATCTTAATTCTTGTGCTATGACATACAAAGTAATATTATATAGAATATTTATTTCTCACCTCTTTCAATTCCTTGCTATAAATTTTTATTGTTTTTCCACATGTGAAACATTATTTTCCATCTCAAGCACCTATTCAAAGCTTGTTAATACTAACACGTGAGTTGCCAATTTCATTTTCAATAGTTGAAAACTTTTTGTTATTACTCTTGTTCACACACTTTATTTCCGCCTCTTGTTGTATGTTATTGATGTACAATACTACTAAACTTATGAATTTCCTACACAAGATTTGCTAAAGCATGAAAACTTCTCACCTCTAATATGCTTCTCAAGGTACATCACTTGATAGTTGTGTTTACCTTTTCTATCTTCATTCTTATACCAAATCTTAAAATGACAAACATTAAGAATACCAAACTCTTTTATATAAACAAAATTTGTGTAAACTTTACATATTTATGGGTGTTTTTTAGGCTCATCCAACTTTAAATTGACATAATAACCTAGCATGGATCTATTCGAAGAAAAGACGGATCAAAGTCAGCTTTGATGGTGTTTGCTAGGTATGTGGCCTGAGATTGGAAGGGCAGGGCACTATTCTGTTATTTGCTCACTATAGACTTGGCCAGCAAACTCAAGACAGACCAAGTGCATATAGAGGGAGATTCACAAATCATTGTGAATGCAATCACGAATGGTGGAGCACAAGACTAGAAGCTTGATAAGTTGATAAAAATCATTAGAAATAAATTCGTTTCTTTCAATTCAAAATTTCACATATATAATGAGAGGGAAATCCAATTGCAGATACGCTCTCCAAATGGGCAATATCGCACAATCATAACATTTTATTTGAAGATGTTCCAAACCTGAGGTGGGCAGATTGGAGAGCACGACGAACAGAGTGGTGAGTGAAAAAATCCAATGCATTCAATGTTTGGGAAGGAATAAGGTGTTTTGATGCATGCGAGACTGCCAGTTGTGGTGATGGAATTGGCATCCTTTAATACTGCCTATTGTGAGAAAAACTGGTGAATAAGGTGAGATTTTCAAAATCAGTTGTGGTGTTTGAGGAGCACTATGAAACCCTTTGGCGATGGAAGCCAGTTTCAGTTTGCAGACAGGGAAACATCATATGGCATTTTGGGAGCAAGTCATTAATGATAGAATGAAGAAGATTTTTAATTTTAAAGACCCATTCTTTTTCCAAATGGTGAAAACACTGCTGACAAATGATTATATTACTTGAAAGCGGAATATAAATTCTGAACGAATGCAGACGTAGCTTCTAAGTTATTGGTGTGGTGTTTGGAGTTGGGTGAGAAAGAAGAGGTTAGAAAGGTCATGGAGATGTGTGTTCGCGAGGAGTTTTGCTTTGGCCTCAATGCTTTCCTTTCCATTACAGTTCCAAGGAGTGAATTTCAAGCTCGGTGTGGTGATTGGATGGACGCCCTAGATTTTATTCCCCCTTTGCATCCATTCTTCTTTTGGCAAGCTTCATATGACAAAGAAGATCGTGGAGCTGAGGTGGTATTGGGTTGGAATGCCATTAAAGGATATGTGCAAGAATGGGATGAAGAGTTGCTCGCGAGACTCCGAGAGAGGAGATGGTGAAAAAGAGGCAACGTTGGCGATTCATGAAGGAAGACAAGTGGGAGGCCCAGCGGGCGAAGCTGAGGAGAAATACTTAAATCCTGTAGGGTGTCATGCATTTTTTTGGTCATATTTTGTATGAAAGCTTGAAAACTAGTCGGATGCTTTTTGTGTAAATATTGAGAATTCTCGATAGGTGGGGTGATCGTACAAACACCATTTTTTAATTTTTTAATTTTATTTTTAATATTTAGGATGCTAGGTTTTTATTGTGATTATTTGTGGTTTTAGCCACCAATTTGAAACTGTGATTATATTTTTGAATATTAATACATATAAATTTATCATTACAAAAAAATTGTGTAAACATTTTACTTAATAATTTTGATACAATTATTAAAATGAATTAAGTGTTTTTCTATATTCTTATTGAATATTTAAATATCAAAATAGACTATCACAAACTTACTAAAATAATATTATGGTGTTATGTTCATCATCCTTATGAATATGATAGGTGCGTTAGATAATCCAAATGGCATCACTAAACACCCATAAAAAATATTCTTACTCTTGAAGGCTATTATTCATCCATCAACTTTTTAAATCTAAATTTTATAAGCACTCCATAGATCAGTGTAGGTGTTTTCAAATCTCTCCTAGATATGGAGGATGTTTTGTAGATTGACTCCCTATGTTGATGACTTGATTATCACTGTAAGCACTACATTCATCATTGTGCAGATGTCAAGACAACTTTTCATGATAGTTTTTCCATGATCAACATGGGTCTCTTGCATTGTTTTATCGAGATTAAGATCACATAGTCTTCTTCTAGGATCTCTCTTGTGCATCCCAAGTATGCTCTTGATCTTTTGGTTGGTTTTCATATGGTGAATTGCAAGCCTACACCAACTCCCTTTTTGTCTAGAGTCAAGCTAGAGACATAGAGTTCCACACCTCTAGTTGATGCCACTTTGTATCATCAACTTGTTGGTAGCCTCATCTACTTGACTCATACTCACCCTGACATTTTACTTGCAATTGGAATTGTTTCTCTCTTCATGATGAAGCCACATGAGCTTCATTAGAAGGCTACCAAATGCATCTTGCACTACATACATGGAACATAGGTATGGGATTTACTATGCAACAAGCACAAATTCTGATTGTGCTGGTGATCTTGATGATCCCGAGTCCACATCTCACTGCAATTTTCACCTTGGCTCTGGTCCTATCTATTACTAGAGCAAGAAACAACATGCCATTGTTGTTTCTTTGACTGAGGCTGAGAATTGAGGTATTGTTAATAGAACCATTGAGGCTATTTGGATTCAAAATATCCTCAGTGACTTGGTATCACTTACCAAAAGCCATTAGTCATCTATTATGACAACTAAAGTGCCATCCAGATCTTGAAGAACCCAATTCACCATCAACAAACCAAACACATCAAGATCCACATGCATTTTCTCAAGGAGTTGAATTAGGAGCAGGTCATCGATTTGCGGTACTATCTAACAATAGAGAAAGTCATAGAGATCTTCACCAAACCTTTCACTAAGAGCAAGTATGTTCATCTTTGGTTTCTCTTGGGGGTGTCCAGGACATCTCTTCCAGGGGGATCACTTAGACCTTCTTCATTCATCCTCTCATTTGAGGGATTATTTTTCCACTAGGTTTTCTCCTTCATTTATAGTTAAGAGGATCTTTTGTATATGGGTACCTCATTAAGAATTATAGCTAGGACCCATCTTCATTAACATTTCTCCTAAGTTGCACTTAAGGAGGGTTGTTAGTGCGAATGAGGTACTTTATCTAACTAGTTCATATAGTTATCCACTTAGGTCCTTTTCACATATTATTACTTAAGTTTACTTAGGGTCCACATGAGATATTTACCACTTTTTTGTCTCATTTCATAAGACTAAGACACTTTTCACAATCTTAAATGATACTTATCTACTTTATGTCTCATATCATAATATTACTTAAGACACTTGTCATAATATTATGATATCTTATCTCTTCCCTTGGCCTGTATAACCAAGGGGTTCCCTTTGTATTCTTGTTTCTCAAGCTCATTGTTAGCTTGCATTCTCTTTAGTATAATTTATAGTTTAAATTCTTTCTCATTTTTTAAATCTCTAATTGTTTTCCTTCATTCATTTACATCTTGGGTAGGCTATTGAGCCAAATCTCACAATCACTCTTAGTAATGTATGAAGATCTTGTAAGAACGTTTATCTTGTCATCTAGGTAGAGAATATGAAATCTATATTTTGATGGTGATTTTAATTATTACTTTTTTATCTATAAAAATCCTCCATATTTCATCTTTCTTTGGGGTTACTAATGCAAGAGTTGCACAAGAAATCATGCTTTCCTTCTTCTTGCTAACTCAATCACCTACCTAAATTTAGTATTGCATGTTCTATTAAGCTCATGTTGTAAGCTTTCTAATTGTGTATATAGTTGAACTTGAAGTTAAATCCATAAGATGTTATGCAGGATTGCAAGTACTAGACATTGACTCCACCTGGCTTCACAGGTCTGAGTGTGTCGCTAAATCCCAATGGCAAGTTGATAATGGAGAATGATATAATGTACTATCACATTCTAGGCCTAGTCGATACCTTGTCAGTTCTAGTATTATGTTTAAGTTGTTATGTGGTGTTTATTTAAATATTATGTGGGTTGATTTTATTATGGTGATTAATTAATTAATAATGTTATAAGTTTAATTGTGTAATTAATAAATATTATTTATTGTGAGTTTAATGTTATTAAATAAATTATTTTATTTAGAAATTTTATGATTAATTAGGATTTTAATTAATTATTTTATTTGGAGCTTTTATATTTAATTGTTACTTAATTATTTATTCTTTTATTTTATTTTATTTTTCTTTATTGGTTATTTGGTAGTTTTATTTAGGAATTGATATTTTTTAATTTTTTTTCCTTTGTTTCGAAGGTGGAATTGGAGTGAGCCTTATGCTTTGCATTGAATTTCTAATTAAGTTTTTATGCATGCAAGATTTTTGTGAATTACTATTATTATTTTTAGGATTTTGCTTTATGTTTTATTTAGAGATTTATGAGAATTTTTAACAAGAAGTTTTGCATTATTATGATGGTGTGTGTGAAAGTTCTGGAGAAGCTTTGCATTGTTGTTGCTTTGAAGAGTTTTTTTTGGTGAATTTGGGAGGAGGATTGCTTTTGAATTTTTTCAATGCAAATGTTCGTTGTGGATTGCGTATTGGGAGATTTATTTGTTGCTAAGGATTTGCTTTGGTGTTTTCCAGATTGTGGAATTTGCGCTACAAATCTTCTCTCAATTTAGATCATCTTTCCTCTATTTCCTAAATTTTATGTTATATCTTTTATTCCAAAGAAAAGATTGTTTACATCATGTCTGAATATTGTATTTTGGGTTATTGGGGAGAAATTGATGAATTATTGTTATTTAAATATATTATTATAGTTAGAATTTATCTATTACTGTATATTATGGAAATCTGAGGATTTACTATATTTTAATTCTCTATGGTATTTTTCCCATATTGTGTATGAGTTTTGGTACTATGCTTTCTATGGTCATATCAATGTTTTCTATGTTCAAAACTTAAGTATTGATGTGTCAAGGGTTTTGCTTTTCAAATTTTGTCATGTATTTGTTCCGTAAAAATGTTTTCTTCAATTAGATTGTTTATTTGTTCACTGTTGAGTTTATTTGTCTTTTAAATTCAGTTATGTAAAGTCTTGAGCTTTAATTTGCATTTTCAAGTGTCAAACTGTGGAATTGATGGGTTTTTATGTCATTATTTTATCCTTTTTGTATATGTGTTATATCTTTTTATGTATGCGCTATTTTATTTTATACATACACTATTTCATTTGGCATTTATGCCATACTGTATTATATAGGCACCATAATATGTAATAGAAATATTATTTCGTGTTATAAATGTAATGTGCTACATTGTGTTATAAATGCACTACATTGTGTTATAAATGTGCAACTTCGTGTTATAAATGTGCGACTTCGTGTTATATATGCGCTAATTCATGTTATATGTGCTACTATGTTATATGCATTACTATGTTATATGCGCTAGTCTGTGTTAAATGTGCATTTTTGTATTTCTGAGTTATTTTTCTGATTTTCATCAATTTGAGTCAAACCAGAGACTTGTTTCAGACCTGAGATTATTCATGGTGATTTTCCAGTATTGATTATTTGGACTTTTGATGGGTTCTTATGACATTTCTTGATATTGCATAAGTTGAATTCAAATGAAATTATGATTGTGGTGATTCAGTTTTGTTCTATGGGAATTTTGATTATGCATATCATGGCATTTATGTGATATATTGGTGATTATTGCTATATGTTTTATCCTTAGATCATAGGAGCATATTGGGGAAAGTGACTTCCAAGCGATTATCTGGGTCACCGCCAAGAGGTTCCTTGTAAGGATACTTGGGGACCTTGCTGGAAGTTATTTTCTAAATAAGTAATAACCTTAATTTATTTATTTAGGGGTTTGGGTAGTGTTCACATTAATAAGATAATAATATGTTTTGGTGCCCCACTAATGACCTAGAGTGCTAGTTCAAGCTCAGGATGAGATTAGGAAGACCTTGATGGCATGACTATGCTTCCTTGTCTTCATGAGAGGTTGAGTTGGTTTCGCATGGGTGTCACCTACCAGTTCAGGTTCCTTGTAAGGATTCTTGGAGCTCTATATGATGACATGTGATAACACTTTCCCTAACTATGTTTCCATGGTCTTAGCCTTGTTTCATGGAAGTCTCTGACATTTGTCTTTATTTTATTTGAGCCTATGTCTCATGTTGAAAAATATTTGCTACAATTCTTTGTTGTATTACTATGGGAGTTAGGTGCTATTCTTAGCTTAGTGTGTGTGGGATCTTATATCATTCTTCGAGCACAGGGGGTAGTTCCTTTTGGTTCCACATGGTCGAGTGATTGATGCCTTTTCTTCCATGGGGATATTCTCTCTACGTTGGATGTTCATGAGCGTGTTGAATATTTCTATTTCTCTAGATCTTGTACTATGGAGCAGTTGTATTTCATGGCTTCTTATTTGCAGCAAATGATGTATATTTATAGTAGGATATTTGTACATGTTGTAATATGTATCTTAATGATGATTTATATAATTTTTGATAGAGAGACATGGATATACTTTGTATATGGATATTGGTTATTATGGATGTTATATATTATTCAGTAACGATATTATGATACCCTAGGGAATTATAAATTGAAATATTGGAAGGATGTAATGAAGTTAGGAATCTTATTTGTTCATATGGTTATTTATGTTTGTGTACCTTATTTGATATGTTCAATTTATAAATGTAATTCATTGTGTAATGATGGAGTTTAGTGTAATGTAATGTATTGTTGTTGTCTTTAAAAAAATTATCCCTACTTTTCTAGTTTATGTGTTAGTTTTCTCTAGGGTTTTCATGGCGCGCATTACAACTTGATAAAAAATATCATATCATGAGTAACTTAATATCCATTCTTAAATCAAGAAATATTACAAGGATGGGGATGCTTTTGACATTGTAAACCTAGTTTTTATACCTTTTCATTAGAAACTATATTTTCACAACTTCCACCATCAATAATAAGTTTCCATACCTTTCCTCTCTAAGTCCACTTGGTTGGGAAAAAAATTTCATTGTATTTATGAGTTAGTGTCGTCTTCAACCAAAACATGCTCTTTCCCTGGAGCAATCATTCTTCTCAATATGAGATTATCACCATCATTTGGTGTGACTTTTTTAATTCTATTATTCAACCTTATAGGTCAACCACATTCACTCTCGGTCAATCCACTTGCCTCTCTTGTGCATAATAGTGTAAACACTCAAATATTCTATGCATTTCTATAAGATCTTCTGGTCAATTTTAAAACCCTTGTATGGATTTTTCATACTCCTCCACTTCAGAAGATGATTATCCCCTTTTGAAATTAAATCCACCTCATTTTTTGGAAGGAGATGATGACTCTCTTTTCACCCCCCCAATGATCTCCAAAAAATGTTTATTTTTTATTTTCTTCTCCTTTCTAGACTAATTAAAATGTATCTACTATAATATAAATCACATACATGCTTAATTTATCTTGAATATAAAAAATTAAATCATTCACATAATCTTTTTTTTTTCATCATACTCCACTCAAATAAATAGTTTGTGAAACTCATATGTGAAATCTACATTATTCTCCTTTTGCCTCAAGTTGTAAAATCTTCTATAGAAAGTTTATGCATAAGAAGAAATTTATATTCCTAATAACAATGATGATGATGATGATGATGATGATGATGATGATGATGATGATGATGATGATGACGATGACGACGACGATGACGATGACGATGACGATGACGATGACGATGACGATGACGATGACGATGACGATGACGATGACGATGACGATGACGATGACGATGACGATGACGATGAGGGTGACGGTGACGATGACGGTGACGATGATGATGACGGTGACGGTGACGATGACGGTGACGATGACGATGACGATGACGATGATGGTGACGATGACGGTGACGGTGACGGTGACGGTGACGACGACGACGACGATGATGATGACGATGATGATGATGATGATGATGATGATGATGATGATGATGATGATGATGATGACGATGACGGTGACGGTGACGGTGACGATGACGGTGACGATGACGGTGATGGTGACGGTGACGATGAGGGTGACGGTGACGATGACGGTGACGATGACGATGACGATGACGGTGATGATGACGATGACGATGACGATGACGATGACGATGACGATGATGATGACGAGGATGAGGACGACGACGATGATGATGATGATGATGATGATGATGATGATGATGATGATGATGATGATGATGATGATGATGATGATGATGATGATGATGATGATGATGATGATGATGATGATGATGATGAGGACGATGATGAGGATGATGATGATGATGATGATGATGATGATGATGATGATGATGATGATGATGATGATGATGATGATGATGATGATGATGATGATGATGATGATGGATATTGAAACCTCCATCAATAAAAAAATAGAAACATTTAATTTGACATGTTTGTGAAACTTAAATGCATGATAAACAAAAAAATATTTTATTAGTAATTTTTAAATTATATATTTGTTTTTATCAATTAATTTTATATTTTTTTATTACATGATTAGTATGTTAATATTCTTAATAAGTATATAAAAATAAAACAAAATCCTACATTATTTAAATATATAATATAAAAAATAATAATAGAACGATAAATTAAATATAATAAATTATTAATTATGGGAGATTGAAATCTTACATAAAAACTAATTTTGTCACAAGATAGGGATAAGAACCAATATACAAATAATAATGATATAATAATGTAACAATAATGCAATTTTGATAGATAATTTATTTTACCATTAGTTTAATAGAAATATAAAACTATAATTATAATAATAATAATTTGATAATTTGATTCATTTAACAATTTCCCAAGTCACTTTTCCAAACTAGGAAGAAAACAAGAAACATCTTATCAATATTAACTTCATATCCTTTCTTAAATCAAGAAATACTTCAAGGATAAGGATGCTTTTCACATTATAAACTTGGTTTCTATACGATTTCATTAGAAACTATATTTTCACAACTTCCACCATCAATAATAAATTTTCATACCTTTCCTTCTAAGTCCACTTGGTTGGAAACATATTTTTATCACATTTATTCATTAACACCACCTTCAGCCAAAACATGCTCTTTCCTTGGAGCAATCATTCTTCTCAGTAAGAGAATCTTGCCATCATCTACTATGACTTTTTTAATTCTATTATTCAACCTCACCTCAACCAAATTCACACTTGGTCAATCTCCTTGCCTCCTCTCTTGTGTATAAGGTATGTATAGGGACTACATCCTCCACCACCACAATAGCCTCTACCTCTATGAGATCTTCTTTGAAAATTTTAAAACCCTTATATTGAGTTTTCATATTTCTCTACTTCATAAGATTATTATCCCCTTTTGAAATTAAATCCACCTCATTCTTTGGAAGGAGATGATGGCTCTGTTTTCACCCCAAATGATTTCCAAAAAATATTTATTTTTCTTTTCTTCTACTTTCAAGACTAATTAATATGTTTTCACCATACTATAAATCATATGCATTCTTAATTTATCTTGGATATAAAAAATTAAATCATTCACATCCTTATAATCTTTTTTTCTTTTAATCACACTCCACTCAAATAAATAGTTTGTGAAACTCATGTGTAATTTAAACTATGCTCCTTTTGCCTCAACTTGATACATGAGAAGAAATTTATACTTCTATTTATTAAAAATATATCTGATTTGAACCAATATAATAAGATGATCTATACTACTCTTTTTACACTAAAGGCATATTACACTCACGCATGGATATTGAAACCTCCATCAATAAAAAATAGAAGCATTTAATTTGACGTGTTTGTGACACTTAATACATGAAAAAATATATATATATATATTTTATTATTGTTTTTTGAATTATGTATTTTGTTATCAATTGATTTTATATATTTTATTACATGATTACTATGTTAATATTCTTAATAAGTATATAAAAATAAAACCAAATCCTACATTATTTAAATATAAAATATGTAAATATATAATATAAAAAATAATAATATAATAATAAATTAGAAATAATATTATTAATTATGTGAGATTAAAATCTTACATAAAACCTTTTTTTTCACAAGATAGGGATAAGAATCAATATAAAAAAATAATGATATGATAATATAACAATAATGCAATTTTAATAGATTCTTTTTTTTATTAGATTCTTTGTTTTGTCAAAAGTTAAATAATAGAAATATAAAAATATAATAATAATAATAATAATGATTTGATAATTTGACTCTTTAACATTTCCTCAAACAAGCCTGGAATTTGACGGTCTATATAGCTCTTTTTCCACTTTTAGACAGTATATGACAACTAATAAAATTACTAGACGGTATACATTGACATGCTACTTCTTCCAAAAACCGTATATATAACTCTTCAAATTATAATAAAACTAGCAATCACACCTTAGTGTGCAATGGGTACGCCGAGGATATCTTTGATATTGTATTTAAGTTAGTTTTGGACCTTGAACAATATATGCAATTAACATTGTAATGTTCCTTTTTTTGTACAAATTATTTTTGTAGACTCTTTTGAATTGGAAGTAACTAATAATACAATGGTGTTATGAATAAGGGAAATTATCGTATTGTAAAATTTGTACCTGTACAGTATGAAAACGAGATATAATTAGAAAGTAAAAAATTGTACAACTTTTGTTACATGCTTGATTGTTTAACATTGATTATTGAATATTTGTAGATTTAGTAATTAATATTTTTTAAAGGAACTATTTGTTGAACTGTTTGTAAGTTGAAAAAGTCTAGATTTAATGTATACATTATAAAGATACAAAAACAAATGATTTATTGAACAAACCTAGAGATCTTTTCACTTGTAGTAATAATAGAATAGTATTACGAATAAGTGTTCAATTATCCTTTTGTAGAATTTGTACTTGTAGAGTATGGAAAAGAGATATAATTAGAATTTAAATATTATACAACTTTTGTTACATGCTTGTTTGTTTAACATTGATTATCAAATATTTGTAGATTTAGTAATTCAAACAAAATTAAAGGAAGTATTTGTTGAATAGTTTGCAAGTTTAAAAAGTATAGTTTTAATGTATACATTTTAAAGTTATGAAAACAAGTGCTTGAGTGAACAAACTTGGAGATCTTTTAACTTGTTTTTGTAGAACTAGTATTTGATAATCCTAGCAATTGCTCCTCCTCTTGTTTTCGACGAGCAACATATGGGTTGGTTTGCATGCATGAATATCTTTCGAATGTGAAGGTGGGGTGTATGCGGAGACATGCAAGTTCACGAACTCTTGAGATAACTGTGAATGTCAATCCTTGACGATCAATGTCACCGATGTCAATTATTTCTCGTTGGAGTGTGAGCCCTTGTGATTTGTGTATACTAGTTAATGCCCATGCCATTTTTAGTGGTATTTGACGGTGAACACCACAACTCACAAGGTTTATAGGAACTTTTTTTGGTTGATTATGATCCCACATTGGTCCTCTGTAAATTTTGAAGTGAACAACAACAAATAATGGAAGTTGAGGTGGTCTTTCTCCATGTCTATATACAATTGCTTTGACTTTTCCAAGTGCACCATTTACAAGGCATGTTTCCACCCACAAATTTGAACATAACATAACCTTTTGGCCAATACATAGGAGTATGTTAGATTCAAGTTGTTGTTCTTTTGGATTTGAGCATGTTGATCCCCTAAGTTGCTCTGCTATGGATAATGCTACTAGCATTGCTGAAGATAACAACATACATGTAGCGTTGTAAAATTGTGACACTTGCAATTTCGACTGCATTTGGGTCTTCACGATGGCGACGCAATGTTGAACCTGAATGGAGACCCCCAAACCTGTTTGCGACATCAAAAACTGAATCTTTTCTGCACCTTGGCCTGATCCTCCTTGCACCCTGCTGTCTCGGGAGGTGGGACCATGGCGCCCAGCGCCCTGGTCCTTCAGGACCATGGCGCCCAGTGCCCTGGTCCTTCAGGACCATGGTGCCTAGCGCCCTGGTCCCTCAGGACCATGGCGCCTAGTGCCCTGGTCCCTGGCCCTATTTTGGGCCCGGTCTCTTGTTGGGCATCGGGTCTTCAAGTTTGCAATTCAGAAAATAATGTTTCTAGGTCAACCTAAGGTCGGAAAAATTAGTCTCCTAACCCTAATTGACAAGTATATAAACTACATTTCCTCTCCCATTTGAAAAAGAGAAAAAAAATAGATATGTGCGCAAGAGGTGGAAGCGATAGGCAAACATTCAAGCATTCAAGCATTCAAGCATTCCTTCAAGCAATTGAGCATTCTAAGTCTCCATTCAAGGCTAAGTGTTGCATTCAAGACAAGGATTCAACCATTGAAGAGGAGATCACATACAACATACAACATCATTACACCTTCGCATGTAAGAATACAAACATTCTTACAACAAGGTATCAGTACTTGATTACATTACAAACATATACATTTACAACATTCTCATTTCTTGGTTAATTCCAAAACCGGGGTTTGACCTGAAGGCAAACCCCTAATCCCTAACCCCCCAATCATCCTCTCTTTTTTGTGTGTAGGTTGCAGGTACGCAGCTGTAATTGAAGATCTGGAATCCTTGTGCAGAGACGAACAGATCCCCCTTCGTTTCGCAGATTTTTCAGAGGACCGTGTGCACTCCGGGGGCGCCATCGTCCTGTTAACTTTTGCTCAAACTTGCAGGACAGCATCGTCTCGACATTTTACTGCTAATTTCAGGTCCGCAGCTTCATCATGTGTCTCTATCTCCGTCTACAAGCGAATCTTTCTTACTTTGCATACACTCCTAGTTCAATCCTTCTATCCACATTCTTTACAAAAGAGGGTATCCTTGTTGTCTCAACCCTTGCAACTCATTTAGAATTCAATCTTGCATTGTGTGGGATTGGATCTTGTGAGTTTCAACCCCTCTTTTGAATGTAAAGTCTCTCCTAAGTGAAAACCATCAATCCTAGTGACCTCCTTTCTCTCTCCTTGGAGTGGGGGGAACAATTAGGGTTCAATTTTCCGCTTTACATTTTGGTGAACCCGACGTGAACATCCTAGTTCTGATTATTCATGGTTAGATCTGAAAATTTTGCTTCCTTAATTACATTTCCATGTTTTATCTTTTGCAAATTTTAGAGGTTAATTGCATAAAAACCCTAAATTTTCTTTTGAGCTTGTGAAATGTTTAATTGTTAATGCTTGTTTCAGATCTTCCCTTCTATTGCAAATTGTTAACTCATATTTGTGCTTTAATTCTGAAAATTAAGTGGTTAAGTGTCAAAACCCTAATTTTTAAAACCCTCTTGATTCAACCTTTGACTGACGATTTCACTTATCAGAACACCTCCAAATCGGCTGTAACTTTGGATTTTGCAATAAAATCATAATATCTTTCATTCCTGAAAATTTTGAAAAAAGTTGCGAGGACCGTGTGCACCCCGAGCGCCATTGTCCCCGACATTTTTTCTGAAATTTCGAGAGCTAGATCTTGCTGTATTTTTCTGCTAGAATCCAGAATCTTGGCTGATTTCATCAATTCCAACACTTTCAAAATTAAAGTCAAAGTTGGTCTAGTGATTGCTTGGATTAAGGATTCTAATCATTCAAAAAATTGTTGAAATTGAAATTCATGTCAAAATTGTGTGTCTTACTGTCCTAAATCTGAAAAGTGTGTTGGCATTCATTCAAAGTTTCAGTGCTTTATTCAAATTTTTGCAAATTGTGACTTTTGAGATTAAGTGTTTAATTGCAACAACTTTGATTTCCGCTTTCAAAATTGAATTTTGCATGAAATTGAGTCAACATTTAAATTTCAAAGCTTGCATTGCTTTTGGTATTCCCTCTAAAATCATAAAATTCAAAATTTCAATTTCCCTCTCTTTTTCAAAATTCAAATTTTGCATTTTTCAACAATCTTGGTAGGGTTCAATTTTGAGATTGCAACTTCAATTTGGCCTATCCACAGATCGTAAAATCACTCAATTTTTTCAGATTAGCTTTAAAATCATCATAACTTTCATCCTTGAAAATTTCGAAAAAAGTTGCGAGGACCGTGTGCACTCCGTTCGCCACGGTCCCTGACATTTTTTTTGAAATTTCGGGAGATTGTCGTGATTGCATTTAACAGCTTAAATCTAGGAGATTAGCTGATTTTATTGAAATTTGCTACCTCTAAATTCAAAAATAAATTCAAAATCTTCTCTCTTTCCCTAGTGCATGAGTTTTACAACAATAAGCCCTACTTACACTATTCTCGTTAGACAAAGCCTTAGAATTAAGTCTTTCCAAGGTTTAATTACCGAAGAGATGGAACCTAATTTGAATGGCCTCTTTAACGAGGACATGGGTAATTCCTCTAATCCTCTTAATGATGAAGAAGCTCTCCATGAGGTTTCTGTAGAACAACTTTCGAAATTGGATAACCAATTTGATGATTTTCAGAAATGGATGTCTCAAGAATACCCCGATAGTCAAGCTCTTTCATTAATTGAGGGTCTAAAACGTATGGTTCAAAGTGATAAGAATGGAATTGATATTTTGCGTAGTATTGCACACATCGTGGATTCGAATGTGATGCCTATGAAGAGTTGTGCCAAAACTTTAGGTTATACACAACCTCCTACTCAAGTCAATCATTCTATCCCTTTGACAACTTCTATTGCTAGTATACCTACTTTTACATCAAACATAATGACTACTTCAATACAAAACATTCCACCTATGATCACCAGTCATGGGGGCAATCCTTCTTCTTCAATCAACCCTCTTCCTTCATTCAATCTGACTTCTTTATTCATTCCTTCAATGAGTATCCCTATTACATCTCCACAAATGAACATGACGCAAGGGGGCAATTCATTCAACCATTCCATTCCTCCTTGTAGTGCTCCTTTTTTCCAATCATCTCCTATGACTAACCATCATAGTGTCCCGCCACCTTACTCTCAATCAATACCTTCTTTCAATAACATAATACCTCCATCACAATCTAACATGTCTAATATGAACTCTTCGACTGAAGCGACCATTAACAATCTTGCGCAAACTATCTCTTCTTTACAGCAACAAATTGCCTCTATGAATCAATCTAAGTTTAGTGTGCCCACATTTGATGTTGCGAGCCCACTTTCTCTTGACATTGTTCGAGCTATCCTCCCTAAGCATGTTGAAATCCCGCAGTTGGAGCTTTATAATGGTAAAGGTGATCCTCTAACACATGTTAAGACCTTTCAAACAATATGTACCGATTTTGCTCATGACCAAAGGTTGCTTGCAAAACTGTTTACTAGAACATTAAGAGATAAGGCTCTACAATGGTATTGCTCATTGCCTTCCTATTCTATTACTTCTTTCCAACAACTTGCAAATGCTTTTATTCAACAATTTCAAAACAATATAAGTCTTAAAGTTACTTTGATTGATTTAATGCATTGTAAACAAGGTGTTAAAGAAAAAGTGACTGATTTCATTGGTAGATATAAGCATTTGTGTGCTCAAATTTCTTTTCCAGTACCTGACAATGATATTCAAAGAATCTTTATTTCTAATTTACAAAAAGATATTAGAGAAAAACTTCTGTTTTCTGAGTTTACTTCTTTCCAACAGTTATGCGCAACTCTTCACAATTATCAACTGATTGTGAGTCAAATGGAACAAGCAAATCCTATGGCTCTGAGTGATAAGGGTGATAGTAGTCAACAACCATTTGGGAAGTTTAAACCGAACAGAGGGTTCATTAAGTTCAATGAAAACATCATCAACAACAATGTGAATGCAGCATCAGGTGTGCCTCCTATTTCTAAGCTTTTCAAGAAAGAAAGAAAGTTTACTCCTTTGAATGAATAATTGCATAGTATTATGAATAAGTTATTGGAACAAAATGTGCTTACTCTTCCTCCTATAAAGCAAATCGATCCTGCAAAGATTAATTCACCCTATTTTGATAGCAAATCTTTTTGTCAATTTCATCGTCAACCTAGGCATGATACTGAAAAATGTTTTGCTTTAAAGGGTAAAATTCAAGATTTGATTGATAATAATACTATCTCTGTTTCAGGTGTGAATGATAAAGGCAACACATCTGTAGCTCTTCCTAACCAAAATCTTAAGATTTTTACTGATCCATTACCTTCTCATACCTCTAATGTGATTGAGACTAATGATTCCTCTTTCTCACCTGATGGTCTTGTGTCTATGACTCCGAATGTGATTAACTTTGTAGAGCAGCAGAAAATCCCTAAAGAACCTTGGACCATCACATTTGATTCCAGTGAAACTATCAAGGCACTTGGTGGTCCTTTATATATAGCTGCAAAAGTCAAGAATACACCTTGCCGTGGAGTGCTTATTGATCCTTCTTGCATGGTTAATGTCATTACTGAAGAATTTCTTTTTACTTTGCAGTTGAATCAAGTGATCTATGACAAAACAAATGTGGTTGTGAAATTATTTGATGCATTTTCTTCTCCTGCAATTGGTTCTATTACATTACCTATTGAGGTCCATAACAAATCTCTTGACGTGAGCTTTGCTATTATTCCATCATCCGAACAATTTCGTGTGAAGCTAGGCTATCCTTGGTTATCTTCCATGAAAGCTATTGCTTCTCCTATTCACAAGTGTTTGAAATTTCCCCATGGTGAAGTTGTTACTATCAATCATAGTCTCTTTAAACCAGCTGAAAGAACTTCTAGCGTTCCTATTGATTATTTTTGGCCTAAACAATTCCAATCTCTTCCACCGCGAAGTGATCATCTTTTCAAATCTTATCAAAAGTGGAAAAAAGATATGATCCTATCTCTAAGTGAACCTCGAACACCCAAGCTTGATATTCCTATCATTCTTGAGAAGGAAGTTCTTCCTTTGAAAGATAAAACTAATGTCTTTCCTCAAGAAGATTCCCAACCCATTCCTATGGATGTGACTATGTCTATGTCTAATAAACTTTCTAAAAGTAGACCTATACCTCCTCGTCATGATGGACTTGGTCTCCTTCCTAAACCAAATATTCCTCCTTTATATGGAGCAGTTCCTCCTCCTTCCTCTTATAAAGAGAAGAGACCTTCCTCTTCTCCTATTATCCAACCTAAGAGACCACAACCTAAACACCCAAGTGATAAGGATGAGAACATTCCTCCTCCTCAATCTTCTCCACTTCCTACTAAGACTAGACGAAATCATTCTGCGCATGAACGCCGACGAAAGCGTCGTCTTAGAGCTCGTACAGTTGCTTCTCAAACTTTGCAATCCCCAAAAACACCTTCAGCTAGTATTATTCCATTTTCTCCTCAGCCAGAAATTGAGCCGAAATCTCCTAAGCATAAGATGCATGATGGTTAAATTGATCCTGTGAGAGTTAAAAATCCTATTTTTATAAATCTTGATGATGATATAGATGAAAATGTTATTCATGATGAAAATGTTACTTCTCTTGCTTCTGATAGTGAATATGAATATGTTGATATTGATAACCATTTATCTAACGAATTTTCTAAAGCACTTATCCTAGCTCCTAGACAAGAACAACGTGGCTTGGAACATGAACATAGCCCTTGTTTGGATCTTGTGATAGCTCCATCTGCTGTGTTGGATGTTCCTCCTCTAGCATGTTTCCTGCCTTCCCAAAATATTGATCAGCAAGATCGGGGGGTGGATGACGTGCTAGACTAGTTCATTAGCATACCGGACTCTCTCCTCCTCTCTTGATCTCCTTTGTTACTTCTTCTATGTGTTATTCTCATTCTTCTATTTGTTGTCCTTAGTGTTGTCTACTTGAGGACGATGCAAAGCATTGAGATCTCTTTTGGTCTCTCTCATGTTGACTCAAAAGACACATGTGTTCCCTTCTTCTAGGTGACCTTCCTTGATTGGGGAATGAAGAACAATTATGCATACATACATATGATATACATGAATTATCATACATCATACTGACCCCAAGGAAAGTGAAGTTGCCTCGTGATTTGTGTTTTGTGTCTATTATCCTTGGGTTTATCTCACACTTGGGGGCTAAATCTTTGTGATAACATGCTCCTTTACCTTCTCATTTCTTATGTGTATCACTACCTTAAAGCAATCACCCCCGATGAGGCGTGTGCGATCGCTTTAACGTAGGGGGCATACACTCCGTCCATATCTCTTCAAGATTCTTAAAAATTTCTGGTGAACTTAGCTTTGCCTTTTTTTTTTGGTATTTTTCTTGCATGACTCATAGTGAGGGAACCTTACTACTGTCAGTCATGGTTCTCCCTCATGATCTTCCCTTTTACTTTGTCAATTGAAGTCGTAAGATCCTTAGTCCACTGGGGGCTTGGTGTATCTTGCCTCCTTGACGTGGTGAAAGTCTTTCAATGTTGTTTCCTTGTACTTTACTGGAAGTATGGGCGTATGCTTATACTCCCACTAAAGTGGGGGTTAAATGTAGCGTCGTAAAATTGAGACACTTGCAATTTCGACTGCATTTGGGTCTTCACGATGGTGGTGCAACGTTGAACCTGAATGGAGACCCCGAAACCTGTTTGCGACATCAAAAACTGAATCTTTTCTACACCTTGGCCTGATCCTCCTTGCACCCTGTTGTCCCAGGAGGTGGGACCATGGCGCCCGGTGCCCTGGTCCTTCAAGACCATGGCGCCTAGTACCCTAGTCCCTGGCCCTATTTTGGGCCCGGTCTCTTGTTGGGCATCAGGTCTTCAAGTTTGCAATTCGAAAAATAATGTTTCTAGGTCGACCTAAGGTCGGAAAAATCAGTCTCCTAACCCTAATTGATAAGTATATAAACTACATTTCCTCTCCCATTTGAAAAAGAGAAAAAAAAAATAGATATGTGCGCAAGAGGCGGAAGCGATAGGCAAACATTCAAACATTCAAGCATTCAAGCATTCCTTCAAGCAATTGAGCATTCTAAGTCTCCATTCAAGGCTAAGTGTTGCATTCAAGACAAGGATTCAACCATTGAAGAGGAGATCACATACAACATACAACATCATTACACCTTCGCATGTAAGAATACAAACATTCTTACAACAAGGTATCAGTACTTGATTACATTACAAACATTTACATTTATAGCATTCTCATTTCTTGGTTAATTCCAAAACCGGGGTTTGACCTGAAGGCAAACCCCTAATCCCTAACCCCCCAATCATCCTCTCTTTTCTGTGTGTAGGTTGCAGGTACGCGGCTATAATTGAAGATCTGGAATCCTTGTGCAGAGACAAACGGATCCCCCTTCGTTTCGCGGATTTTTCGGAGGACCGTGTGCACTCCGGGCGCCATTGTCCCGTCAACTTTTGCTCAAACTTGCAGGACAGCATTGTCTCAACATTTTACTGCTAATTTTAGGTCCCCAGCTTCATCCTGTGTCTCTATCTCCGTCTACAAGCGAATCTTTCTTACTTTGCATACACTCCTAGTTCAATCCTTCTATCCACATTCTTTACAAAAGAGGGTATCCTTGTTGTCTCAACCCTTGAAACTCATTTAGAATTCAATCTTGCATTGTGTGGGATTGGATCTTATGAGTTTCAACCCCTCTTTTGAATGTAAAGTCTCTCCTAAGTGAAAACCGTCAATCCTAGTGACCTCCTTTCTCTCTCCTTGGAGTGGGGGGAACACCTAGGGTTCGATTTTTCGCTTTACAATAAATTTATTATGTGAAGACACCATTTCATTCGTTGCAAATAGATGTATGAAGGATGAGAAATGAGAAAGCTCTTCAGTTGTGAGTGAGGAGCTTGATCATGACATTAGAAGTTGCTAATATGTGATTGTAGGCTTTGCATTTCGTAAATTTGAGAGAAAAGCACGAAAACTAATTTGTGCTAGATCATCTCCAATTTGACAAAATATTTTGTTCAAAGTTATAACTGTTGTGAAATAACTCCACAGTATTCCCCCATAAGAAGTTGAAGCATACATAGGGATATCTTTGACTGGTGGTAGCTTCCCTAAGTCACTGAATAACATGATTGATCGTCCTCCAAATGGGATATGATTTTATCTTGGGAATGTTTCACACAATCTGTTGTCAATTTGTTGTAGTAGCTTTGGGCCAATGAAACTCATTTCATCTATTAGAATGTATCGAATGAAGTACACGCTCTCTTGGAATGTTGCTTGTGTTTGTCCTTGTAAGGGGGCCATTTCTTTTATTGGTATTCTCAAGGCAGAATGAATTGTCGATGCTTGTATGTTGATTGCTGCGATACTTGTTGGTGCAAGAAGTAGTCGTGGTGATTGGCCAATTGGTGTTGAGATCATCAATGTGATCTTGATGCTTTTAATCAAGTGAGACTTTCTAGTTCCAGTTGTTCCTTGAACAATTATCTTAAGTGGCGGCTGCAAAGTAGTGGCTTGTAAGTCTAAAACAACTATATCATATGCTTTTTTTTGTTCAATAGATAGGTGAAGTTGGGTGTTTTGATTGAGATCATAGGGAGCTTGAAATGTTGGCCAATTTGAGTCTATGAAAGTAATAGCTATTATTTCTTCTTGCTGATTTACATGAGCCTCTCCCCAATCATGGTTGAGGTCAATTCCACATCGACCAAGCATGCCAATTTCATCAATGTGCATAGGAAGGCCTGGATATAGACTTGACAAGATTTTCTATTCATTAGGTATATCTTCTTGCATGCAGTCCTCCTCAATAGGTGGACTTCCAGTATTAGTTTCTTCTAGTTGCAGAGGTGTGCGCCACACATGCCACGGTTGGTAGTAGCAAGAGAATGTTGCCCATTTTTCCATAACTTGGTCATCTGATGACATACCAATATCATTTTGAATGTTGCAAAATGGATGGTATAATAGTAGTTCAGTCCAATAGAATGCTTGAAAAGCTTTGTAATCTTTTGTTGGGGTGCTTGTGAATCGTGGAGATACTCGAACAATGGCTAGTGTGGATTGTTCTTTCCATTGGTTGTGCTTGTGAGATGCTTTGAAGGTCCACTTTTGAGTGACTTGAATAAGTGACAATGTTTCTAGATGTGTAGGTCATGTCATGTAAGCATCTATATAACTTGGGGATGTGGTTGTGGATGTGGGTGAGATTGAAACACATTGAAAAAAAATTCGGTTTACATTTAAAGAAACAAATGTCCTGCTACATATGTAGAGTGGTAATTTTAACAGAAGGTGGCAAGTCTCTTGAGCACCAATGTCTCTATCTACAAGAGTATCAATAAGCATTTTTCGAAAGGCAATTGGGGTAGGTTTGTCAGGCTCAAAATTGGTTGAAATGCGAGATAACATAGCATGGTATGTTTCAGATTTCTGTTCGGCTTTTGCTACATATTTTGTGATATATTTTAGAACTACATTTATTGAGAGAACAGATTGGCAATCTAAATTGGCCCTCCAAATAGAGTGTATAGATGGGTTGTAAAGATTCAAGCAGTCATCATTTCTTGCAATAGTATGTTTAGGTTGGCCATTATCATCATTTGAGAGGATTGATTTCTCTTCCATGTTCCAAGGGGCTTTATAACGACAAACAAGAGATGTCCCTTTTTTCCTAAGAAAAGTTTGTAGGGTGCACTTTGTGTGGCATTGTACACGCTTTGCCAATTCACTACATAGTCAGTGGAAGGGTTTGTTGTCATTATCATTCTTGTGTCCATCAAGCAAGGATCATCAATAAGAGATATGTGAATCATTATGTTTCTTAATTCAATGGTTTTTGGGTTTCATACAAAGACATATCTATCATTGTAGTCAAGTGCATTTTGTACTGATTGAATGTCATTCTTCAAAGTCAGGTGCTTCATGGAGCCAAATGAAACCATGGATATGTGTAGATCCTCTATGTTGCCACTCATACATGTGAAAGGAATTTTTAGTGAGTAATATAAGTAACAAGTGGTGTAGTACAAGATTACAATAGTTTAAGAATTATACCTATACCAATAGTCTTTTGCACCAAGGATTTTTTCCATGACCTCTTCACGAAATGTTGTAAATCTGTGGTGCATGTATACTGTAGTAAGGTGTGGGTTTTGAACTATATTTTGTATCCTCCATCTGGAAGTTGCATATGGATTTGTAGGTGCATTGGATGGCATGATACTATGGAAGTCTAGCCATTTTGTATCTGTTGCACTAAGGGTGAAGAATAGTGTTGGGCAACCAATCTGAATAACCATGTCTGAGAGCTCTCCTCTAGGCTGGTTCTAGAATGGGTGTGTCCCACGAATTGATGAGGTAAACTGCATGAGTTGGTCAGCAAGCTTGTCATTAGGCAAGTCCTTTATTCTTTGGCATAGATCAAAAATTGTTGTTGGTAGACAATCATCTAGTTGTATTTGCACAAAAACATAGGATGTGGCTTGACTTCTATGATGCATCTGTATGTTTAGTATGAAGTATCTAAATCATGGTTGTTGCCCAAATCTATTATCATGGTATCGTAGAAGATGAAAAGCATATTCATGTAAATTAACTTCTTTGATTCATTGTTGTTTGAACATGGCACTTCCTTTTGGAAAGAAAGTGGGAAATGCCATTGCAAACAATCCTTCAGTGGTGTATTCATTTATGGGGGATGGAGAAATGGGTGGCCAATTTAGAGTAGGAGTTGGTCGTCCTTTCCCTAGTTGTAGCAAAGAGTGCACCTCTTCAACCTCTCTAAGTGCAGGTGAAATATTTGCCACAAATGAAGATTGTGATTTCATGTTCTCTTGTAATGTGTCGTCCTTTGTAATATCTGATTGTGTGAACTCTGCATCTCTTGGATCAGTGGTTGAAGTTGTTTCATATAGAAGGTCTGAGATGTCATTAGAGGTAATGGGTAAAGATGTTAATGCAAGATCATCTAACTTTACATCTTTATAGTATGGGTCATTGATTATCTTATATTTCAATGCTTCATGAACACAATCTCTACTAACATAAAAGTTATATTTTTGTTGCCCAATGCTTTCCCTATTTACTATTATTATATCCAATTCATGTATATGCCTTGGCAAGTAGGATGCAATTGTACAGTAATATCTTGAGGAAAACAAATAGTGTGGCCACTATATTTGAGTTGCCCTCCCCTAGCATAAGTAACTTGAAGTACTGGGTTAACCCTTGCAATCAACATCTCCTCAATTTGAGATAGTCTTTGCAAATAGATAGGTTGTTGATCAGGATCCATATTATTCCAGTTTGAGAATCGATGACCATTCTTTTCTAGTGTGCATCTATATAACAAGTAGTTATTCCATCACATTTATTAGTTTTGATGCTTGGATATCTTTCCATACAAACCAAACATGTTGACATGTTTGAGAGGCTATCCAACTTTGAACGAAATATATTTCTAGCAATGTAATAATTTTGAGAGAAAGGTGATGGAGGTTGCATTTGGGAAAAAAGGTCGGGCTCAATTATCTATTGTAATTGAGGTGGATGTGATAGTAGATGAAAATGATTATTAGATGGAGAGAACACAGATGTGGAAGCTTCATCACGAAGGATGTGTTGGCTTTCTTGTCTTCTTTTGTTAATAATATATTTCCTTGCATGGTACTGTATGCGTTGCATTTCATTTGGTGAGCACACTTTTCTTGCATCTTTTCATTGTGTTCTTCCATTTGAAGTTCCTTTGAGAATTAGGAGAATGTGATCTATCTATAAATGATGATCATGTAAATAATATATATATAAAGAATGAAAGAATATGAATTGAAAGCATCTAGGTATTTGTAAGAATTATTTTGTGTTATTTTACAAAAAAACTTGCATGCATAATTTTAAATAATTTGGTCAACTATTATAACCAAACTTATGAGATAATACAATGTGGCATATAATTAAAGTAACACAAATTATCTTGATGCATAAGATTAGATAAGAGTCTAAATACTTGCTATGCAACCAATGTAAATAATAATAAGGCTCCTAATAAATAATTCTTATCAATCTAATTCTAGTTTATCTTGAACTAATGCCAAATCCTTTGCAAAATTATAAAGAGATAAATAACTATGTCTTCCACTTGATGTAATGTTATGTTTATCTTAAGATGGTTCTTACAAATCATAACTTTATCAATTTCAAATTTTACAAGAGAGCTAATGTTTTCTCCTAAAATTTACTTCAGTTAAAATTAGTATTTAAATTTTCTAACAAAGTGATCATAGGATAGGTTTGTTGAAAACTCATTTTCTTAATAAAGTTAATAATCCTATAAATGAGACATCGAATTCTAACTTTATTCAATTTACATAGATATGCAAACATAATTTGAAAGGACATGGGTGCCCAACTATTATATATAAGCTTAGGACATAACAAGTTATGGAAATAGAATTTTGTACATAACAAAAAGTAAGAAATGCTTTGAGGTACAAATCAATATATGACTGTAGTTCCACATGTACTAAGATCTAAGTGCAATCAAGCTAAAGCAGCTTAACAACTATAATAATGATGCTTTGTGTTTCGTGCCCACTAAATGGTATCATTTTGATTTTGAGATCAAGAAGAAACAAACAATTGATTACATTGTCTAAGATTTGTTTAGTGCCATCAGGCTCTGCTAGTAGAAGTTGAAAATCTTCTGCGCCAACACCCAACAAAGCATTTTCTTGTCCTTCAAATGCAGTAACTTTAATGAGTTCACTTGTTTCATCTTGCAAGTCGATTTTTAGCATATAGCTAAAATCACATTCAGAGAGATCAATAGAACACTTTGGGCACAAAATGTATTTGGTGAAGTTTGGATTACTTTTTTCTTGCATTTTTTATTGTCCACAATATGAGGACAAGAAAGGTAGTAAAAGTTATCCACATGGAGTTTTAAGATAGTGGCCTTTACACACACATTCTCCTCCTCAGCAATGCTTCTATTTTTTATAGAAGAAATAGCTTGTGGATTTTTAAAGTTGTGGGAGGAAAGGTGGCTCTTTGACAATGAAAGGGAAGGATGGTCAATTCCTTTGGTAGCATACCATGTTTTCAATATTGATGCTTCCAATATTTTTGGATTGATTACAAATGTAGTGGAAAATATGGTGTCAAGTGTTTTTCCATGCCACAAAATTATACAGGCAAATTTGATTAAAATGGTTGGGTGAGTTGTTTCTATGGAAATTTTTCAGAGATTTGGTTACCTTCAATTTGCCAATGATGACCCCAAAGTGTAACTTCAACAGTACAATTTGAGGTGTCTGTGATTGTAACAATACATTTTGTTATTTTGGTGCCATCCCTTTTGCGTATGGTTGATGTTGTAGAGATAGATACAAGAATTCCAATGACATCTACAAGGTGATTAACAGGTAATGATTCCAATGAATCTATGCTCTTTATATGAAATCTATGCAAGGATATGGTAGAGTCTATGGATGTGGACGGAATTATGGTAGATGAGTTGTGGAGGAATATTTCAAAAGGAGTTGTGGAGCTACTATATTTGGTGTTGGCAACTTTAACACGACCATTGGAGATCACATAAAGACTATTAGATTGAATAACATGGCAGAACTCATCAACAAGTTCATTGAAACAAGTCACATGTATTTCAGTTCCTGCTTTGTCAATAAAATCAAAGCCAAAAACTTTCCCATCATGTCCAACATTTTTATATTTATGGATGGGTGTTTTTGTCAATGCCTGACCCTCAATTGACCATTGCTTATGATATGGGCTCAATGTTTTGATGGGTATTATTGTAAAAGGGGACAAGGTTTGTTCATCTGTAGGGCTTCCAGATTGTTGGAGGGAACACTTTTCAGATGGATCAGATTTGGGTGGGTTTTGACAGCTGCTTGATGGAATGAAGTTGGTAGCTTGTAGAAGAGGAATTGGTGTTCCAACTATTTTTGCATTATTTAAAATTATTTTCAAGCTATTAATTGCAATAGCCCTGCAATGAAAGGAGATTTAAATTTAGTAAGGAGATATAGATGAACAAATGAGAACTTTAAAAATAATAGTATGCAAGTGTGGACATATGTGAATTTGTGGAACTTCTTGCAAGTATATTCGCTCAAGCAAATGATGGAACCTTTGACTAAAGCGTCCTCCAAAATAAACTTGTTGAATTGGTCAGGAAGCAAAGAAGGATGTGTATGTACACCATCAAAGAGGTGTAATTAATATTTGACATTCGCAGATCGTTGTTTTATGGGCTCTACACATGTTACCTGTAGAGAAGGATCGGAAATAGACATGCCCACAAGAATGTTAGCAATTGCATTTGTAGTTAATGTTTTCATAGTGGAGAATATTGCCTCTTATTTATATAAGAGAATTAGATTTTAAGCAGCCAAAAAACCAACAATGTAAAGCACAAAAAAATGACAAATTGTTATGCAGATTGAAAATAACAATATATAGGGAAAAAACATGGAATGAAAGCAGTTTAAATTACAAAATAGTTTTTAATCTTGTTTTTACTATTTTATTCTTGAGATCAAGATTGTTGTTATCCATTGGTAGAACTTTTATTTGTTTATTTTATTTTATTTTATAAAATACTCTCACAAAATTATAAAATAGTTTTTAATCTTGTTTTATAAAATGACAAATTGTGATAGATTGAAAATAAAAATATAGAGGGAAAAAAACATGGAATGAAAGCTTGAACTATTATAATTTACAATGATTTATTTCTATTTTTCACTTAAATCTCTATCCACTAGTAAAACTTTTATTTATTTGTTTATTTATTTTTGATAAAATACTCTCACAAAATCATAATATTATTTTAAAAATGGATACTCTCCTTTGCTTACACAAAAAATCTTTCTCAATCCCAACTGGCCAATGAGGAAAAAAGAAAATAGGATTAATTAAAATTTGTGAATTCAATATCCATCCACTAGTAAAACTTTTATTTATTTATTTAATTTTTTTATAAAATTCTCTCACAAAATTATAATACTATTGTTTAATCTTGTTTTATAAAATGACAAATTGTGATTTATTTCTATTTTTCACTTAAATATCTATCCACTACTAAAACTTTTATTTATTTGATTATTTATTTATTTTTGATAAAATACTCTCACAAAATTATAATAATAACAGGCTAATGAGGAAAAAAGAATGTTGAGTGACAAAGAAAATAAGAATAAATAAAATTTGTGAATTCAATATCGATCCACTACTAAAACTTTTATTTATTTATTTCATAAAATACTCTCACAAAATTATAATATTATTTTAAGAATGGATACTCTACTTTGCTTACAACAAAAATCTTTCTCAATCCCAACTGGCCAATGAGGAAATTTTTTTTTTTTTTTTTTTCATAAAATAGTCTCACAAAATTATAATATTATTCTAAAAATGGATACTCTGCTTACAAGAAAAATCTTTCTCAATCCCAACTGTCCAATGAGGAAAAAAGAATGTCATTTGTGAATTCAATATCCATCAAGTAGTAAAACTTTTATTTATTTATTTTTTGGTAAAATAATCTCACAAAGTTATAATTTATCATTGTTTATTAAATTGTTGCATTCTTTTTATCTATATAAGATATTAGGAATAATGAAAGTACATGGATTTCAATTTCCTTTCAGAACAATTGAATGTTATAGCTTCAATCTATGGAGATTAAAGTATTTATTATATTGTAGTTTCAATCTGTGAAGCTTAAGGTATTTATTTTGTAAGTTCATACAATTATGTTATAATTATTTTTATTTTTCAATAAAATTAGATTTTTATTTCTTTTCAAGAATGGCAAATGAATCTATCTATGAAGCTTAAAACTATTTATTTTACTATAGCTTCAAATTGTCAATCTTAGAGTATTTATTTTAGTGTAGCTTCAATTTCAATCTGTAAAGCTTAAAAGTATTTATTTTAATGTAGCTTGAATCTTAAAATTTATTTTATAATAACTTAAATCTATGAAGCTTAAAATATTTAATTTCTTTTAATGTAGCTTGAAGATTAAAATTTATTTTATAATAACTTGAATCTATGAAGCTTAAAAATTTTAATTTATTTTAATGTAGCTTGAAGCTTAAAATTTATTTTAAAGTAACTTAAATCTATGAAACTTAAGATATTTATTATACTATAGTTTCAACTTATGAAACTTAAGGTATTTATTTTGTAAGTAAACTTTTGATGCAAGTGAGCAACTCTTTTTAATTGTCATATTTGCTTTTTGGTGGTCTTTTCTATCTTGCATCTGCAATTTTTGTAAGTCTTGTCTTTCTCTCTTTGGAAACTAGTTTTCTTCTTTGTGCATAGCATTTATTCTTCTATGTGCCCCTCTTGTTTTAATTCAATATCTCATTGCAATAAAATAAAAGAGAGAACTCTTTGCATTTAGATTATTCTATGTTTTACTTGTTAGTGACATTTTTAAAATTATAATCTCTATTAAAAATAATTAGCTAAATTCAATAATATATAATAATATATTTTAAATTAACAACTAAAAATTTACACATTGATTTATTAAAAAATAAAATATTTTTCATATTTGATATGTATTAGTGATTAAATTGATAAAAAATGTTTAAATATAAAATTATTTATATTAAATTATTTACGAATTAAAAAAAATGACACTTACTATTTTTCTTAAAATGTAAAATGTAAAATGAAAGACATTAAAATAAGTAAACGGTAATAAAAAATAATCATGTGACAGGCCGGAGTGGCCGTCAAATTCCAGGCTTTTCCCAAGTCGCTTTTCCAAACTAAGAAGAAAACAAGAAACATCTTCCAATGTCGCCTAGGTTTTGACCCCGCGTCGATAATTTCTGACCCGCTCAACATCGCATCAAGCTGGCCTTTCTCGAACAAATCGTCCACTCGGTTTAGCTTCACCGAAACTTCTCCACAAATGCACTGCGATTCCAAATTTGTAGCTATATAAAATGCTAATCTTCTTGCAAAGGCGATACGATTGTTTCTCAAACCTTTCTTCTGCAATTAGCGTTATAATATTTTTGCCCTTTGATAGTCTGTAAATTGAGGGGGAAAAGGAACAGAGAATGGCGACGTTAGCAGTGCCTATGATGGCGCCCTCAAAAGCTGCAGCTGAGGCCGCCGGAGCTTCCTGTCGCTTCCATTTCCCTGTAACGCCATTACCTTATTATTTGTTTTATAACTTTCTTGTTTCACTTTGATAATTTTCCCCGTTTTCTGACGGAACAATATTTCTGGTTTGCAGGGTTTTGAAATTCGACAGCGTAATAAGGAAGAAGCAAAGGAATTGGGCGCAGACAAAAAGAGGGCGTCAAGAAAGAGAAGCGGAGGATTAGGGTTTGCATCGGAATTTGACGGTTTACATTGCTATGAAACTTTGATTGGTAGTTGAATCAATTTCAAATCTATCTCTATGAGGAGGCCTTCAATTCATCTACTAATTATTCTTTTTTCCAGCGATTCTTCCGTTGTTTGTACAGCAGACACTTCTACTCACCATTGAACTGTAACAAATAATACTGAATCAATTCTTAAATCAATATTTATTGATTCTTTGCCCTCCATTTATTTGCGTTGTTAAGCTCCCCTGTTTCAATTGTTCTGATCAGTAGTTATAGTATATTGAAAATAATTGTGAATATTATCTAAGAGATGGCGTGAAATGACAGCGAATACACGAAATATAATCGTCATCATTGGACCGTGGAAATAAAGCCTGATAAGCCTTGGCTCCCCTGTTTGACGGTGACCAAAGGGTAGGGTTATTTTAAGGGAAGTCGATAAATTAAATGTATTTAAAAATAATAATAAATAGGTATTTTATATATTGGAAAAATGCATGATTGCAGCAAATAACTATAAAAAGACATATTGTCCAAGCATAGCAAGTCTTACAACATAACAGATCTTACAAATAGAAATTGCAGCAAATAGCTGCAATAAGAAACATTGTCCATGAATAACAAAACAGCAAAACAGAAGAAAACTAACAAGATAACAATCACTAAAAATAATGTTTTCACAGAGGCAAATACAAGATCAACAACAGATTGACTTAGAGAATTTTGGAACTGCTGAAAAGACAAAGTAAAGTAGGAACCAATCAAAATAAAGACAGCCAAGAGCAGTTGTCATTTGTAAAAGAAATGTTTCAATCTTTGTGTTATACAAACCTTTTTTATTTCCTCAAAAGTTATTTCATTTGAATTTTGATTTCTTGAAATTGTAAATCTGTCTTTATGATGGGAAAATAGAGAAACGGGACAATAAAAACATTACAGTAAAGCCTTAGACTTCTCATGATTGTTATGAAAGTTGAAGACAACTTTACATCTATTTTCGGATGAATGCAAAAAAATAACATGTCTAATACCATCAACAATCACATTATCATATAGTCTAACCCCAAGTAAGACTTGTTTCCAACTCAACTTGTGTTCAAAAATCATAGTCTAGTCATTAAAAATTGAATTCTATTGTTTTTAGTGAACAAGCGTCCCCAAAAAATATGTCTCATGTTTTCATATTTATGAAAAAAAGCAATTAGCAAGTTTGATCATAATACACTTCAACATGTCAATGTGTAGTTCCTAATGTAATATCTTCCAAGCCAATAATTGAACATCTGAATTGATTTTTGTTCTCTAAAATTGAGTAGATAATTTTTATCAAAACTTTTCGCTAAACCTACATTTCCTTTTGGAGTTCAAATGAAGTACTAAGGGCAAGTTACGAAGTCGTTGCAAGTATATTTTCTTTAATTAAATAGATAAGAGAGGATATAATGACAACTATAATCAATCTTTGAAAAAATTGCAATGGATTGGGGTACCCAACTTGATGGACAATTTTAGGGGAACCAAATATTAAACAAAAATCATAAAATGTTTGTAATTGTTGCTCAGTCTAAATTGAACTTTAATGATAAGCCATGGTAATCAACTCATAGTAGAGAAATTATAGAGACCTCCAACATTGAAAATTCCTTAAATTAAAAAAATAATTTTTTTGATTTTTTTTTTAGCAAGGTGATGGTCTTGATACCTAATACATGCTTATTCTACCAAATAGAATAAGTGGAGAATTTTAACTTATTGAAGAGTGGCTTCTCTCTGTTTTAAGAAATGACATATATGTTATCAAACCTTCTAAATATATTGAAGTGGAGGAGAAGCTTTGACTAAGAAAAATGAATGCTCAAGAAGAATTTTTTCTAACCATCATATAGATCGCCATTTACCTTTGATTGAGGTTAAGTTAATTGTTTTACATATGAGAACTTTCAGGGTTCTTCACCTTTGATAGCTTTAATAATCCATTTAGCAGCTAAATAAATCCTTTGTGTTTTTGGGTTAGTCAACCCCAAACCACCTTTGCATTCACTAACTCATTTGACTGCAAAATCCGATGAAAGTCCAATAATTATTTGTATCATCGGGTACCTATGTATAGAATGTGAAATTTTCGTTTTATTTTTTTTTTAATTTTCGCCCGACATTCGTCGAATTGAGCGCGATGCTCCGTGATTTTCATTTCTATTTCTACATGCACTTAAATTTGTGGGCTGACGGGTATATGTTTCACGCCACCTTAATTTGTAGGCCAACAGATACATGGTTAGCGTTCGTCGGGGTTCCAACGAATTTTGACCCAGTGCGGCTAATCCTTGTCAAAAAGCATTTATAACTAATCGTGCAGGGGATTTTGGATTCTTATTAGGGGATTTTGACCTTTGATGGTCTTATACCTTCTGTCAAATTAAATGTATGCACTTCTGTGGCTGACTCTTCAACTTGATCCATTTTAATCAAATTTGCATATACTTGGGAGCTTGGTAAAGAAAAATTATGTCAGATAATATTATTCTAGAACAAAATCAAGAGACAATTGCTAGATTGTGGGCTCGATTGAAAAGAAAAGGTGATGGGAAATATTATTGTCCTTGCAGTAATTGCAAGGGCTTAAAGATGAGAAAACTTTTAATCACAATAGTTGAGAAACATTGTAGACAGCATGGTCACATTGAAGGGGGGCATGATTATCATCCATCGGTAAGTTGTTCATTATATGTCTTTATATTGATTGAATTTGTAAATTTTTATATCATTTTATCATTTTTTATATATATAAAAAATCACTTGATCATGATCATGGTTTATTTGTGTCAACCATTATTATAAAGGTGGGGCACCCTAGTGCACATGATATGGATTATCATGGCCTAGAGAATGTGGTTTTGCGAGCGGAGGAACATGGAGTTGTGAATATCGAAGATGAAGTTAATGATCCTATGGAAGAAGATGATCATGTGCTAGAAAACATAGTTGAAGATGATGGTACAAATACATTAATCCATGACACATTTAGTGGTGTAGCTAATCATGATGATCGAGATGACTTTGATGATGTTCAGGATTTACCTGTACTTGAGAAGGCATACAAGCCCCTTTATGAAGGCTCCCAAACAACTCTTCTCTCTATTGTATTGTTGTTGTTGAACTTGAAGGTTATGAATGGTTTATCCAACATAACAATCTCACAGATGTTAAGGTATGTCATATATTTCATCTTTTTTCATCTATTTTTGTTGTTAGTTCATCACTAGTAAATATTTAAAGGATGAAATATGTACCATTAATATTCTTTATATTAAAAAATTACTTTTCTATTGTAGATTGATAGGCAAATTTTTGTTACCACCATCAAATATTTTACCTCGCTCATACTGAGATTTATCTACCATTATGAAAGATATTGGAATGGAGTATCAAGCAATAGATGCATGTCCCAATGATCATATTATATATCACAAACAACATGAATTTGCAATAGAATGCCCAGAATGTCATATCAGTAGATATTGAACAAATCAACGAACAAAAAAGGTGTCTCGCAAGGTTCTTCATTATATTCTCATTATTCCACGTATGCAACAATTATTTAGGTGTGAAAGCTTAGTACAATTTAGGGATTACCATGCACAGAATACAAGTGGAGATGACATTCTTCGAATTCCTGCGGATGGTTATGCATTTAGGGACATGGAGGAAAAATGGCCACACTTTAAAGAACCTCGTAATCTCAGGATTTCATTAGCAGTGGATAGTGTCAATCCCTTTAGATCTATTTGCTCAGTGTGGCCTGTTTTTGTTATCAACAATAACATTCCTCCATGGATGTTAATAAAGAGGGAGTACATACTGTTGGCAATGATTGTTCCAAGTATTTGTTTACATCAATTTTCTTTAATGTAGTAGCATCTCATTTGTCTTATTTGTTGCATAATGACTTACATATTTTTTTCATTTAATAGTCATGTACATTAATTTATATATATTGTTGTAAAATGGCTATAATAATTAAGCAACGTTTATATTCATTCAACTAGGTAAGTACCAAGTTAAAGATACAAATGTATATATTGAGCCTCTTATCGACGAGTTACTAAAGTTATGGAATGACATCACTATGTATGACGTCTCTAGACCAACAGGACAAAGACAATTTCAATTCCATGCAATGCTTGTATGGATAATTCATGATGCCCCAGGGCTAACACATTTTTGTTGTATGTTATACATTCGACTGCACTTTAACGATATTTAATTTTATGAAGTAGATATCATGCATGTTTTTTAAATAATCTATTCATTATATATAATTATAAAAATTGACATGTATTTAATCCAATTATATATGATCTTGCAGGTCTTCAAACAAAGCAAAAATTTGTATGTCCAGTTTGTGGTCCAAAGATGAAATCTCATCATTCAACAAGTTTAAGAAAGCAGGTGTTTGATGAGTATAGGCACTTCCTCCACATCAATCATAAGTATTGAACTACTTAAAAACATCGTTTCAATGGGAAAGAAGAGACTACATCAAAACCACGAAGAATGACACCTCGCCTATGAAAGTGGGAATATAATAGAGCTAATTGTGAAGGTTATACATCGGATCAATTTGTTTATATATTTATATTGGACTTTATATTTTTATATTGTATTTTGTTTACTCATGTTGTAATTGACAATGATTGTCATTGTTAATTTGTTTAACTTATGTTCTTAATGAAGGTCATCAAAGCCGGCTTCCACAGGGATTGAAAAGTTATCCCAAACAATTTAGTAGGTTTCCCTACTATGAGCAGCTACAAATTTTGCATTTGTTTGACACAATGCATATTGAAAAGAATATAGCAGAAACGTTATGGAAAATATTCGATGGAAGGCATCACAAAGAAAAAATTATCAAAGTTTGTAGTGGCATTCAGTAAGCTAATCATGCAATGAAAAATGTAATTCAATTAAGTAGTGATGGAGACCAAATCAATATAAGCTCCCGTCCTCATTCGAACAATATAAGGAGTCGTTCTTTTGCTAGTTATTAACATAGCAACAAATCAATGCTATAAAAGAAGTCATACGAAAAAATTGATTTTCCACAGGGTTTGCAGCGAACATAAACAATATCATAATAAAGAAAGGTGAATTTGGGTCATGGATGAAATTGCATGATTGGCATACCTTAATTAAGGTAATTATTCTGGTATATATATACATACATATACATATATATATATACATATACATATATATATATATACACACACATATATATATATGTATGTATATATATACATATATATATACACATACATATATATATATACATATATATACATACATACATATATATATATATATATATGTATATATGTATATATGTATATATGTATGTGTATATATATATATATACATATATACATATATACATCTATACATATATATATAGATATATATATATATGTATGTATATATATGTATATATATATATATATGTATATACATATATATATATACACATACATATATATATATATATATATATATATATTTACTGCATGTACTTTTTAGTGTATTAAGTTTACTAGTTTTGGAAAAATAATGAAAAGATCATTTTATAATTATTGCAATACGTTCTACCTCTATCTCTCCCAAACAAATTTGACAATAATGTCAAGCAAGTTATATATGATCTTGTAAAATACATGAGGTAAGTAGCGATATTTATTCAATTCGTTGTATAGATCTTATATTTATCATTTGTTTTACTTGTTATGTAATATATTGCATATTTTTGTTAAATCTCATTAATATATTTGCGCCTTGAATCACTTGTAGATGGTTGTCATCTAAATAAATCCATAAAGAAGATATAAATTACTGGAAAAGAAAAATTCCTCATCTAATGTGTGAAATGCAAAAGTGTCTACCTTTGACATTTTTCAATGCACAAGAATACTACCTCATACACCAAGTTGAGGAGATTGAATTGTTTGGACCTGTACACATAAGGTCAATGTGGATGGTTGAGAGGCACTTGAAATTTTTAAAGGCTTTCGTTAGACAAAGAGAACATCTTGAGGGTTCTATGGTGGAGGGATATATGGTATACCAGACCATGGTGTACATTAATGAATATCTTCCTAAGTTCGCAGCAAAGATCCATGTAGATTGCATTTTGGATCTCAACTCCATTAACAAATTCAAAGAGGAGTACTTGATGGGGAAAGGTAGGTTGAGGAAAGTGAGAGGTAATTATAAGATGGTCATGGAGATTAATTAGAATACATTTTACATTACCTTCAATTGCTTGAAAAGAAACAATAGAGAACAAGTCCAAATGAAAGAATCTTCCACACACAAATAGAAAAGTATTGGTATTGTATTACTCTAGAAAATAAGTCTTTCACTGCTAAAAAGTATTAAAATCTAAAAAAGTGCTAATTATCTAACTTGCAACTAAAACATAAAATATTCTTCACAATTAGTTTAATTGAATTTAACTTTCCTTTTGAAAGACCAATTAAACAAAACACAACAAGCTACATGATTCTCAGATGTATCTTGATGATCAAACTATGAAGCAACATACAATTTCTTCACATAGAGATTTAGAGCAGTTATCATCAACCATAGACAATAACAACAGAGAACCGACTTGAAATGAAAATATCTACATCACAAGTGAAAATAAGAGAACTGATTTTTATATATTATCTTGAAAATAAAAATCTTCTCTTTCAAACATGAAATTGCTAATGTCCAACTAACTTGTAACTTCTCCCTTGTTTTTGCAAATGATTACATCAAATATTGTCATAGGGTCACACCCTTTAAAAGAGTCTCTTGAAAATAAACTAAAAGATTAACTTAAAAGGAGCCTAATAATTATCTAGTTAAGCACAAGTGTGCTTTGGTCAAATGGTCCAGATACTCCTTGTTGTAATGGGTGTCACAGTCGTGTATTGTATCTCTTGCTTCATTCTCCACTATCACCATGTTCTCAATGCAATCCACCACCATGTCAATATCTCCATATTTGGCAACCTTCATAGCATCTTTGAGTACCTATTGACACTCTCAAATCCAATCCATGTTTTCTTTCTGGTCTCCATCTTCATTGAGCAAGGGCAGGATGCCATTTGATCCATCACTTACAAAATATGCACCTTCTAATCTTAACACTTTCAGATACTTTCCATGTGCCTTAATCAATCTTCCAAAGTCTTTGACAACATCTAAATTCACCTCATCTTTTCCTTGGAGCTCTTCAAGACTATCATGAAGACTTTTCTATAACCTTTCATTCTCCTCAATGGTCGACTGGTTCTTTGAGTACATTTCCCAATATTTATCCATCCATACCATCTAGTTGGCAAACCCTTTTTCAGCAAATGTAGATAGTGTCTCAGTCTTGACGATTTTCAGTTGGGCTTGGAGATGGAAAATTTCTTCCTTAAGTTTGTTGGCTTTAATCTGTGGCTATGAGCTTTCACCTTGTGTTAACAATTTTTGTGGCTCTTTTTGCTTTAGTAATTCCTTTAAACAATCAATTTCTTTACTCCATTTGATGTTCTTTATCCTACCAAACTCATTCTCTTTCAACAACAACTGAATTTAGGATTTATCGAGCTTGGCAACATCAACAGCCAGATTAGCAATGACAATCAGATTTTTCTCTCCTACCATCATTGTCATGATGTGCCCAAAAGCTTTTTGAGCATCAATAATCATTGATTTCTTGTGTGGAGGGTAGAGAGACCAAATTAGCATGAAGTGTTCATCAAGATTATACATGGAACCCATATAGACTTGGGTTACACCTTTAGGAGACAATTTAAGTTTAGCATCAATATCATGGAGGAAAGTTGAATTTAAATCCCATTCGGGAAATATCAAACACTTGCTCCCTCAAGTAGCTTCCTTCCTCTTTCAAGGGTCATTTGACTTATTTCTTTCTCAACTTCACCTTTCAAGGTGACCAACATCTGATTTTCAATGGAGTCATTCACCTCTCCCGCATCTTCCCTAACTGCTTTACCCTTTATCTTATATAAAAAAGCTTTAAATTCTGAAGACTTTACAAAATCATCTTCTGAAACAAAATCTTTGTAGGCTAGTTGCCTCAAATCCTCTTCAATTGGTACCTCTTCCTCGGTATCCCTAATAGGAAACACATTTTCTTCAATCATTATATTAGAGAGTTGCTCAAAGGAGAGTTCATCATCACTTAATGATGATTCTTCATTGCTTGATGATGACACATCAATCCTTTGTGTTTCTCTCATCTTCTACTCCATCTCTTTGTTGTGATTATCAATGGCCATTTTAGTCTCCTTCTCATCCAAGTTTCTTATCAAATCATCCCTCGAAAATGGGATATGCACATAGTCACCAAGATTTTTCTTTTTCCTTGCAACATTATGTATCCTTCAATGTCAAACCCTTTTCTCTGTGCACCTAGCTTCATGTTGTAATGGGATAATTTGTCCAGTGTGAGCTTCTATCATTCCTTCCTGGTGACAATAAATTCACCAATGCATACGGTCCTTGACATAAAATCCTGTTTGTCATGTTTGCTCAAGTGCATGTGATTGGAAATTCCCATTTGTCTAATAATTTCCAAATAAGCTATCTTGATGGGCACTATCTTAGGTAACAAAAATGGAGAATCTTCAAAGCCATAAACCCTAACCATTGTCACGTCTGAGAAACAATACCATTCACCCCAATTATGTTTGACTGTCCGAGGTCCCCCAAAGTCTGCAAGACTTAGGAACCTTTTGACCTCATTTGTGAGTGTGGAGCCGCATGGGTGATCATATAATTTGTATAAAATTTTGACAAAATACTCATCAAAATGAATATAATTTGATCTGACAAATCTACAATCCCATACTGAAGTCCATAATTAGACTGGCAAAGGCTGCTTATCATTGTCAAGCTATCTAATTCTCATCTCCTCAGGCCAGATGCCTAGATCTTGGCCATAGAATAATATCATGTGCATTAAAAAAGAATAATGTGGAAAATAAATATTAGATGTACCCTTCTTCATGGCAAGAAGACAAATCAATTTATCTAGCAATGAATGTGGCAAAATCCCAATCTCTAGCATTAAGACATTGAATGTCCGTTGTAATCACCATGGATTCTATCATCATGAAATTCAGGGTATTGAGACCAAGGACCTAACCAACTGAATAGTATGTATACCTGAGATAGGTTTTGAACAGGTTTACGTGGAATCCAAGTCCTTCCTCTGCCTCCAATGGTGCATCAGAATTGAGCATGTGAAGGGGTAGCCTCCACCCTATGTAGGTGGTATCCAGTCTACAATATTCTTTCACCAAATCTTCAAGGACAATGGGATAGTCATAGATTTTGGTCAGATCGAACACCTCAGAGATTGCTTCTCTTAACACATGGAAATAGGGATTGCCCTCTATGTTGTGAATTGCCCTCTTCTTGGAGTCATAATGTTGTTCCAATAGTTTCACTATGTCTAGGTATGTGGAGGATCATGAGGGGCTAAAAAGTAGCGATAATTTGACTAAAGTCTTGATTGATAGGATGATTGAAAAATATATATAAATTTCAAATGGTTTCACATTTTTTGAATCTGAAACATGCATCACATTCTATTCTTCGTACACTATAAGATTAAAAAAAGAAAATATAAATTTCATAAAGTTTTGACCAAGTTATGGTGGTTAGACATATGAGTTTTTTTATATTTTTAAAAAGTTGTAGTAAAAAAATCATAATTAAAAAAAATTAATAAAAAAATGCAAAAATATGTGTCACATCTGGACATGAGTTTTCTACTTATATGTAAAATCTTATGAAAAAATATTATGATTTGATTGTGGTTAGGGTGGTCAGACAGACACCTACTTCTTATCTTTTTCCTGAAATTTTGGTACTAAAACATTGAAATTTTATTACTAAAACATTGAATTTTTTTATTTTTTTTGTAAAATAGATTATTTGTTTTTTAGAAAAGAACTAGTAGCTTAGGAACTACATTCAATTTTCTACAGATTCTATTCTTACATATTTTTTAAATAATGTTGGTAACATATTCAAATTTTTATGTCAAGTTGCCTAAGTCCATTTTTCTGATTTCCATTGCCACTTAAGGACCTGTTTGGCCCACCATGATCCTGCACATACCTGTCTACATTGACATAAACATTAGGAACAAGTTTTCCTAAGTTTAACCTCCATGGGTTGTAGATTGATTGAAGATTGTCTCGCCTATGGTAATGGAACATGAAGAGTTGATGGCCTCTAATGGTGGTATAGACATCCCCCACAAGGTTATAATTGTCCTCTAGTTTCCATTGTGTGGACTTCTTAGGTTTAGGGGTTGAACCAAGTAATTGATCAAGCAAATCTAATTTTCTCTCTTCTGTTTTAGTTTGCTCTACTTCTACATTGGTGTCTTCTGTTTTCTGCTTCTTACCCTTTGCCTTATTGGTTTCCCCTTTCTCATGTTTTTTCCTAGAGCTTTCCATTGTATAGACAATTCAACCAATTCTTTCAAGGAATCATAGAAGAATTGTCCAAAAGACTTACTTGTTCTGTAGGTTGGCTTGCTCTTGTTGCTTCTTTCGGCTTACTCCAGTTTCCCCATCAATAACCGTCAAACAATGCACATTATGGTATGAAATCACTCTAAATATATTTGCAAAGAATCTCTTTCATGCACAATAAATATCTCAACCTTCTATTCAATACAACAATCTTTTCGAAATTTGATTTTCTTTTGTTGATGTGTGCTATCGACATAACCCACTTTTGTTGATGCCTCCAAATCTGGTGCCATTTTGATAGAGTTATCATTGCAAATAAATATGGCAATTTTTTAATGTATACCATAACCGTCTTCTCTTCTCGTGTCACTTCGATGAAAGTAACACCGATGAGACATTACTCATTTGATTCCCACCTTCGGGTTAACTATGTTGAAGACCCTTTAGATAATGTCTATCGATATTACCTTAACCATCGACATCTCTCAGAATTGCATTCCCAACTTGTTTGGTTACTCCGATGAAGACTTCATCTTTGATTTCACTTATCACCATAAGTTATCCCAGTGATGCTATTCTACTTACAAATCAGTGATCGGGATAGCTTTACCGACTTCATTTTATTCATTCGATATCGAGATAACTTACACAATCGGAGCAAAAATAATTTATGATTCCAATCTCACTAGCTATACCGATAGAGACTTTGCCTTTAGTTGCCTTTTATCGCCATTTGTTATCCTGATAGGAAGATGTCAGAATAGGTTAGTCTATTGGCATTGTAGAAATTTGTCATTCCACTTTCGATAGTTACTCTGATATATATTCTCAGTCTCCTTTTCGGCAGAGCTATTCTAATACAATGATATCGGGATAGTTTATTCCATCGGTATTACGTTGGATTTCTTTTCCGCCTTTGTCAGCTATCCCAATAAGTGGCTCTTACTTTGTATTCGGCATTGTTATGTCAAAATGATCATTTACTAAAACACTCAAACTATAACAACCTCAAAATCTTTCAAATCTTCATTTATAAAATAAATTTAGTCAAACTCTTGGTCTTCTCTCTCAAAATTATACCCTACATCATAAATGATTTATGATAGAGAAGGTCACTTCACTCCTATTAATATTAGAAGCATCTAATTAAGATCTATAAAAAATATAGAATATAAGAAACTACTTTATATCATAGAATGTGATCCAAAATATTGATTAAAATATTTACATTATCTAATAAAAAATGACATAAAAAATAAATTGTAAAAATCTTATATCAAAATTACTTTATGCATCTATGCATCTATTTATAAGAGACCTAATTTAAACCTTAAATAAAACTTACGCCATAAAGCAATATTGGAAAAGAAAAAAAATTCACCCCTACGAAAGTGTATTTGCCATTTCTCAAGTCGCTTTAATAAACCTAGAAAAGACGAGAAACATCTTCAAATTTCGCGTAGGTTTTGACCCCGTCTATATAATACACGACGCATTCAACATCGCGTCAAGCCGGCCTTTTTTGAACAAATCGTCCACTTCGCTTCAGCGAAATTTCTACACAATTGCTCTGCGATTTCAAAATCTGGAGCTATATAAAGCGTTAATCTTCTTGCCAAAGGCAATACAACTGTTTCTCAAACATTTCTTCTGTAATAAGCGTTATAATAATTTTGCCTTTTGGTAGTCTGTAAATAGAAAGGAAAACAGAACAAGGAATGGCAATATTTGCGATCCCTCTGATGGCGGCTGCAACAGCTGCAGTTGCGGCCGTGGGAGCTTACAGCCGCTTCCATCCCCTGGTAACATCTATACCTTATTATTGATTTTATTATTTTCTCTTTCACTTTGATTATTTTCCTGTTTTCTGACGGATTTATGTTTCTGATTTTCAGGGTTTTGAAATCCGACGGCGTTATAAGGGAGAAGCGAAGGAAATGAGCGCAGATGAAAAGAGGGCATCAAGAAAGAGCAGCGGAGTAGTTTTCGCTCCAGAATTTGACGGTTTACATTGCTATGAAAATTTAATTTCTCGTTGAATGAATTTTTAATCTTTCTCCATAAGAGACCTTCCATTCATCCAAATCTTTATTCTTTTCCCAGCGATTCTGCCGCTGGTTGTACAACAGACTATTTTATTCAATCATTGATCTGTAAATGTGTATTAACAAACCAAATTTCAAATCAAAATTTATTGATCCTTTACCCTCCACTTGATTTGCTTTGTTAAGCTCCCCTGTTTCAAGTGTTCTGTTGTCGATGTTTATATTTATATTGATGATTAATGTGTTATTATCTAAGAACTAGTGTGAAAAGACAGCCTATACACAAAATACTAATTTAGAATGTTGTTATTTTCTTGTAAGGAGTTTTGATCTATTAAAAAACAAAAAAAGCGAATAATTGAGTCTCTTCTTCTTTTTATAATTTTGAGTGTTTTGTATCCTAGAATACAATTCGTGAACAAAGGCAAACTTTGGGAGTAGTCAAGATGGTTTAGGGGAACAGTTGAAAATGCAATGGCTAAATTAAATCGAAGCTTAACTATTCTAAATGAAACTAAAGAAATATTGGGATCCCTTGAGCAGGAAATGAGAGAGGCATCTGGTCTTGAAAACAAAGAAGAACTAAGCCAAGGGAATGATGAAAATAATTATTAGGAGCATAGTTCTCATGATCGAAAAGAAGTTGATCAAAATCTTGAAAATCAAGGAGAAATGAAAACACGGTTGACCAATGAGTAGTGAGGGATGCAAAAAAGATCACTCCACCGAAGTTCTATGGTACAATGATAAGAGATGGGTCCAAAGCATGCTCGTTGACATGGAAAAATATTTTGAAATCAAAAACTACAATGAGAAGACCAAAGCATTGCGGAGAAGCATCCACGTGGCGGATGAATAAGGAAACCAAATTGAGATTAAGTTACGTATAAGTAAGTAACTTTGTATTAATTTGTGATCATTTTCAGACAAAGGAAGTTTCTGAACCTAGGGCAAGGAGATATGTGTGATGCAATGATGGAAAAAGTTTACTAGGTTGTTAAAGTATGTACCCATTATCAAAAAGATTGAGAGATTCAAGATAAGGAAATTTTTAATAGGACTAAATTCTCAAATTCGAGGTGAAGTTGACATTCGTGGTCCCACAACCATGGATAAATTTATGAAGTACGAATAAAAGTTAATTCTTTCTTGGCATACCGAGACAAGACCAGAAAAAGGTTTTCCCTATGCCATTTGCTTCCTCATCATGGCGAAGTAACCGAGTTTGTGAACTATAATGTGCAAGTAAGGATTCGGTAGCCAAAGTCCTCAAAGGATAACATTATAAAAGGATTAGATCCAAAATCACTTCCATATGTCGAATCTCCTTGGCAGGATGAAAAGGCCAAAGTTTGCACGATCATAAATCAAAATCCAAAAAGATATTTACACGCTGAGTTTCATTACCAAATATGAATGACGAATGCAAAGCGATGAGGAATCACCGAGGGTAGAAGGACTCACATATTAAACTGCATAAGAGACAATTAGTGCAAAAGGAATGAAAAGGCCGAAAGTTCCTAAAAGGAATGAAAGGGCAGAGTTTGCTTTCAAATGCATCGATTTTCTAAAACTACCTGAAGGGCCTGAGCTTCCTTAGACATGTCTACAGGACGAGTTTGTTTATTAAGATGACATAGCTGAATTTTCTTTCAAATGCCGAGTTCCTAAGCAGAGTTAATGGACCCAGTTTCTTCCAAATTCAACTGAAAAGGCCGAGCTTGCAATTCAAATCACAGTGGTAGTTAAAATCCCTGTAGTAGTAAAAGGCCCGAGTTTTCATAATTGGTCAAAATCTCTCCAAGTGTTTTAGATGGAGTTTCCGGGTGATGAAAATGTGAATATTACATGATTTGAACAAGTGAAAGAAATGCTTTGCACAATGTGATATCTTTCGTAGAACTGTATGATTTGTGAGAGTGGATATGATTGTGTGTGATGGAAGGATATCATTGATATGTTATCGTTTATAATCATTAGTGATAATGGTTTTTGGGGGTCATATTATTTGCCATGACCCTTTCTTATGTGACATTGTTATGGTATTCACCTTAAGAACGCTTAATATTCATGTTGGTAATTGAGGCTAATTTGTGATTCTAAAATAGATACTTCCTAAGGAGAGTTAAGGGCTAGGGAACATCTTTCTAAAATAGGTACTTCTTAGGGAGAGTTGAAGGCGAGGGAACATCTAAAAGGAACAAGGATCAACAAATATCAAGGTTGCATGGGTACTCGTACTCAGCTCCTGGGTTCTCGTACCAAAGACTTGGACGTGTTTCCCGCATCGGAAACTTAGTTGGAAACGTCTCCATAGAGAGGAGACTTCTCGCTACCATATACGCTCGTCTCCTACCGTCTCCAAGCCAAACAAAAAAGGAAACCTTAAAATGTTAAAAAAAAACAAAAAACACAGGCAATAAAATAATCAAAATGTAGTACAAATGGAAAAAAAACAATGCTCAAAACAAATGCAGGTCACAAGGATTTCTTAAAACGTTGCTGTGTATGGTGAAAATGGATAGCAATAAACAACAATATTGAAAGACTAAAATGGATTCAACCACCAAACCCTAGCCTAACAATGAACAAAGATCCACCATAACATATGAAGATAACCTAAGACAATGCAAAATAACTCAAAAATCACAAAGATTATACCATCACATGTCCACTAGGGTTTTGATCTCCATTCTTCCTATCTCCATTGATCTTGTTTGATATGCTTGCTCTCAAATTTTTGTATGCACAAGAGCTCAACAAAGAACGGAATGTGGTTGCAAGTAGAATTGTAGTGTAGTCAATTGATCCAGTAGTTGGGGTTTTTCCTTAGAATGCTTGATTAGGGTTTGACAATGAAGAAAGCATCTCCTTAAATAGAAGACACAATAGAAAATGGAGGGTTAAGATTGAGAGGTGTAAAAAGAGAGGTCGGCTAGGATTAGAGGGTAGGTATAAGAAATACCAAAATAATGAAAGGGGTAGGTAGTGTAGGAAATAAGAGATGAATGACATGTGTCATGTGTAGAAAAGGTTAATGAATTAATTAAATAAATAAAGATTTATTTAATTAATAGAAGAAGTAGGGCAATTAAATAAATAAAATATTTATTTAATATAGGAAAGGGATAATTTAAATAAATAAATGTATTTATTTAAATGAGAAATAAGGCTAGAAGAGGATAAATGAATTAATTAAATAAATAAAGATTTATTTAATTAATAGAAGAATTAGGCTTAGATAATTAAATAAATAAAATATTTATTTAATTAGACATGACAATTTTGGGTGTCTACATTTTGCCCCTCTTTGAGACAATGCGGCTTGTCGCGTTGTTTCAAAGAAAATAAGATGAACTGATACAGAGTTGCCCCAGGATGGGAATGATATGCCCCCTCGAGAGATTGGATGAAAAAAGTCTGGAAAGATTGCAGACAATCTCTCGATAAGAAAGGTGGGATAGAATGGACTGATTGGATAAAGTGACAAAGTCACGGGATGAGGAAGACTGACTCGGGAAAATGCAAGCGAAGGCTAGGCTAGGCTATAAGAGAGACCACGGGGGAAAATACATCCTCATTGTCATCCACACCCATAGAAGATCACAGTGCAGAGCGAGAAAAGAGCAGCAGCAGTCAGCAGCGATGGCATTCGTTCATAGATTCGACCGTGTCCGCCGATTCCAGCGACCAGCCGATGCAGGAGAGCCAGTAAGTACCCGAAAACCTCCTCGTACTTTCACGCATTTCAAGTTTTGTCATTAATGCATGCTAGGTAGCAATAAATGCGCTAGAAATAGGGTAGTTAAAAAGTGCAAAAACGCGCAACCGCGTCTGTGTCAGCGCCAGGCGCGTCCGTGTCCAACAGGCGCGTCTGTGTCGGGTCCAGGCGCGTCTGTGCCCGGAACCGCGTTTGTGTTGAATGCGGACGCGTTTGTGAAATGTAGTAGCGTCTGTGCTTTTGAATAGCGTTTATGTCATGCAGGGACGTCTGTGTTCCCTGGTCGCGTTTGTGTCTGGCATAGGCACGTTTGTGTTCAGAAAGCGCGTCTGTGTTGCAGAGGCGCGTTTATGCAGTCTATAAGCGCGTTTATGAGTTAAAAGCGCGTGTGTGTTGAAAAAGTGCGTTTGTGTGTTTAAATGCATGGTTTTAGTCCTTTAGGTCAAATCGGCAGTTCTGTGATGAACATACGCTGTCGATTGGATAAGCTGCTGAGAGGATACACTCAAGCAGGTCCTCTAGGAAGATTAGGATAGATCAAGGCACTTTGTGATGAACAGGGAGCACCAGGATATGCAGCACTTTGTGATGAACAGGGAGTGCGAATGTGAGTGACACTTTGTGATGAACAGGGAATGTCACACTCGTAGTACTTTGTGATGAACAGTGAGCACTACTAGGATAAATAGCAACACTTTGTGATGAACAGTGAGTGTCACTAGGGTAGATAGCCATATGCATTTAGGTAGCGAGTAGCATTTTGTGATAAACAGTGAATGCCACGATAACTGACAAGATTGATTTGCTTGACTGCAGGAGTATTTGCCGATGTTGGAGTCACGGGAGAGATTCCCATCGACTCAGAGACTGCGTCCAGAGTTGTCTATCCAGGACATGACCTCCATTGAGGAGATGGGTCTCACATATATGCTCTATGTGCCTGAGTTTCGGGCAAACATGGGGTTGCTGACTGCACTGGCCGAGAGATGGCACTCAGAGACATGCATGTTTCACCTGCCGATGGGTGAGATGACCGTGACACTGGAGGATGTATACAGGATATTACATGTTCCCATTGATGGAGAGTTGATCCCCTATGACCGTGACGGTGACAGGGAGGCCTTGAGACGGGTCTTTCAGGATCCTGAGTTGGAGATGCGAGCAGGCCATGTAGCCTGGGACACCATGACTGCCACAGGATTGGCATTGCCGGCAGTTATTGGGGGAGTTATCAGTGGATACTTGTGTCCAGACAGGGCCACACGAGGATTGGCAGTGGGCTGGGGAGGGGCCTTGGAGACGCTGATGGCAGAGCACACTAGGTATGCATGGGGGCCATGTGTCCTAGCACATTTGTACTATGAGCTGCATCAGTTTGTATACCATGGATCAGTGGGGCTGGGCTGCGGTGTGACTCTATTGCAGGTGTGGGCCTATGAGCACCTTCCTATCACACGGCCGATTCACTTCCGAGGCAGAGGACAGGGACAGAGTTTTGTTCATTTATATGCCATGATTACATCCCAGCCTCGGATTGGGAGATTGGAGCACTGGAGGAGAGTCATTGATGACATTGATATGGTGATCTGGAGGCCGTACCTGGGGTGCGAGGAGTGGGGGGACGATGCACTGGAGCTGCCCTACACCTTCCGGAGCAGGTACCTGATCGGGCGGACGCCCTATATATTAGAGAGACAGCTGGTGGATAGGGTATGCAGGCAGTATGGCAGGATTCAGAGGATGCCGCGAGGCTCGGGCATGTATGCCCGTACAGTTAGAGATCAGGTACAGTTTGGCCCACTGCTATCATATGATCAGGCAGTGATGCAGCTAGCGGAGATGATGCCGATGCCATGGGACATGTGGCCAGAGGTAGATGATGCAGGGATGGACGCAGAGTACTCTGCGTACTGGGCAGAGCATCCATTTCCGAGGTTGACAGATCCGGCAGAGCCAGTGGATGGAGAGGGTGGAGGAGATGATGATGAGGGAGGAGGGGATGCAGGTAGGGGCCGGCGGAGGCGGAGGGGAGTGGTGGGAGAGAGACGGGTAGCACCTCAGAGGGAAGGAGGTCAGGAGAGAGCAGCTCCAGTGGTGAGAGGACGGGGTGGACTGCCCCTACAGGTGCCAGTAGCACAGGGTCCCAGAGAGGGACAGAGACAGGTGCAGCCAGAGGGACAGAGACAGGTACAGCCACAGGTACCTATACAGGCACAGGGACAGGTGCAGGCAGAGGCACAGGGACAGGCACCTGTAGAGGAGGAGCCACAGGTAGGGACGGAGAGCGGAGACTCCGAGGAGGATGAGGTGGTGAGGCTGCGGGAGATCTGCCAGGGCCAGGCAGATGAGATTGAGGATTTGGTTCGAGAGAGGAACCACCTCAGGATCAGGGTCCGAGATACAGAGCGGGAGAGGGATCAGGCCATCCAGAGATATACCGAGGCCGAGACAGCTCTGAGGGCAGGTAGGCGGGCAGCAGAGGATGCAGGGGCAGGCTACGCCTATGTTTTGCGAGCGGGAGAGGAGATCGCCTACTGGAGGGATCTATATTATGCAGCCGTGCCAGCAGAGCAGCGGGCTAGGAGCTTCCAGAGGTCGTCGCGCACAGCGACGGCTACGGGAGGGAGCCGCAGGAGACAGGCATCCAGCGGTGGGGTTATGGGGCCTCCACCACCACCAGAGGGACAGGGGGATCCAGGGGCAGGGCCATCTACAGCTCAGACTCCGTCGAGGTGAGGTGGCTCCGAGGGAGGGAGTTCCTCATAGCTATAGTGGGCTCCCATTGTATCAGTAGATGTATCATTGTTGTATTGTAGACACCTGCGGGTGATTCTTTTGTAGCCATATGATTCTTTTGACATCATTGTATTATGACACATTTGATTGATTATATATATGAGATGATTCATCTTTTGCGGCAGCTATATGCATGTGTACCTTATGTGATGCATGTGTTCTTATGTGATGCATGTTTTATGATATGGATGCTTATATGATGCAATGCCATATATTTTTGTTCTTTTATGTTGTATACGTGATGCATGATGCAAATGAAAATGTATGTGATGCAAGTGAATATAATAATGCAAATGATTATTTACATAATGAAAATGTGAGATGTGCTAACATATGTTGTATGCAGGGATGTGATGCAATTATAATATCTATATGTATGAAATGCTTATATGTGGTGATGCAGGTGCAACTATATGAAATGCAAATGTTTTTGGTGTGTCATTATACTCAGTCATGTGATAGCGGACTCGAGAAGGACAATGAAAGTCAATCAAGAAAGGGGGATAGAAGACAGAAGGTATGAACGTGAAAGAGCTTCTTGTGCGTTATCATCATTGAGCTTTATTATGGCAGAATAGGTTATGACAATCGAGGCATATGTTCGGCCCAGAAAGTCATTGTACCTGTTTGCATGGAGAGAAGACAGTCACAAACAAGGAATGCCCCAGTTCACACTAGACTCACAGTGTCCTCATATCCTTGGACAAGTCATAGCATTACTAAAAGACAATCCACAGACAGCAAATGCAAATAAGTGACGATACCCCATCCTCGCCTTTCTAGTCAAAGACATCCTGGAGATAGAATCTCTAGTCAAAGACATCCCGGAAAAGCTAAAAGACATGTCACCAAAAGATAAAACCAAAAGAAAACCAAGACTCGACACCCACATCCACTGTAGTCCTCAAGTTTGTGTCTCTTGTCACTTGTTTAAGTCAAATTTTGATTGTGGTCACAATGTTCACTTTCACAAAAAGGATAGATAGCACTGAACCATATGTTGTCTGAGTCTGTTAAAAGATTTGATTTTGTTGAAGCCCATTGTTGCTGCTGTGTCTCCTTGGAAACTGACTGAATCCATGAAACTGATACCTTATCGTGGAGAAGATGAAACTTTATTGCGGATCTGCGATGCAAAATGTTGCTTTATTGCGAATTGCGCGTGGATAGACTGAAGAGAGCTGAAAGAAACTGTACTCCTCGAAACATGTGATGTTCTCAGTTCCACACCCATTACTAGACGTAGGAATTGGCCGTAGTCACAGATAGGATCTGATTTATTATGGATGGAAAGAGAGTGAAAAGGAAGGGTTTATTATGAATGGCTAACCAATCTTGGGTAGATCAATAACAAGCCATGATGGGAATGGGTAAGTTTATTGTGAGTGAATTGGTCGTGAGTGTGTGCGAAGTGAAAGAATGAAAGGGAATCCTGAAAGAGGGAGGAGCAAAGTCCCTACGCATGGCGCTGGTGACCCAGTTTTCACCATGGTACTTGCCCAGGGCGCCACCGAAGTGGTTTTCACCGTTGGACGAAATTATTTCTCTTTACTTTTTTGGATTTTGCAATTTTTTTGTTGTCACAAGGTGCCTGTTTGCCAGGTTTTCACCAAGTAACGATTTTTTTTGTTTTATAATTTTTTTTGTATTTTTGAATTTTTTTTTGATTTTTTTTGTATTTTTGCATTAGGATACTCAAAAAGAGCTTATGTGTAGAACCTGCGAAGGTGCATGCTGTTGATAGGATCCTCCAAAGATTCCCCTTCTGTAGTTGAGAGTTGATATGCCCCAGATCCATATACTGCTGTGATGATGTAAGGACCAAGCCAGTTGGGTTCAAATTTGCCCTTCTTTTCTCTATCTTGCTGATTCTTGGGGTTCTCTCTGAGGACTAAGTCACCTACCTCAAATGTGCGAGGCTTGACCTTGTGATTATAACTGCGACTCATTCGTTGTTGGTAAGCCTTGAGATGATTAAAAGCAGTGTGTCGTCGTTCCTCCAGCAGTTCTAGTTCTTGTAGGCGAGAGACCCTGTAGTCTTCATCGTTGATTATGTTTCCCAAGGAGACCCGTAAAGAAGGTAACTCGACCTCAATAGGCAAGATGGCTTCGGCACCATAGACAAGTGAGTAAGGTGTAGCTCCTGTAGGTGTGCGGACACTGGTACGATAGGCCCAAAGTGCGGGATTGAGTTGGACATGCCAGTTACGGCCAGCGTCGTCGACTGTCTTTTTAAGTATTTTGAGAATTGTTTTGTTAGACGCCTCAGCTTGGCCATTACCTTGGGGGTAATATGGTGTGGAGAAACGATGAGAAATATGGAAGCGCTCACAGAGTTCACGAACATCCTGATTCTTGAAAGGACGCCCGTTGTCGGTAATAATGGAAGTAGGGATCCCGTATCGGCAAATGATGTAGTTCAGGATGAAAGTAGCGATTTGTTTCCCAGTAACTTGCGTGAGAGGCACGGCTTCAATCCACTTTGTGAAATACTCTGTGGCTGTGATAATGAATTTATGTCCGTTGGAAGAAGGAGGGTGAATCTTGCCTATGAGATCGAGTCCCCACTGACAAAAGGGCCAAGGAGATGCAAGTGGCTGTAGTTCTCGTGCTGGTGCGTGTATGAGGTCTCCATGAATTTGACACTGCTTACACTTCTTGACAAACTGATATGCATCTTTTTCCATAGTAGGCCAGTAGTATCCAGTCCTGATGAGTTTCTTGGCCAAGGTAGGACCACTAGTATGCGGACCACATATCCCTTCGTGCACTTCTCGTAACGCAATCTGAGCTTCGTCACTCTCTAAACATCTAAGGAGGGTGCCATCTAGACCTCGTCGGTATAGGATATAAGCTAGGATAACGTATCGGGAGGATTGGCGGATGAAAGTGCGGCGTTGGTTGTTCGATAAATCGGGAGGTAAAATGTTGTCGCGAAGGTATGTGAATATGGAACCATATAACTGGGATTCAGGACCAACAACACATATCATTTCCGTGAGAGTGATCTCATATGACGGAATCAGCAGGTTGTCAACCAGGAACTCATAACAGGTCTCATTTCGTGGTAGGTCAATGAGTGAAGCAATTGTAGCCATGGCATCAGCAGCGCGATTCTGTTCTCTTGGTATCTGCTCAAACTCTATCTTTGCAAAGTGTTGTTTCAGATCATCTACCAGTTGTTTGTAAGGCATTAGCTTTTCATCTTTTGTTTGATAATCATCAGTTGCTTGACGGATGACAAGTTGAGAATCGCCAAAAACACGAAGTTCCTGGATCTTCCACTGAACTGCAATTCTTAACCCCGTTGTTAATGCCTCGTATTCCGCTATATTGTTGGTGCAAGGAAATGATAAGCGGTATGACTTTGGTATAGAATCGCCTTGGGGAGTTATAAAGAGTATACCCGCTCCTGCCCCGTGCTGTGTGTATGAGCCATCAAAGTATAGTTGCCATGGCTTTGCAGGTGATATTGTTAGAATGGACTCATCTGGAAATTCTGACTGTAGAGGAACATCATCTATCATGGGAGCATCTGCCAGTTGATCTGCGATGGCTTGTCCTTTGATTGCTTTTCTGTCCACGTATTCAATGTCGAATTCACTCAAAATCATTACCCACTTGGCCAGTCGCCCAGTAAGTGTAGCTTTGTTGAGCAGATATTTTAGTGGATCAATTCTGGCAATCAACTTGGTCTTGTGAGTGAGCATATAATGTCGTAATTTTTGTGAAGCGAAGACCACAGCGAGACATGCACGCTCAATTGGTGTGTAGTTGAGCTCATATCCCACCAATGTGCGACTGATATAGTAGACTGCTTTTTCCTTGCCATCAGGTATTTGTTGTGCTAGTAGTGCCCCCAGTGCTGTTGGAGTAGCTGATATGTAAAGTAGCAATGGTTGATTCGGAATTGGTGGCATCAAAACTAGCGGGTTCAAAAGATAGTCTTTAAGTGCCTGAAAAGCCTGTTGACAGTTCTCGTCCCATTTGAACTTAATGTTTTTGTGTAGCAGGTGCTGGAAAGGATTACACTTATCTGCAAGTTGTGCTATGAATCTTCGTATGGACTGGAGTCTCCCTTGTAAAGATCGAAGTTGACTGATATTCTTGGGTGGCGGCATGTCCAAGATAGCCTTGACTTTTGCTGGATCCGCTTCTATTCCTCTTTTAGACACAATGAATCCTAGGAGCTTCCCGGAGGTTACTCCAAAGACACATTTCTTTGGATTTAATCTTACCTTGTATTTTTCCAGCCTATCAAAAGCAACTGAAAGTATGTCCAAGTGTGTATTTCTGTCTATTGATTTAACCAAAAGGTCGTCGACATAATCTTCCACCTTTACATGCATGAGATCATGGAAGATAGTAGTCATGGCTCGTTGATACGTGGCACCTGCATTTTTCAGCCCAAAGGGCATGACATTCCAGCAGAAGGTTCCCCATGGACAAGTGAATGATGTTTTATGTTGATCTTCAGGTGCAATCCTGATCTGATTATATCCAGAGAATCCGTCCATTAAAGATAACATCTCATGGCCTGCTGTGAGATCAACAATTAAATCAATGTTTGGTAATGGGAAATCGTCCTTCGGACAAGCCTTGTTGATATCCCTGAAGTCTGTACATATTCGGATGCTGCGATCTGGTTTGCTAACAGGCACTAAGTTGGAAATCCATTCAGGATAATCAATTGGGCGTATGAATCCGACATCTAGTAATTTCTCCAGCTCTGCCTTGACTAATAATGCCACCTGTGGATGCATTTTTCTCAATTTCTGTTTTACTGGTTTTGCCCCCGGTTTGACTGTTAAATGATGCATTACTAAGTCGGGGTCTAGTCCAGGCATATCAGCATAAGACCATGCGAAGTTGACTTGTCGTTCCTTAAAGAAGCTTATGAACCTTGCTTTCTCGGCCTCTGTCAATGATTGAGCCAAAAATATGTTGTGTGGAACCTCGGCTGTACCAATGTTTGTCTTTATAGTCTCCTCTACCAACATGGATGATTTTTCCTCGTATGATGCTGGGAGAATGTCAAGCCTTCCATCTTCGGGCGCCTCAGAGAGGTTTTCACCCTCAGATACGTCCTTTCTTTTTACTTTTTTAGAGTCAGAGAGCGCCACAGTGTGGTTTTCGCCGTAAGACCCTTGTTTTGTCTTTATTTTCACATTTTTGCGCCTAGAAGGCCCGACACCCTCACCAAAGTATGCCATGTTATTTAGCTCTATGGCGTATCCTGCTTTATGGTCTCCAAGAGGAAGATCATCGCGAATGCCAAGATAATCAACAATAGCTTCGTCATTTTGAAATGTATCAATCTGTGGTGGTCCATCCTGATCCCAGTCAATGAGTTGGGGGTGAACGAGGGGAAGGTCTTTAGTGTTTTTAGAATCCACAAGGCTAATAGTGAAGATGTGGTTATATTCAGGTATGTCAAGATAGTCATCGAGGTCGTCAATGGCACTCTCCTCATCAGTGTCGATCGTGAGTGAGTCCAAATTATCATCACTAGTAGCACCCTCAGGGACAGGTGTCCTCATCCTATGTGATCCTAACCTAGGGCCCTGAAACGAAGCTTGTGCGGGATCCTTATGGGTCGGTTCTTGACCAACTCTGAATTTCTTGTAAAACTCCTCCTCCTCTGTAGGTTCATCTGGCTCTCTAAATGTCTCATTAAGTTCATAATCGCTGGAGGATTTGTCTGAACCCCATTCCCACTCATTGGAGTCTGTGGAATAATTATCCTCTTGTTGAACTTCAGCCACTTTGACTCGCCATATCTGTTTTGTTCTCTTGTGTTGAATCTTGGGATTTAGAAAACCAAGCCCCTTAGAGCGTTCCCTTCTTGTAGTTAGCTCAGGTTGTAGAGGCTCCATGACACCTTCTTTGCGTAGTCCGAGAGGACTTTTTCCATCATACCCGAATCTCTGCAGGATTTTGAAACCTTTACCATAGTTTTCACAGGGTATTATAATTTGATCATGTGTATCATCTTCAGCGTCCTTATATAGCATTTTATATAAACTTTCTTCCTCTAGTTCGCCCCATTTTTGAAAGACGGTAGGATCCCATTTGAGGAGCATGATGGAGATTTGCTTATTTGGATGTGGTCTCCCATATTCCTTGGGGGAGTTCATGACTTGTCGTAAGAACATTGTTTGATTCAGAGTGTATTCTCCCATGCCTTTGTCTTGAAACTTGGCTCTAAGTTCACCTTGTTTGGATGTCGAGGGCTTTAATGACTCAGGATCAATATATGCTGAAGAAGGAGTAGCCTCACGATTGCTGGGAATGATAATCTCAGTATGTGATCTCAAGTTATTACAATATATGAATGGATTTGGATCACCATTGACCGTTACCTCGACTCCATTATGAGGAAATTTGATGCACTGATGGTATGTTGATGGGACCGCTCTCATTTCATGAATCCATGGACGTCCTAGCAATATGTTATACGTGAGGTCTAGATCCAGGACTTGACAAATCACGTCCTTTGTTACTGGCCCTATTCTGAGTGGTAAGATGACCGTGCCCTTGGACGAGCGCTCTTCATCATCATAAGCCTTAATAGTGATTTGGTTTGTAGCATTCACAGCTTTGTCAGAATATCCCAATTGTCTGATGGTGCTCAATGTACAAATATTAAGACCTGCTCCTCCATCTATCAGGACTCGTTTTATTCGGTGTTTATGTATGAAGGCTTCAATATGTAGAGGTGCATTGTGAGGCTGACTTATGGAGGCGTCATCGGCTTCTATGAATGTGAGGGAGTGTGGAACGGATAGGTATCCCACCATAGCTTGAAACTGATCCACGTTTAGGTCCGTAGGGACAGCAGTATCTCTCAAGGTTTTGTCAAGGACAGCTTTATGTGCAGGAGATATACGTAAGAGCTCAAGAATAGAGATGAGTGCGGGTGTTTTCCCTAATTGCTCTACAAGATCGTACTCAGGCTTAGTTGACGGAAGATTGGTATTCTTAGAAGAGGTTCCTGGCAATGTGATCTTACCTCGACGAGTTGTAACATGACATTCAGAGGTAGCTTCGGATGAAGATCCCACACCTTTTAGGACAATTTTAGGTCGCTGAGGAGGATTCTCAGGATTTTTATTTTTGATAGTAATGGTAGAAATATGATTGTCCATTGAGATGTGATTAATAGTGGAATCATAATTGTAAGATGTTCTAGTGTAATTGGCTTGATCATCTGTGACTTTGCCTTTTCCCTTGTCATGTTTTGGGAATGGTTCCTTAAACACCTCATGCTCTTGGTTAGATGAATGTCCCTCAATCTCAATATCTCCTCTGTCAATGAGATCTTGTACAATGTTTTTCAATCGATGGCAATTACTTGTCTTGTGACCCTTGCTCTTATGAAATTCGCAATATTCATCATCATTCCACCAATTCGGTTTTACCTTTGGTTCATATGGAGGAAAATCTGGGACCGTGATCACTTTGTTTGCTACAAGCTTTTTGAATACTGATTCAAGTGGTTCTCCCAATGGAGTGTACTTCCTTCGTGGTCTAGCAGCCGTTTGATTATTCACTTGATTGTTGGTAGAATTTGATCCAGAAAAGATGAACTTTGGTCTCACTGTGTTAGCATCAACAACACCATCATTAATTGTGTTCTTGTTCTTGTTCCAAAACTTTGGTTTGTCCTTTCCTTTGAAGTCCTCTTTGTTTTCTTTGAATAGTTTGATAACTCCTTGTTCAATTAAGACTCTTTCTGTTGCTAGGCCCTTTTCAATGACATCCTTAAATGTAGACAAACAAGCTTTTCTGAGATCATAACCAATAGCCTTGTTAACATTTTGTGTGAACATTTCCACCATTTGTTTTTGCGGGATTTCACAAGAGCATCTGCTAGCTAAGTTTCTCCATCTTTGCAAAAATGACGCAAAAGATTCTCCTTCTTTTTGTTTCGTATTGCACAAGGTAGTAACTGAGACATCTGTTTCAATGTTGTAAGAGAAATGTTGAATGAATGCCTCTGCCAAGTCGCCCCATGACTTGATACCGGGAGGTAATTGAGAAAACCATTCCATCGCTTGATCTCCTAAGCTCTGTGGGAACAACCTCATTAAGTATGTTTCTTCTGCTGCTACCTCAATGCAAGCTGTGAAGAATTGTCTTATGTGTGCCTTGGGATCTCCTCTCCCTCTATATTTGTCAAATTTCGGTGTTGCAAAGTGCGGAGGAAACGGAGGCATTGGAATGCTCTTATCAAAGGGATAAGGGCATATATCTCTCATAGTATATGTGGGTTTTGATGTGCCCATGTCTTCCACTTTCTTTTGTAGATCTCTAATTTGTTGCTCCAAATTATTTTTGGGAGGAGATGGATTTCTTGTAGCATATCCCATGTTTGAAACACCCATTTGAGGAGGAGCTTGTTGCATGTATGGATGATACTGATCGTAGACATGTCCATATGGAGGTCTATATTGTTGCGACATGTATGGAGCACTTGGCATAATTTCTTGTTGAGGGACCCCATATCTGTTTTGTGTATATAAACCATATTCAATGGGCCTTTCATTTTCCATTGTGTTGCCCCCAATTTTGGCATGAGGTCTCCTTGTGTCAAAATTTCGAGGAAGTCCTTGAGTATCCATTTGTCTTGGTTGACCCATATCTTGAATATGTGTTTGAACATAAGGCCTCCATGATGGTCTTTGAGTGTAGGTATCGTGCATTTGAGCTTGTGTATGTGGGATTGCTGGTTTCTGAAGCAAAACTGATGGTGACTCCGGCATCATATTATTTGGTCCTCCACTATTTGGTTGAGTTTGTTGTGAAGGTCTACTTTCCATAAGTTGAGATAAGTCAAAATCATGTGGTATCTTAGCTCCACTTTGTGCCATCATGTTTAGAAAGTATTGACGATCTCTCCTCATTATCTCTTCAACCAATCTATTGAATTGAGGATCCATTATAGATTCTTGTATGTCTGCTGATAGTATTGAAGAATTGTCCACATTATCATTGTGTGTAGCATTGTGTATAGCGTTTGCGCTTTCCATATTTGGATTGTGTCTATAAACATTCATGTCTGGTAATGTAGTGTGCTCAGGATTGTAGAAGACATCATTGTCATACTCATAAGAACTCATGTTTACGGGCCCTTGAGCTTCTTTAGCTTTTCTCCTAGATTTTTGAAGACGGGTTTCAACCATGAACTAGGTGTTAGACCAATATGTGAGAGACTTAGACGAAAATGACAAGGGTATGTAAGACCAAGAGTTGTATGGAGTGTAAATGAATCTGAAGTTTACTTGCAATGTCCAAAGTGTAAGACCAAATATGTATGTTGTAGAGTAGGTGTGACTTCCAAAGAGAGGATAGTTTCTCTTGATGAGGTAAGCTGACCTTGACTCTAAGTAAGACCAAATGAGACCCAAAGGTAAGAAACCTTGATGAGGGACCACTTAGCAAAGTGTTGTAGTATGTAGTGTGTTGACAAAGTATAGTGAGGACAAGCAAGTGACTTTTTGACTCAAGTTTAGACAAGTATGAATGTAAAATGAGGTATGAAGCAATGATGGACTGTGTAAGACCTTAGAACAGGCTGAATGCTAGATGAACCTGAAGAGATAACCTAGGAAGCTCAAGTATGCCGAAACTGATTTCTTTGTTTGCTTGACTGTTAAACTTTTTTCAAATCCTGACACAGACGCCTCTGTATACTTCACAGACGCGGTTTAAAGACACAGACGCTATTTTGTTTGACACAAACGTGATTCTGAGATTTCCTGTTGATGTTTGCTGGGACTGTAACAGTTTTTTTTTGCAATTTTGAACACAGATGCTTCTGTATTCTCCACAGACGCGATTTCCAGACACAGACGTGTCTCTGATCGACACAGACGCTAATAAAAACACAGACGCTATTCTGTACTTCACAGACGCGTTTATCTGACACAGACGCGGTTCTAACAGACACAGACGCGTTTCTGTAACCTTAGTGCAATCTTTCCTATCTGTGAATTTGTTTTGCTGTGACCAAATCTGATTTTTCGACTGTTTTTCGTGACAAGAGGACACAGTGTTGATGACCCAATGTTTGCAGACTGTTTAGACTCCAAAAAGTGTGTTGTTTGATGTAAAAAAATTTTGCATACACTTGAAGACACAAAAGACACAATGTTTTGCTGTTTTGTCTTGATTGTTTGAATGTTTATCATAAGTCAAGCACAATTCTTATGGCTGGCCAGGACAATAATTGTTGATCCCACATGGGGTTTTACCCCCGAGGCTACGCTATTCAGAGCGGATACTTAGATGCTTGACCTCACTGGCTCCACCCTCGGCACTCACTTCTCGGGTCAGCCAAGCATCAGTCCCCATGAAAACTCCCCATGGCGAACTTTGTATCTCTACTAAGAACCGTATGTGTGTGGGCCGCTACCAGAGGTCCGACCTCCTGCCTCAACAACTAGAAGGATTTGGGCATCTAAAACAAAATGGTGCTAGTAAGGGCATCCGCTTGTGTGGCCATACATGCGGCACTTTCAGCTCTGTAAATACAGAAGGCTCCCAGCCGGTAGGGGTTACGCCCTACAAATGATCAAATAAATTTGATCAAACGGGTTTATGGGGAGACATAGTGTCGGTATGAACTAATCAGCACACGTTATTCATAGTTTTCACCATGAATACATTTGATTATAGTGGCTTGGAAGAAGATGGCTTTTCTTTTGCTACCACTTGGGTCGTTCTCTTCTCACTAGTAGTCCTAATGACCACACGGGAAGACAGGCCCTCTAAAGAATAAACAAAAAGAGCCTATTGCTCAAGACACAAAAGACAATGGTTCAATTTTAGTGCACCAATTGAAGTGTTTGCTAAGCTATGAAGACAAGGCACACAAATAAAATTACAAAAACCCTAGCTAAGGCCCTGCAACAAAATTGTTAGTAGTTTGGGTTGTTTCAAATGATAACCCCTTCCTGCAAGCACACAAGTTAGGTAAATTTTAAGAAAACCCAAAAAGACTTTGTGAAAAGGGGCCTTCAACAAAAACGTATTTGTCTCCAAAGCAAGCTGCACGAACCAGGTTAGCTAGATCTGCAAAGGTTAGCCAAAAATAAGCCAGATCTGAAACCCTAAGTACAAAATCCGAAAACCCGAATCGAAAAACTTGAAAAAATTTTTGCAAAACAGAATGCACAGACGCTGTTATACCAGACACAGACGCGTCTGTCCGACACAGACGCGGCTCTGTGATTCGCAGACGCGATTTCAGAACACAGACGCCTTTTTATTCTATAGACGCGATCAGAGGGTTCACAGACGCGATTCGGGATCACAGACGCGAGTTTCGGAAACCTGCAAAAATAGAAAATGACAGAAACACAGACACGATAAAAGATGTCACAGACGCCTCTGAAATACAAGAACGCGATCCGAACACTCGCAGACGCGGAAAAAACCTAAAATGTCATCGAAATCGTCCGATCTGCAACTTCAAAAATGCAAAATCTGCAACAAAATTGTTAAATGCAAAGGGACAAGAGTCCCACTGGGCGTGCCAAAATGTGTATGGTGAAAATGGATAGCAATAAACAACAATATTGAAAGACTAAAATGGATTCAACCACCAAACCCTAGCCTAACAATGAACAAAGATCCACCATAACATATGAAGATAACCTAAGACAATGCAAAATAACTCAAAAATCACAAAGATTATACCATCACATGTCCACTAGGGTTTTGATCTCCATTCTTCCTATCTCCATTGATCTTGTTTGATATGCTTGCTCTCAGATTTTTGTATGCACAAGAGCTCAACAAAGAACGGAATGTGGTTGCAAGTAGAATTGTAGTGTAGTCAATTGATCCAGTAGTTGGGGTTTTTCCTTAGAATGCTTGATTAGGGTTTGACAATGAAGAAAGCATCTCCTTAAATAGAAGACACAATAGAAAATGGAGGGTTAAGATTGAGAGGTGTAAAAAGAGAGGTCGGCTAGGATTAGAGGGTAGGTATAAGAAATACCAAAATAATGAAAGGGGTAGGTAGTGTAGGAAATAAGAGATGAATGACATGTGTCATGTGTAGAAAAGGTTAATGAATTAATTAAATAAATAAAGATTTATTTAATTAATAGAAGAAGTAGGGCAATTAAATAAATAAAATATTTATTTAATATAGGAAAGGGATAATTTAAATAAATAAATGTATTTATTTAAATGAGAAATAAGGCTAGAAGAGGATAAATGAATTAATTAAATAAATAAAGATTTATTTAATTAATAGAAGAATTAGGCTTAGATAATTAAATAAATAAAATATTTATTTAATTAGACATGACAATTTTGGGTGTCTACAGTTGCAACAACCATTACGAAATTATTATATTATATTTAATGTCATTATATTTTCAGAATTTATATAAATTATTAATTTATATTTAAAAGAAATTGGTGTCTCCAAGTACCCACGTCTCCTATTTTGAAAAAATAGTCGTACCAGTATCAACACCAGTCTCCAAAGTCTCCAAGTACCCCCGTACCTGTGCAACCTTGACAAATACCTTCAAAGATATGAATTATGTACACCAAGATCAAAGAGTTGATTGAATGCAAAAGAGGAAACCCGGTTTCAATTGTTACACAGTTTTTAGAGCATCTTGTGAGCAAAGGAAGCTAGGATGTACATGTACATGATGCATTGGATAAAATCATTACCCGAAGCACTTCTCTAATACAGATTCTTCCTGGGATCCTCAAGGGATGTAGTAGATACGTTAAGGTGTCAGCTGAAATTGGACAAACTAAGAAGGTGGAGTGTGTAGCTAGAGAGTCAAACTTCTACGATGTTGAAAAGAAAAGAACTTTCATAGGTTCAGGATCCTGCAAACATGTTAATTATTTCAAAGAATAGTTACTAGGAAGATACAACAAGGAACAACACTACAAGGATGATGATATTTTCATAGGATAACTGGAGATGAAGTGGAACATAATTTATTTTGAAATGGGCTTAATTTATTGTAAAATTAATAACTTTTTAGTTGAATTTAATATAATGTTATAAAGCCAAATGTTAGCTATTTATCTAGCAAGCTATTTCATCCTTTTGTGATAGGATACATGTCAAATTTTGTCATTGTTGGTATTATGGATATGTTGCATTGGTTTTGTCATTGATGTCAACACTTATCAACACTTATCCTTCTTGAGATCTTTGTTTATGATGAACTGACACATTATGTTCATTGGCAAGTTTAGTGACTTATGCACAGTCACTGATATATCACTAACCGATAGGTTATATTGTTCACTGACACTGAGGATGACTTGTTATCATTTGGAGATCACTTGGTTATGTCAGAGACATGGTTTGGACACTTGGTTTTGGTATTTTGGTTATTAGTCTAAACGGGTTGACATATTTGTTGTTACCAGCAACTTGGTCTAGGTTATGGACCGACATGCATTATCTATTCCAGATCAGCACGACACGTTATGGAGATGATTTAATTAATTGGATATTGTTGTAATTGTATTGAGCCTACATGATGCATCACATCTTGATTCATTTGTAATTGATTTAATTATAATATTCTTAGTATGTCGACCTACACATTTGGTCTTAGGTTTTGGTATATATGTAAGATCTCATTTATGAGATTAGGACATGGTATGGTAAGGTTGCGATATTTGGTATATGTGAATCTAAGTAGAGCTACTCACATAGACATCATTTGAAGGTTCAAGGAAGGTTTGAAGGTGATTATTAGAGCTTAAACAGTACTGAATCCAGCATTGGAGATGCTACTTTGAGTCATATATTGTCATTGGATTTAATCATCCAATTGTAGTCAGTGTGACTTCTATTTTATGATTGAGCTGTGAGATCTAGGCGATTGGCCTTTCTGCATTTGCAAACCCCATTTGTATACACATACTATCTGTAGTAGTATCATCTGATTGTGGGTAAGATTTCCCACCATGGTTTGTCCCCTTACAAGGTCTCCACATACAAATATTTGTGTAATGTGTTGTGGATGTTGTTTCTCTTTCTATTATATGTATTGAGTTTCACCGGTATTAATATTAACTACAAATTTGTCTACCAACATTAAGTTTGGTTTACCGGTATTAAGTATCAAGTTTGATTAAGTTATATTTGGGTTGAAATTAATAGACAACTGATTCACCACCCCCCCCCCCTCTCAGTTGCCTCCAGGTCCCAACAATTGGTATTAGAGCTAAGTCCTCATTTTGCAGAAGTTTAACAACTTGAGGAGATTCTATGGTAACTAACTTTTTCAAGATGGATAGTCTGAAACTTGATGGAACTAACTATGGTATATGGAAGATCAGAATGGAGACACATCTGAATTGCATTGGAAAAAACTTATGGGATGTTACAAAGAATGACTATGTTGATCCTACATAGAATCAACCTAATCCACCAACATTGGCTAAGGATCAAGAGAATGATTGCAAAGCAATAGAAGCACTCTTGAGCGCCTTGTCAGATCAACAAATCATGGGATTATCAGACCGATCTACGGCTAAAGCTATTTGGGATAAATTCGAGACATTGATTGAAGAAGATACCACTGTCAAAATTGCAAAACTAGAATTCTTCTGGGTCAGTTATGAAAATCTAAAACTGGAAGAAGATGAAAGAATTTTTGCTTTTATGGAAAGGGTTAATGAAATTGTTTTAGGAATACAATGTTGTGGAGGATCCTTTAGTGAAGATGAAATTGTTTCTAAAGGTTTAAGAGCATTGCCATCGGCATACAAAATGAAAGTAACCGCTATTAATGAGTGGAGAACAATGCTTAATACATCAGTATCTAGAGATACCTTGGTTGGAAAACTTTCACATTTGAGCTTGAAGAATTTGGTCCTGTTGCTACAATTAAGACAGATTTAGCCTTCAAAGCATCATCATCTGCAACATCATCATCATCATCATCATCTGATAAATCTGATTAGAAAGCACTTAATGCAAGGGAACTCGAAGATATCAGGAGGGAAAATGAAGAACTGGAAGAACTTGAAGCACTATTTGCAAGGAAAATGCCTAAAGGTCCTATTAGAAATAAGTATGAAGGTAAAGCACCATTTAAATATTTTAACTACAATAAATTTGGTCATATGGCATCTAGATGTCGTGATAGACATGCAAGATTAAGAGAAAAAGCTAAAAGGACATATAAGCCTAACCCTAAAGGGCAAGTGCAAGGTAACGAGTCACAAATTTGTGGAAGTCCGCACGTTGGAAAATGCGCTCTTATAAACGGGGGGCCATTTATGCTTCGAGCTCCCGAGCCGAAAGGTAACCGGGGCCCAAAGCAAAAATAAATGGGCCCCCGTTTTGTTCTAAAATGAGGGCCCGCTTTTAAACAAAACAGGGGCTCGCTTTTTAAAAATAGGCCCCCATTTCTAAATCATATTTTTCCTTTTTTTTCCACAAGCCGCCCTTGTTTGAAAACGGGGGCCCGTTCTATGGAATTTGATTCCACAACCCGCCACTTGGCTCGGGATTAGGCCCAGGATAGGCCTGGGATGGCCACACCTGAGACATGGACCTGCAAATTCAAATCTCTATGAATGAAAGCACAAATATGATCTTCTGAAATAATTTACGTGCCTGTAATTGGAGAATTTTTATACGAAATTAAAACCCATTTCAGATTATATTGTCTAGATTCAAAATATGTAAATTTAGTTAAAAATATTATTTAAACTATTTTTCATTTAATTTATACTAAATCGAGTCCATAAACTTGAAATATTAAGTAATTTTGTTAATTTAATAACTTTTTTATTTTAATGAATTTTGAAAAAAAAATTATATGTCATCAACCTACACAAAATTAGTTTCTATTTAAAAAATAAAAAAATAAAAAAATGTTAAGTTTACGTCAAATTATGTGGGCCGTACACACCAAATTTTTAAAAACATAATTACAGTCATTAAAAAATTAATTAAAAATAAACTTTTTTAAAAAAATACAGAAAATATGTTCATCAATCTTTAGTGAGTTACAAACCATTTCCCAAAACGGTTTGAGAAAATAATTTTAATCGGTTCAAAAAGTGTGGGCCGTACACATGCATGGTATGGTCCTAAAACAAGCATTTTTAAAACATAGTTTTTAGAACTCCATTCCAAAAGTTAATTTTTATTATGTGGGTATTAAAATAAATTACATATTTAGAAAGTACACGCAGAGGGATATCTTTTATATTATTGACTTTTTCCAAGATTCAATCTCCAAGTGTTTCAAAATTTAAGCTCAAATGAGACAAAATCTGAAAATCAGGGAAAACACTTCCACTTTTTGGCCAAAAAGTGGACTCAGCTTCTTGCACTAACCCTGAATATCAGAGATACCAATTTAAGAAGAATAGAGACAAATCATGTTACTATGTTGATGAAGGAGTTACTGATGATTCTGATGAAGAACCGACAAACAATGGATGGGCTTTTGTTGCAATAAAAGAATATCAACCGACACCTACTCTTCCACTGGTAGAGCAGGCCCTGGCAGTTAAAATTGAAGAAAAGGATGAATTGATTATAGATTCCTGATGTTCACATCATAGGATTGGTGATAAAAGTAAATTCTTATCTTTTCAGGAATACAATGGAGGTCTAGTAAGATTTGGGGATGACAAAGCTTGTTTGATCAGAGGAAAAGGCACTATATCTTTTGATGGTAAGGACAATACTAACAACGTTTATTATTAAAGCTATGAGATTTCCACAATCTATTTTGTATACTATTTTATTTTTCTGGATTCAATTGTGTGTATTTTTTTCCCATCAACGTTTCGAATCACACTCCATGATTCATCATCAGGATGAAAAGAATTCCAAAGACATGAAAGATGGAATTCTTTTCATCCTGATGATGAATCACGAAGTGTGATTCGAAACGTTGATGGGAAAAAAATACACACAATCGAATCCAGAAAAATAAACTAACGTTTATTATGTTGAAGGTTTGAAGCATAATCTTTTGAGTGTTGGTCAATTAGTTGAAAAGGAATTTTAGTTACAATTCAAGAATGGTAAATGCAAAATCATGAATAGAATTGGTTTGGAGATTGCAACCGGTAATCAAACTAGAGGTAATACCTTTCATTTGAATAACAATGAAAAGACATGCTTGATTGCACATATTGATGAAAGTTGGTTATGGCATAAAAGACTCTGGCATGTGAATTTTGATTGAATTATAAAGATTAGTTCATCTAAAGTAGTAAGGGATTTACCTAAGATTGTAAAACCTCATAATCTAGTATGTAAGGAATGTCAAATGGGAAAGCAAGTTAGAACAACTTTTAAGAGTATTTCTGAGAAATCCAATAATGTTCTTGATTTAATTCATACTGACTTGTGTGGCCCGACAAGAACAAGAAGTCTAAAGGGAGATAGATACTTTATGCTAATCTTGGTGATTATTCTAGAATGTGTTGGGTTACTTTTCTCAAGGAGAAATAAGAAGCTTTTGGAAAATTCAAATTATTCAAGCAATGGTAGAGAATGAAACCGGTAAGAAAATCAAATGTTTAAGATCAGATCAAGGAGGTGAATTTACATCTAAGGAGTTTAATACATTTTGTGAAGTGAATGGAATTACAAGACAACTATCAACACCTTGGACACCTCAGCAAAATGGAGTTGTGGAAAGGAAGAACAAAACTATTCTGGATGCAGCTAGAAGCATGATATTAGAAGCAAATCTACCTCATGTGTACTAGAGAGAAGCAGTGAATACAATGATTTACACTTTTAACAGAGTTCACATCAAAGGTGAAACTAGTAAGACACCTTATGAACTATGGTTTGGTAATACTCCTACTCTTAAATACTTCAGAATATTTGGAAGCAAATGCTAAATTAGGAGAGATGATTATATTGGCAAATTTGATCCTAGAAGTGATGAAGGAATATTTCTTGGTTATTCATCTAAGAGAAAGGCATATAGATGTTTTAATAAAAGATTATAGAAAATCATTGAGAGTGCAAATGTGAAGATAGATGAACACTTTAGAGGAAATTCAAGGTCTACGGATTCTAAACCGACAGTTGAGATGATCATAAATGAACCTATACAGAATGCACCGGTATAGAATGTGGATCCAGTCACATCGGCATCATCAAAGAATTCCACAGTGACTGAAGAACAACAACAAGTGAACACACCCAAGTATGTAAGATTGAATCACAATGAAAGTCAGATAATTGGGAATAAGTATCAAGGTGTTATGACAAGAGGAAGACTGGCAAATGAAGAGGTATATTTAATTTTTCAAATTGAACCAACATCTGTTATTGAGGCATGTGAAGATAAACATTGGGTTAAAGCTATGAAATATGAATTAGAACAAATTGAAAAGAACAATACATGGACATTGGTTCCCCGACCTAAAGACAAAAATGTAATTGGAACTAAATGGGTATTCAGAAATAAACTAAATGAAGATGGTAAGGTAATCATAAACAAATCAAGATTAGTGTGTAAAGGATATTCACAAAAAGAGGGAATTGATTACAATGAAACCTTTGCACCGGTAGCTAGAATTGAGGCAGTTAGATTATTTCTTGCATTTGCAGCACACAAGAACTATAAAGTATATCAAACGGATGTAAAATGTGCATTTCTAAATGGTGATCTTGAAGATGAAGTTTAAATTGAACAATCTGATGGATTTTCATTGACAAATGATAAAGATATGGTTTGCAGATTAAGGAAAACTTTATATGGATTGAAGCAAGCTCTTACAGCTTGGTATGCCAGATTGGATAAATATCTTTTGAAGCTTGGTTACACTAAAGGTAATGTTGACAGCAACTTATATTTCAAAGTGATTAATGAAGACATCTTGGTTATTGAAGTTTTTGTTGATGATATCATTTTTGGAGGAGAAGATGGATTGTGTAAAGACTTTGCTAATAAGATGAAGGAAAAATTTGAAATGTCTATGATTTGGGAGATAAAATTCTTTTTAGGATTGGAGATTTCACGGACTGATAAAGGTATATTCATATGTCAAACAAAGTACTTGAAGGAACTACTGAAGAAATTTGGTATGGAAAACTCTAAACCGGTAAGTACTCCTATGACTACAACTGATAAATTAACATTGAAGGGTGATTCAACTCCTGTTAATCCGACAAGATACAAATCTATGATTGGATTTTTACTATATTTGACACAAACAAGACTTGATATAATGAATATAGTATGTATTTTTTCAAGATTTCAAAGTAATCCTAGATAAAATCATGAATCGGCAGTAAAAAGGATTTTCTGGTACGCACAACAAATCTTGGTTTATGATATCCTAAAGATGACAATTTTGATTTATGTGCATACACCGATGCAAATTGGGCAGGAGTTGTAGATGACAGAAAGAGCACCACCGACGGGGCATTCTTTCTTGGTAGCAGGTTGATTTCATTGTTGAGCAAGAAACAGAGTTGTACAACATTATCAACAACAGAATCAGAATATGGTGCAGCAACAACTAATTGTACTCAGGTATTATGGATTAAACAAATGTTGAAGGGCATAAAGGTAAAATGCAAAAAACCTATAATCATTTATTCTGATAATTCAACAACAATTGATATATCTAAGAATCCGTTATTTCACTCTAAAACTAAGCATGTTTCTATCAAATATAATTTTATGAAACAGAATGTTGAAGCAAAAGAAGTGAGATTGGTTTATGTGAATACTAAAGAGAAGATTGCAGATATCTTTACTAAGCCTTTACCTAAGAAAATTTTTTAATATCTCAAAGAGTAGCTTGGGGTTATACCCTCACCGGTAGAGACTTAGATAGTTGATGATTGGCATCAAACCAACAGAATTAACAGAGAAACCTTTTTCCGACTTTGATGGAGGAGACTTACTTCTCAGGGGGAGTAGTTGGTTATTGTAATTGGTTATATGAATTGGTTGTATCTGGTACTTATATTGCTTTGGCATTTGATGTCAAAGGGGGAGAGATATCTATGGAAAAACATTATCCTTTGGGGAGAGATTATTTATTGGGAGAAGTGATATATATACTCTCTCCATTTGTAGTTTCATTTCTAGTATTGATCTATTCGGGAGATTGTTGGTTTTTGGTTTTTGGTTTTTGGCATTCTGTCTTGCCACTTAGATGTTTTTCCATCTTATGTTGCCATCAATGCCAAAGGGGGAGATTGTTGGTATTATGGATATGTTGCATTGGTTTTGTCATTGATGTCAACACTTATCAACAATTATCTTTCTGAAGATCTTTGTTTATGATGAACCGACACATTATGTTCACCAGCAAGTTCAGTGACTTATGCATAGTCACCGATATATCACTAATCGGCAATTTATATTGTTCACCGACACTGAGGATGACTTGTTATCATCTGGAGATCACTTGGTTATGTCAGAGACATGGTTTGGACACTTGGTTTTAATATTTTGGTTATTGGTCTAAACGAGTTGACATATTTGTTGTTACCGGCAACCTGGTCTAGGTTATGGACCAACATGCATTATCTATTCCAGATCATCATGGCACGTTATGGAGATGATTTAATTAATTGGATATTGTTGTAATTGTATTGAGCCGACATGATGCATCGCATCTTGATTCATTTGTAATTGATTTAATTGTAATATTCTTAGTAAGCCAACCTACACCTTTGGTCTTAGGTTTTGGTATATATGTAAGATCTCATTTATGAGATTAGGACATGGTATGTTAAGGCTGTGATATTTGGTATATGTGAATCTAAGAAGAGCTACTCATGTAGACATCATTTGAAGGTTCAAGGAAGGTTTGAAGGTGATTATCAGAGCTTAACCAGTACTAAATCCAGCATTGGAGATGCTACTTTGAGTAGTACATTATAATTGGATTTGATCATCCAATTGTAGTCAGTGTGACTTCTATTTTGTGATTGAGTAGTGAGCTCTAGGCAGTTGGCCTTTCTACATGTGCAGACCCCATTTGTATACACATACTATCTGCAATAGTATCATCTATTTGTGGGTAAGATTTCCCATAGTGGTTTTTCCCTTTACAGGGTTTCCACATACAAATCTTTGTGTTATGTGTTGTGGATGTTGTTTCTCTTTCTGTTATATGCATTGAGTTTCACCGGTATTAATATTAACTGCAAATATGTCTACCGGCATTAAGTTTGGTTTACAAGTATTAAGTATCAAGTTTGATAAAGTTATATTTGGGCTGAAGGTAATAGACAATTGATTCACACCCCCCCCCCCTCTCAGTTGCCTCCGAGTCCTAACAGTCCTTTTGTGACTTGGATGTGTAAAATTTTGTCTTGTGCTAGGAGTGGTTAGAAATTATTAAATGAGGTTAGGGAGAGTTTCTAGAAGCTAAATTTGGGTCCTTGAGAGGATTTAATCCTGGTCATTGATTCAAACTATAAAATCTACAAAAGGAGACCTGCTCTCTCATTGTAGAGTTAGTAGAAAAGAGAATATTTGATAGAATAGAGTAGAGTAAGGGTTTTATAGGAATTGTTGTAACAACATTTGAAGCAATGAATAAAGCATTGAAGCTTGGTGTTTTGCAAGTTGTTTTCTCTTGTTTGCATGATTCCTTTCATCAATATTACTTAAACTTTCATTGATTTTAATGGTGAATTGTGAAGATATTTGCTCGATTTTTGGTTCATACCATTTGTAGTTTATTGATTGTAAGTTATAATGCATGGTTAGTCTAGACCTATTATTACTGTTAGTTCAATTGTGAATATATATTTGAGTTGTGTTAGAATTGGGTATTCAAATGCATGTTTACAATCTTAAGAAATTTTAATTTCCTTTGAAGATTGCACTATTCTTGTGCCATTGTGAGTTATGTGGTTAAGAAGAGATCGGTTTGAGAGAAATCTGTCTATCTAAAGCATCATCCATTATTGTCATTGTCCATAGGTGTTAGTATGGATTATCTAAGCCCGGTCTTTTGACTTTTATTTTAATTAGGTTTAAAAAGATCATCATTTAGATTTCCATGTCAGATGTTAGCCAACTTATCGAATGCTTAAGTCCTTTTATGATTACTAGTGAATCACATCATTCTTTGAGTTATCCAAGTGTTATTAAGACCTAACATTTGGAACCTTGAGTTTCTCTTATTTGATTAGTCCATATAACATTTGAGATTTTCTTATTCAAGAGAGGATAGGATATAATTGGTTTATTTTATTATGCATTATTACAAAGTATAAACTTCCTCATCAACACATAACCCAAACAATAACACTAACCCTAATACTACCCTACAAAAATTTGACCACTAACCCTAATTCTATTTATAGCCCTAGTCATTACCCTCATTATATCTCTAATATCAACTCTAACCCTAACCCATATTTTATCTCTAACCTTAACCCTAACCCTAATCTTAACCATAACCCTAATGTTATCTCCAACCCAAAATCTAATTCTGACATTAACACCATCTCTAATTCTGTGTCTAACCCTGACAATATCCAGAACCCTAAATCTATTTCTAACCCTAACTTCAACCATAATCATAACATTAACCCTAACCTTAATGCTAATCATAAAAAACCTAAACTTAACCCTTAGCTTATTTGCAACCCTAACCCTAACCTTGATTCTATCTCTAACCCTAAATGTAACTGAAATCCTAAAACTTACCCTAACCTCAACCATAACGTTATTGTTCACCCTAAATATATCTCTAACCTTGACTTTAGCCTTATCACTAACCTTAACACTAATTTTGATCCTAACCATAACTCTAATTATTTCTCTAATCTTAACCACATTCCTATTGCTAATCTTAATTCTTTCTTTACTACAAATTCTCTCTTTCACACTGACATTAAGCATATCCCTAATCTCAACCCTAACTCATATTATTCTATCTATAACCCTAGCCTAAATTTTAACCTTAATCATAACAATAGCCCTCACCCTATATCTATCTCTAACCATAACTCTAACCTATCCCTCATCTCTACCCTAACCCTAAACCTAACCCTAAGCTTAACCTTAAGCCTAACCTTAATTCTATCTCTGTCTCTAGCCCTGATCCTAGCTCTAATCATTTCTCCAACATTGACCCTAATGCTATCTTCAAACTTAAACCTACGTTGATTCGTAATATTAACCCTAACCCTAACCTTGAATAATTTAATGTCTTCCATGTTGCATTGCTCATATATATATATATATATATATATATATATATATATATATATATATATATATATATATAATGATAGTAGACGCCTCAAAAAAGATTTCTCTAAGCATACTGTGTATATATATATATATAATTTTGTAATTATAAATTCTTCGTATTTACATCCATTTTAAATCATCCTTTTAAATTGATAAAGAAAAAAATATATGAAAATTTTCCGATTTCATGTTCAATAGCCTTCGTAAAGTTTTAATTAGCCAAGAGGCTATCCTCCGTGGGGACACTTCACATCGAAAACTGTCTCACACTATGAAAGTTGCTGTTTTTTGGTTGTTGTCAGGAATTTAGTGGATGCAGAAACCAATTTTTAGGCGCCTCACAAGCAATATTTTGGTTTGACTGATAACTACTAAACAGATCAAGAGTCTTAATGCACACCAACGTGATCACAAGACCTTTGGGGCATGAATTTAATTTAGAGAATGGCACATTGGGTAAACCATTAGAATCTCTCTGACCACTGCAGTCAGTTCCAAGAACATTTATCAAAATAAAGCATTCTTGTTCGGTGTCCTCAATTTGATCGTACATGTCCTGGCAGTTAGCAGACTGCTCTAGGAGATCATAAGCACTAACATCAAAAACAAAACCATGCTTAGACCTTGCTGAAATGTACCCATCGAGTGATCTTCGGATTCATCTTTGAGGGATGAATTTCGTTCAGGCGAAGTTACATCTGGTAGAACACCGGCCAGGTTCTATCAAACTGTTACGTTCAGGTAAAAAAATATTTACCTGAATAAATAACCATGGTTTAGGATCCTAAATTGTATAATAATCATCCTTTCAACCAATTGACAGCCCTATGTGATCAACGCCAGAAGCAAACAAACCCTCCAAGCTTCCTAATTTACAGTCTTCCACAAAATCTTTGAGGTATTTATTTTCCTGAGAGCAAGATACACCTAGCGTATGATGAGATTTTATAGGAATGTTGCATTCGATTTCATGATTTAGTAGAATATAACATTGCAGTTGAGTTTCTATCACAGACAACAAACCGCTCTATGGAATCATTTAGATTCAAGTGCATTTACGTGAATAAAACATAGACTTTCTTCAGTTTGATCATAATCATGACAATTGCTTGCCATATTATTGGAAGTTGCCTCAACATCAACCCCACGATCTTCATCTTTTACATGTTTACCCTCTGTCCTCAGCCCTCCGTTTAACATCATTGTTATCCACTAAGATTTCTCCAATTTCAAACATAACTGAATGCCTCAATATCAAGATCACAATCATCATCTTTACCATCCTTGTCCTTGCAAAAATTTTCCATTGATTCATCAACCTTCATCTTAGCATCAGAAGCATCCACCAAGCTTTCTGCATGCTGACCATAATCATTGGAGCTGCTTGCAATGTCATGGTCAATTGCCTTAATATCAATCTCCTATTGATATCAATCTTCTGTTTATCAATATGAACATCCTCAACCTCTGCACACAAAAAAATAAAATAAAAAATTAAAAGATTCATCAACCTCCATCTTAATTTCTGATTAATGATTTGGTTTGAATCGAACGAGACTAGGAATGCAAGTAATATAGACTATATATATTTTTCTCAAATATTGTAATTGAAATTGGTCTGGTATAAATTACTATGAATATAATCATTTAAGTAAAAACACTAATTATAATTAAAAATAAAATTACTTACATAAGGCCAATTTAAGCTTTATTTTCAATTGTGTTTCGTATTGCGATTTCTCGTATATCATCCAGCTCGAACTCTAGAAAGATCCGCATCATTGTTTCTCACACTCGGGAAAAGTAGTTAAAGGCCAAGCAATTGGTATTTCTTGTTCGAGAACCATGTGACGTCAGATATCCTGGGTTTACAAGAAGTCTATACGACGAGGCTTTCAATAAACATCGGACAATGGTAAGGCATAGCCTAGTGAAGATCGAAGACTGGGGAGACTACGAGGAAATTCGGCCTTTCTACTGACTTTATCACTCTTGAGTTACGTAACCTACTATCGTTTACCGGGTAGTAATAGCATTCTCCTTTCTTATCCTTACAGCCGTTATTCAAATCCAGCAAATGGTGAAGTTCAGGCATTACAAACCTCGGTCATTACAAATTTGCAGTCGTGAGAGAAAAAAATATGACGCTTTTTTGAGCTTTCGAGGTCCCGATGTGAAAAAAACATTGGTTGATCATCTCTATCAATCTCTCTTCCCTGCTGGAGTGAATGTCTTCATAGACAGTGAGAAACTGGAAAAGGGGCAAAATATTGGAACAAATCTGGAGCAAGCCATTCAAGATTCTACCATCTATATACCCATATTTTCTCCTGATTACTCTACTTCAGAGTGGTGCCTGAAAGAAGTCTCCCTCATGTGGAAGCTCAAATCCACTAGCACATACCCTATAGTGATGATACCTCTTTTTTATAATGTTGAACCATGTGAAGTCAGATATGCTGAGTGGATAGGACCATATGCTGAGGCTTTCACTAAACATCGGACAAAAGGTAGGCATAGCGAAGGGGAGATAGAAGGATGGAGTGATGCGCTAAACCGAGTCTCTTGTTTATCTGGGTGGTCTCTCAAGGAAACGTCCTTCGGGTACTTGTTTGTTTCTGTCAGTTTTAAATTACACTACATTATATATTAAGTTTGAGGATGTTATTCAATTTTGAGTGTTTAACACTTTTAAGCTTAGAAATGTATTTTTAGTGTGACAACATACATTAAGCAACATATTAAGCTTCGAAAATGTCAGTCAATTCTGAATATTTAACACTTTTAAACCTAAAAATATTAGCTTAATGTATGTAATTTAAACCATTCCCTTTCATATGTGTATTGTGTTTTGAAATGGTAGGCATGTAAGAGAAATTAAATTCATGTTTCATTGTATGGAATGTTGCAGGTTCGAAGGGAGGCTTGTGAAACAAGTGGTAAAGGACGTTCTCCAGACATTGGACATTGGAGTGTTAGATGTAGCCATACGCCCTGTGGGACTCATTCCTCGCTGTGACGAGGTGATTAAGTTGTTGAAACTGGGCGATAAGACAAGTGATAAATTCACCCTTGGTGTTTGGGGCATGGGTGGTCTGGGTAAAACCACCCTGTCAAAAGCCCTTTATAACAAGATCCATCACTTCTTCGAAGCTTCTAGTTTTGTATCTAATGTAAAATCAGAGTCGTCCATCCGGGGTCTTAGAAAATTGCAACAACAGATCTTCAGGGATCTGCTGAAAACACAGGTAAAGGTAGATAATATAGATCATGGAAAAGTTCCAATGAGGAATCGTTTGGCATCCTTACGAGCACTGGTGGTTTTGGATGATATTGACAATGTGCAACAGTTGGATGCTCTCATGGGTGACTGGTTTGGAAATGGTAGCAGAATAATCATTACAACCCGAGATAAACGTGTCTTGGAGGTGCGACAAGTTGATTTGACTTACCCCATGAGAGGACTTGAACTTGCTGAAGGTGTGGAGTTATTCAGTTGGCATGCCTTTCTCAGAGCCCATCCCCAAAGAGGTTATGAAGATATAACGGAGAGCATTGTGAAATCTTGCTCAGGTCTTCCTTTGTGCTTGGAAATTATAGGCACAGACTTGTATAATAGAAATCACATTGCATATTGGACCGAGGCTCTACGCAAACTTGAAAATGTAGGCCACAATTCTGTTCTTGAAACCCTTAAAATTAGTTACGATACTTTAACCCATGTAGAGAAACACATCTTTTTAGACATAGCCTGCTTTTTCGTCAACCTCAAGAGCAGCATCTTCATTCAGAATAGGGCTTTCAATATGGAATTTTATGATAGATTCTGGACTTCTCTAGGGTACGAGCCTGTGTATACAAGCCTTAAAACTCTTGAAGAGAAGGCACTCATTGTAGTACATAAGCACAGATACAGTGAGGCCATAGATGAGGATATAGATGAGGGGGATCACTCAGGTCAGTACTTTTGCGAATTTTCCATGCATGAGCTGATAAGAGACATGGGTAGACGAATTGTTGTAGAGGAATGGGAGAAGGATCCAGCCAAACGCAGTAGAGTTTGGAGGGAGGAGGATATAAGTACACTAATGGCTTCTACTACAATCCAGGTACTGTTTATCCTCTGTTCCACCCTTCACAGCAATAAGTTGTTTTGTAAGTTTTTTGTTCAATTTTCAAATCTGAAAGCAAAAATGATGCATTTAGTATTACTGACGAGGTAAACCCAAACAAATCCCACCTTTCCATCAGTCTACAAAAACGGGTTTTCGCTGTGCTGATCATTGTTTTGTTTTGTAACTGCTGTAGTGGTTTGGATAACTGTTTTGTGTTTACTTAAATAGGTATGGGTTGGGTCAGGATGTTTTGAGGTCTAGTATGGAAAAGTCATTTTAGGAAAAAGAGTATAAGCTTTTTTCACCAACTTCAATGTAAAGCTTGCTTAGTTTCATGAAATCCTGCAAAAGTCTATTTTGGGATCTGAGTAATCTGCATCATGAACTCCGCTTGGTAGAATTTTTTCTAAGCGATGCTCTGTCTTTCGTCTTAAACAGGAAACCTCAAACGTATAGGGCCTAATGTGGAGAATGCGCATGGAGCTTCAGCATATAGATACTTTGGCACCAATGCAGAAATTAGTTTTCTTGATGTGCTGGAAATTCCAATTAACGTCTGGGATAGAAAGGCTACCTACCAACCTAAGATATCTGGTCTTATCCCAGTGTCAATTGAAGGACTACAATCCCCAGGTTTGTTGCAATCCCCACGTCGTTACTTGCTTTGCAGGGATAATATTTTTACATAATCTCACGACACCTTTTGTTCTGATAGATGGCCGTACAAGAGACCGCTGGTGACCGTAATGGATCATCTGTGCGGTCCTCTGTTCTGCCTAAATCTGTAGCCCAACTCATATATCTGCGATACCTGGATATGAGCGGTACTAAACAAACCTGCCTTCCAAAAGAAGTCTGTGAACTTCACTGTCTGGAGGAGTTATGTTTAAGTAGATGCAGTTTAGAGGCCCTGCCTGAAGCTTTTGGAAATCTTATCAATCTAAAGACGCTCGACGTTAGCAACAATTTCTTGTTAGAATTTCCACCAAGCTTTCAACATCTGCAATCTCTAAGGAATCTTGAGATGGATTGGAATGAACAACTTGTGGCATTTCCTTCTCTTCCAAACAATCTGATTGCTCTCAGTGCCAGAAGATGCTCAAAATTGCAAGTGATATCTCTCGATATCATGCGTTCTTTAGAGACAATAGATCTATCTCACTGCAAAAGCGTCACTCGACTTCCAGAATTGGAAAGTTGCATATCCTTGAGAAATCTGAATGTAGATGGGTGTAAGCAGTTTGTTAAATTGGATGCTCTTCCACAAAGGCTCGCTTCTTTACGCATTTCAGGCTGCTCACAATTGCAAGATTTCCCCTTCATCCACCAGCGAAGAGATGTGGTCCCTGCTTTCGCACGCTCCCATATGTCTGGTGCCCGAACCGAATCATTCGGCGGGAATGAAGTGCAAAGCTTGTGCATGATAGGCTGTGACCGCATTCGACTAAATATTTACTAATTATTGGAGGTACGTTGGTGGCTTATTTAAATGTCTATCCAGTTCGTAAGATGTATAACATCATAATTTATGTATTGGTATATTCTAAAAACTGGATAATCGTTTTCTCTCTTGTTGCATTTCTCTAGTTTTGTTATTTCTTAATTAATCCACTTCACCAACCTTTGTGTAGCACGTATTCTCTTTTGGTTTCTGCAGTCACCGCCAGTTTTGGATGCCATTGGTGTATACGTTTCCCTCCTAAAAGACTTTCTAGTTTTGTTATTTTCTTTTGTGGCAGCTGTTTCCCTTTGTTAACATCTGTTGCAAACTTATCTTTCCTCTTTCCTCGCAGCAGCAATTTTGTTATTGGTTTACACTTTGTAAATAAAACATTAGTTTTTTGGTGTCTGGACACTGCACTTCCTTTTTGACAATGAGGGGATTTTTCTGAGACAAGCCTCTGTAATCTGTTGTAACAATTGGGAAGCTTTTGGTTGTCAATGTTGTTACTGCTGGATTATTTTGTAATGAAGGTGTTTCTTGGAAAGGCTCTGAAAATGGACTCCGTATCCTGCTCAAGTGACCTGGAAGCTGCCAGTGTAACTATTTTCTCCTTCTGTAACAATGTTCAGTGTAGGTTGTCCTGTGTTGTATGAACTGAAACTTTTGTTTAGTCTGATATAAGTCTAGTGATCAGTTTTTCAGTGTTTTAATTTCACTTAAGAAATAAATCCCATCTAGAACAACATTTGTGAAAATACCAGCATTGTAGTTGTTAACACTTTTCAATAAATCAAATACTTTCTTCGTTGCTGTAGCAATATTTTGTTCAGATGAATGTCACAAATTCCTCTGCGTTTTACAACAAGTGGTATCAAAGCATCCAACGATTTAAGAAAAATATCCTGATCTGCAACTGGTTGTATCTCAACAGAAAAGTTAGGTGTGGTAGGTTTGCTTGCAGAATTATAGAGGTATAATTTTTATGGAAGTTGCGAGAAGAGATTATTTGTGAAAAGAAAATATGGTAACATATGGTTCAAGTTTAACTCAGCTCCAAATATTAGTATTCGTGTTGTATTCAAAGGGGGAAACAATGACTTTTGGAGTAGGAAAATGAAAATCTTGTTTAAGTCTCAAGATTTGTGCGAATTTGTAGAAGGATATACAGAGCTTGTAGATGCTTATGCCCTTGCAGCCTTAAACCAAGCAGTAAGAGATCAGTTGAAATAAAATAGGAAAAAGAACTCAAAAGTCTTACTTATCATTCAACAAGATGTACACGAGTCAATTTTCCCTAGAATTGCTATAACCATAAAATCAAAATAACTATGGGAATTACTGCAAACTGCTTATCAGGGAATAGATAAAGTAAAGACAATGAGATTACAGATGCTCAGAATCTTTAGAAATTTGGTCATGAAAGACTGAGAACCAATGTAAGAATTTTTTATTCATGTTATGAGTTTGGTCAATCAGATTTAAGTCATATGGGGAAAACTTGGTTGATCAAAAAATTGTGGTGGATTGATATAGGTATAGTAGCATTGAATAGTCAAAAGACTCAAGTCTTCTATCTGTAGATGAACTTATGGGAGCCCTTCAAACTCGTGAACAGAGAATGAATAGGTTAGCTGAAAAATTTGTTGAACAAGCCTTTCAAACCAAGATAAACATATCAAAGAAGAAAGAAAAAGGATCTGAAGAGACTTCTCATACAAATACAAGAAAGTTTAGAGGAAAAGGAAGATAAAAAGGTTTCAATAGAGGAGCTGGGAGTGGACAAAGAAAAAATTAATTTGGAGGAAGAAATTCTAGTAATAATCTAAAGAAGAATCAAAACTATGATAAATTAGGGGTTCAATGTCATTATTGTAAAAAGTTTGGACATTCTAAACGGGCTTTCTGGAAAAAGAACAAGCAACATGCACATTACTCTGAAGAAAAAGATGGACAATTAGATAATAATCTATTTTTGGCTTGCAATGCTTCAGAAGAAGAGTCAGAAAATGTAAGATTTTGGATAGTGGTTGTAGTAGCCACATGACAGGAAATAAAAAGATTTTTGTAGATATTGCTGATTCAATTAGAATGCAAGAGTGTCTTCGTGATGATAAGAAAGTTGAAGTTACAGCTAAAGGGACAATTGCAATAAATGCAAAACAAGGTCAGGAAACATATATTCATGATGCTTCACATGTACCTGGTTTAGCACATAATTTGTTGTGTGTAGGATAGTTGGTTGAAAAGGGATATTCTGCAATTTTTTAAAACAATGAATGTGTGATTTATGACAAAAATAGAAATAATCAAATAATGGCAAAAGTTGGTACATTGCAGAATAGAAAATTTTCTTTTTAAGTCTTGTATATAGTGAAACCCAATCTTTCAACCCAATTACAAGGATCAGTCGTGTTTACGACACACTAGATATGGACATTTAAATTTTAGAGGACTATCTCTCAGAAAAATACAGTGAGAGGATTACCACTTATCTCACATGATGATCAGGTGTGTGAGAGATGCATTGTTGGTAAACAACATCGTGATTCCTTCCCAATAGGAAGAACGTGGAGAGAAAAGGTGCATATTGATATTTGTGGTCCAATGCAATCATTGTCTCTTAATAAAAGTAGATATTTTTAATCTTTGTGGATGGTTTCAGTAGGATTTGGATCTATTTCCTTAAAGAAAAATTAGAAGCTTTTACCAAATTAAAACATTTCAAAGCCAATATGGGAAAACAAATTGGTTGTCCTATCAAAATCTTATGTTCATATAGAGGGGGATAACTCACCTCTAATGAGTTTCAGGACTATTGTAAAACTAATGGAATACAAAGACAATTAACTGCAAGTTACACCATTCTGGAAATTCTGAGAAGCATGCTTAAAGCTAAGGGTCTACCAAACATTCTTTGGGACGAAGTTGTTGCCATGTCTATATATTTGTTGAATACATGCCCAACAAAAAATGTGAAAAATATGACACCTTGTAAGGCATGGTCTAGAAGAAAACTTGGTGTTGCACACTTGAGGTCTTTGGATTTATAGCTTATGCTCACATAGCTAATCAAGTAAGGCAAAAATTTCATGACAAAAGTATAAAATGCATTTTCATTGGATATAATGAGGAGACAAAGGGCTATCAGTTGTTTAATCCAATTAGTGAAAAACTAATTGTCAGTAAAGATAAAAGATGTTATCTTTGCTGAAAATGAAACATTGGAATGATAATGCGAACAAAGAAAAGCAAGGAATTATTGATTTAGAACTAAATGTTCCAACCTCCTCACTTTGTCCAAGTGGTAGCACAACTCTTATTGCATCCACTTCACCAAGCTGACAACTATCATCATCTAGTTCTTCAAGCTTGAGTCCTTCTCCAAGTAAGCTAAAAAGTCTTATGTACATTTAATAACTACTAGACCAAACATCATGTATGTTGTTAGTTTTCTTTAAAGATTTATGCAAAACGCAAGTAAGTTTTATTTTGGTGTAATAAAAAGGGTTCTAAGATATGTTCAAGATACATATAATTTTGACATTTTATATGTGCCTACAGGTGATTTTGGTTTAGTTGGGTATACAGATAGTGATTGGGTTGGTTCTATAGATGACAAAAAAAAAAAAAAGTACTTAAGGTTTTGTATTCAGTTTGGTTTCAGGTGTCATTTCTTGGTCATAAAAAAGCAATCATAAGTATCTTTATCCTCAATTGAAGCTAAATATATTGCTGCAACATCAGCTTTCTGTCAAGCAATACGGTTGAGAAGAATCAAGACAAACTTAGGACAAAAAATAATAAGTTGATTGTTATATATTGTGACAATAATTCAACAACTGCCGTCTCAAAAAAAGTGGTCTTCTGCAATAGAACATATTTCATTATATTAGGAATCTTGTGGCTGAGAGACAAATTAAACTTAAATTTTGCATAACCAGTGTTCAACTTATTGATATACTCACCAAAACAGTTTCAAAAGAGAGTTTCATAAATTAAGAAGAAAAAAAAAATCATTAATCATTAAAGGGGAGATTGAAGATGGTAATGCTTAATTAATCCACGTCACCAACCCTTGTGTAGCACGTGTTCTCTTTTGGTTTCTGCAGTCACTGCCAATTTTGGATGCAATTGGTGTATGCATTTCCCTCCTTAAAGACTTTTTAATTTTGTTATTTCCTTTTGTAACAGTTCTTTCCCTTCGTTAACATAAGTTGCAAACTTATCTTTCCTCTTTTCATCCAGCAGAATTTTTGTAAATGGTTTGTACTTTGTAAATAAAACATTTTTGTTTGGTGTTTGGAGGCTGCAATTCCTTTTTGGCAAACGGGGGATTTTTTTGAGACAAGTTGCAACAGTTGGGAAGCTTTTGGCTGTCAATGTTGTTACTACTGGATTATTTTGTAATGAAGGTGTTTCTTGGAAGGCTCTAGAGGTGGACACTATACCCTGCTCCAGTGACATGGAAGCTGCCACTGTAGCTATTTTCTTCTTCTATAGAAGTGTTCAATCCAGGGTATCATGTGTTGTATGAACCGAAACTTTTATTTAATGTAATATAAGTCTAGTGATCTGTTTTTCAGTGTTTTGATTTCACTTTTAAGAAATAAATCCTATCTAGAATACATTTGTGAAAAAACCAGCATTGTAGTATTTAATACTTTTCAATGAATCAAATACTTTCTTCATTACTCTAGCAATATTCTATTTAGTTGAGTGTCACAAATTCCTCTGCCTTTTTTTAATGGTACAGTCTACAAAATCCAATTTTCTGAAATTGGTTCTGCTCCTAAACACCAACAATTTATAGTGTCGAAATTCTCTTCCTTCTCTTTAACATTTGAACACAAATTATAGAGATTTCCTTTCCTCATACTTATCTAGTTTTAATGGGTAGAGAGATTGGTTTTAATATGAAAAATTTACGTTGAAGTTAATCCTCTGACTTGATTGAATGGCAGAATCTTCCTTATTTGAAGCAACTGGATTTGTCGCTATCGCCCGAAGAGGAGTTGCTCAATGATCCACAACCTCCAGTAGGTGAAAAGAATCTCGCAGTACAAAATAACACTTCCTGTCAATCAGTTATAGTTTGCTTTGTATTAGAAACCAATGATAACGTCCGTCTTCCAGAGATGAACGTATCAATGACATTTTTCGATCAAGGTGGTGAGCAAGGATTTTCACAAACTTTCAGACTCCCTTCGCGTATGATAGGAGATGTCAGTGGAAGATTTATCATGCGAATATGTAATTGGAGCAAAACATATTTTTTTGAAAGGGGTGTGATATGCTGCTCTTACTCTTTACAGCGTGGGAGCCCGGTATTACTCAGGCAAGTGGAAGTTATTCTCTTGTCTGAATATGTTGTTCATTCAAAAGTCACACGATTTTTGAAAAAATGGAAATTGTTGACGCCTTCCAAAGTCGCAGTTGAAGAGGGGAAAAGCTATTGATTGTCGTCATAGCATTAAATGATGAAGCACAGTTAAAGATGAGCAGTTTAAATCTTTGATTTTTAGGTTTAAAAGTGTTAACATTCAAAGTTGATTAATATTCTTTAGGTTTAATATATTGATTAGTGTATGGTTTAAGGTTGGTCCAACTAAAATGATGGACACCAGCAACTAATTTTGGCATTATTAATTTGTCATTTTAATCATGATGAAACATCAGTTATTTTCTTTTTCTCGCCATTGTTAAATGATAATATAAAGGTGGGTTGTTTCTTATTGTAGACAAGTGTCAATGAGTGGTTCCATGTATGCCAAATTTTCTAGTTTGGTTTGTGTAAAATAGATTATAGAAAAGTGTTAATATGGATCACATAGAAGAATGAAATTATATTTCTTTTAAAGTAAAATCAGTATGTAAGATAAGAATGGAAGTTGATATTTAATTGTGTATGCATATAGATATATTAAAGATTGCCAATCTTTGTTATTGATTTTGGAGGAATCAAGTGATAGATATCCAACATATATAAGTTTTATTAATCCACAAATTAATGATAAATTATAATTTTACTAGTATGGATAGATGATTAGGATTCATAAATTTGGGATTGAAGAAAAAAAGGATGAAATGGTGATGTTACAAAATATTTGACTAATTCGTTTGTTAGTTTTAAATGATTTAAGGAATAGATAAGCACTGCAACAAGGTCGAATCCTGGTTTCCACTGACATAAAGATAGGTGGTTTTTTCCATATGACCATGGCCCCTTGGTAAGTACCACAACAAGGTCTTCTTCACTAGTAAATTTAAACAGTAAAAGCCACATGTCATGGCGCTTGCAATAACACCTCCCTTGAGTTTCCACTTTTGGGAGGTCCAACTACAAATCATGTCAACAGTTGGGCGAAAACTAAAGAATCTACCAATCAAAGCTTTATTCATGGATGAAAGTATTTTGTCCATAATTTTATTTCGGCACCTTAATGGAGGTGCCTTTGTTGGTCTCAAGATACTATCGAGTGGCCACATGGGCCTTAGGAGCCAACTTCTTTGCAACAAGCACATTCTTCCAACCCTTGGAAATTGAACTATTCACAAGATCTCCATAAGGCGCCTCCTTCGAACTTTTATCCATATCAATGGATCCATCCTTATCCTTTGTAACCATCCCATCACCTAATGGGACAATGACAAAAGCATCATCAATAGACATCGTCAAAGGGGGGAGATATGAGTCAATTTGTTTTCAAAATCACAAGAAGTCATGCTCTTTAAACTTCCATCCATAATAGTGAAGTCATCCTTATTGGTCATAACCCGCCCATCACCTAATGGGATATTGATAATATAAACATCAGTAGACGCCATCAAAGGGGGGTGACAAGGGGACCCAAAGGAATTGTAACTTCCACTAAATTTGGTCCCACGTGTGGAGAAGACAAAGGAGGTTAAATGGGATTCTTAGGAGGTGCATGAGCCAGGGGGTCAGGGGAGCACCCAAAGCAAGCACCATGTGCAAAAAAAATCAAACAATTACAAAGCAAGAAAATTGTAGAGCAGGTTGCCTAATATTTCTCTCTCACACACACACATATGATTGAGTATGATGTGACTGTATTTTAAACTTAGTTGTCAATGGATAAAAAAGTTAGAAGGTGGAAAACCAAAAACAATAAGATTCTCCCTATTAACAATTTCCCTAAGGGTCATGTGTTTTAGATGAACCAATCACTTTATAAACAAATTATCACCAATTCTAAATTCTACAATATAATAATTTTAAAGTAAATTAATTATTTTTTTTATCATTTAAAAAAAAATTGATATTAATAATTAACTAAATTCTATTAATTACCATATTAAAAAATATATAATATTGATATAACAAAAATTCTATGTATTAAAAATATAATAATCTCTAATATTTATCTTTCTAATCTCTAACAATTGTAATCAAGATATATAGATTAAACTAATTTATAAATTATATCTTTCAATTGCTAATTTTTTTTATATTAAATATAAAGGAAAAACTGTACAACCGAGACTGATAATGTTCTCAACTTGAACTATATGGCTTACTGAATACTACAAAAAGAGTTAACCATATGCCTAAGCAATATAGAGGCTTCAGTTCTTATGCATCGAGTATAAGCATTCTTCTCGTGTAGTATACCTATTCTGCCCTAAACAAGATGAGTTACATACAACAACACTGAGTACATAGAATTTCATGTTTGTATTCATGTTATTTATAAAGCAGAGCATTTCAAAGTGGCAAATTTCAGCTATTGATCTAGGATGTCCAACCTAAGGGGTCCTCCATCCATATGGCAGTCTTTCCTTCCTGGAGAATCACTGGGATAAAAACATAGTTTTGTTGTTGGATCGGCCTTCTGTGGTCATAGATCTCCCTGACTGTTGTATTAAGCATTAAGGAGAAGGGGGTCTGCTCCCTGTTATACTTGGACCAATTGTACCCATAGGAGAGTTATGGGATGTGCACCCGGATTGATCCCTTGTCTAGCAATCTCCCAAACTTCTCTTCTGAGATCTTGATCTTTAGGGAGACTTGTGATTCAACATGGTGATAGATGAGTTTTCTAGAGGGATTCGGTAAGCTCCCTGCCTCTACCCTGGAACTTTTCCTCATTGTAACTTTTTCATATAATCCATTAAATTTCACAAGTTAGAATGGACCAGAATAGATTAGTATAATTTTTCAAACCTTTAATAAATCCATGAATAACATCAATATGAGAGATATCTCCTTGGAAATAAATACCAAACATATTCTAGATTTCTCTAGCAAAGAGATAGTTAAAAAAAATATGATTAACATTCCCAAGAATCCTGCATATAGGGCACATGGAAGAGTTATTCTGAAGATCTTTAATAGGAAGCTTCTACAACATCAATAACCATTTGAAACATTTTTGTTTAGGTAAGAGAATAGAATGCCAATGATAAGAAAGTACATTTTGCCATTGTTCCTTAGTGTGAGTTGCAATTTCTAAATAGAATTAAGATGAGCAATAATATCATCATTATTAATTAAAGCATTGTATATCAATTTAGCACTAGCTCTAGGTAGGGTGGGTCCATCCATCCAAGTGTAGGAGGTAGGTCTATTCTCCTTCACCACACATAGAATGGATAGATCCAAACTACTACAAGTGGATCTAATCAAGGAATAAGTCCTTCCATTAGATAAGGGGATATTAAATTTCTATTGAAGGGAACTCCACGGAATCAGAGCACCATTCTTAATAATGTCATTGAAGGTATTAATGCCCTTGAGAGCCCAGCTTTTGGCTGATCAACCTTGTATGAGGCCTAAAGGCTTACCTTTATGCAATAAGTTCCACCAAATAGATTTCTCTCATCTATGGAGTTGTTACTATCTAACACCCCATTGTTAGCAATCAAGTTCCTAGTGAGCTCTCAGGCCTTCCAAAGTGTCTTATATACAAGGGAACCTGTTGGGTATACAAGAAACTTGCCAGCGATTAGATCGATGAAGGGGAGGTGTTTCCATCCTATGGCCTGCTTGGGAACTGCTAGAAGAATGTTATTTGTCATTAAGATTTTCCAAGGTTCATCACCCTCTAGAGCACAGAAAATCTATTTAGCTACAAATGATATAACATGGAGGTAGAGATCTTTCAATCCTAAGCCACCCAAATTTTTGTCCATGTAGCACCACCTCCATTTAACCAAATGCCACTTTTTGTTTCCTTTACCATCTGACCATAAGAATTATCGTATAGCTTTCTAGATATCATTAATCCGGTAACTGCAAAACAACCAAACCAAGGAGTAGTATAGGGTGTAGGATGAAAGGATCTTTTGGCAGACTTGCAACTTGCCTGCAAGAGAAAGGTACATCTTATTCCATTTATTAAGCTTGTGGTTCAATTTTTCTCTGATCCAAATCCACATCTCCTTCACGCTGGAGTTGATTGCAAAAGGGATGCCCAGGTATCTGACTTGTTTAGAGCCCCCCCCCAATGAAAATCAAACTTAGAGAGCCACCCAAGGAGGGGTATCGTCCCATCCCAATAGCATGGACTTGGGAGCGAATAATTTTGCTCCAAAAGCCTCACAAAAGATATCCAATTTGTGGAGTAAAGTTCTAAAATTATCTTCCTCTAATTGTAGGAAGAAAGCAATATCATCTGTAAATTGGACATTGGTCAAGTCCATAACATTGGGGAGGGAGATATCGTGCACCAAGGGGGAGAGGGAATCATCCATGAGTAGATAGAACATAGTATCAATGGTAATTACAAAGAGAGCAGGGCGAGGGGTCATCCTTTCCTGATAGATCTGTTGAGTGGGATACCTTGTGAATGAGATCCATTGACATCTATTTGAGCAGAGGCATCTTTTAGCAAGACCTCCACCATCTTACATAAATATTTGGGACATCCAAATGCTTTCAGCATCATTGTTAAAAATTTACATTCCACTCGATCATATGCCTTTTCAAAATCAATGAGAAACATAACCACTTTTTGGTTGGTGATCTTGGCCCAATTCATGGCCTCCCAACTTGTAATTATAAATTCAAGGATGTATCTCCCTTTTATAAAACCAGTTTGTTACCACCTTGGGAAGAACTATTTCAAGTCTGGAAGCCATCATTTTGGCGAGGATTTTTAATGAGACATTAAGGAGGGTGATTGGTCTCCATTTTTTAACAAGTGACTTATAAATCTCCAACTTTAGGGATAAGTTTAATAACGCCTTTGTTAATCTCTTGACCTAAAGAGAAAGAATTAATAGCTTCATGATAAACATGCATAAGGTCTTCTGAAATCCATTTGTGATTGGCCTTATAGAACTTGGTAGGGAGCCCATCTAGTCCATGGGCCTTGTCATTACTTAGTCCCATAATGGTCTTTCTGACTTCTTCAATGCTTAAGGGCTTATTAAGGGAAGCATTGTCAGGCTCTAAGATCTTCTTAGGGATAAGTCTTCTGCAATGGTCAAGAGCCTTTGAGGACTGAATGGGATCCCATTATGGTGTAAATAGAGTCTTGTACTAATGGAGGAATGCATTTTAGATATCTACTGTATCAATCATCTCTACACCACCCTCCCATATTTTATCAATTCTCTGCTTTAACTCTTTTTGTCTCAACATGTTAAAGAAGAACTTAGACCCCTTTTCACCAAATTGCATTCAATTTAGTCTAGCACAGATTTTTGCCCCTTGAGATTTTTTGTGTTGGATGTTTTTGAGTTTATCCCTAGTGAGGGATAGAGCCAAGGAAAGATCAGTATCATGGGGGTTTTGTTGAACCCAAGCTTCTTGACAAAGGAGTTGATTGGTACGTATTCTCTCATCTGACCTGCTATCCTTAGAAAACTTGGTGCTTATAGTCTGACAAAGATCCCTCTAGCTCTCGACATTCCTTACCCATCTGCTAATAACAGACTCTCTAAAATTCCATTTGCTAATTTGACAAACCATGCATAAGGCATCTCAGATGTCTGGATTCTCAAGAAGCTTGACATTGAGCAGGAAATTGTTGTTTCTCCTGGGAGGAGCGGGGGGCGAGAGTTGACAACAATGTCAGCCAAAACAGGATGATGATCTGAGATGGTGAAAGGAATAACTTTAATCACACATCCCAAGGGGTCTGGGTTGAATGAGCAAGTAGAGAAGGTTGCATAGAATCTGGCAAATCTTGAATAGATCCTCTTAGTCCCTTGTTGGGCATTACACCAAGTGTACCAAATGTGGTTAAGCTCTTTCTTCCTGCCAAGGATGGGATCAAAGAGATTGAGTTTGGCCTTCATCCTCTCCCAATGCAATTTCTCACCACTCTTCCACTCCATCCTATGTCCGCTTATCGTGTCCTCTGCATCTTCAATCATATTAAAATCTCCTCCAAATAACCATGTTATATTAGGGAGATCGGACAACCACTTCCAAAGTTCCACTATATCTTTGTAGTCATTAGAGGCATAGATAGAGCATATGCCTATCTTGTAGCCATCTTTCTCCAAGATAACCCATGTTGCTCTATTACATGGGGAGGATCCACTACCAGTAATTAGAGGGGACAATTTATTATTGATCATGATAACTGCACCACCTCTACCTTTGACATGTTTTGTGGTGAAATAGGTAGCATCCCTCCAAATGAACCTGAGATTAACATCTAAGAGGAAATTGGATGCCTTGACTTCTTGCAAAAGTAGAACATCTAGGTTCCTATGTTGATTGAGGAACCTCCTGATAATAAGTTTCATATCTAGGGATTCTAGTCCCCTAATGTTCCAAGTGACGAGCTTTAAATTCATCTAAAACTATTCACTTAAGGGTATCATTGGCAGCTTTGAAGCTATGAAAACATTTAGGAACATCTCTTCTATTGTTCTTCCTCTTTGGGAGAGGAGATACCTTCTTTTTTCCAATCGACCTTCCTCTCTTCCTTTTAACAGTAGTAAATGGAGCACCCCCTTCGATGGTATGAATTTCACCTTCTTCAAAATCTGCTTCTTCGGAATGCTCCTCTTCATTGTCTAAGTTAATGGACAAAGAATCCTGGTCCCCATCAGGATCTTCATATAGGGGATTGGAGATGACACTGTCAAATTGTTCCAAGTCTTGAGCCTCGGAGGTTCTAGGCCCTTGATTGCTAGCCATGGGTTTGACTTTGATAACTTCTACACTTAAAACCCCGTGGTTGCAAATAATGGGATGAGGGTCTGACATGGGATAAGAGAGTGTATCCTTAGAAGAATCAAAATCCTTCTTATCTACATCCTTACTAATAGGATTGGGATCCATATTAGGAGAGATATTATTATTCCGTTTATCACCAGAAATGGAATTCATACTATGAGTATTATCATTATTTGAGAAAGCAACAGAGTTAGATTTATCTTCGAAGTCTTTAACCATCGATTTGACAAAAGCAGGTTTATTCTTGGGGGATTGAGGCGAAGCATCATTCGACATGGGTCGAGGGGGATTCTTAAGCCCATCTAAAACAAGTTGTTGTGCGTTCTTGACCCTCATCCTCCTTGTCTTGAGGGGGTCAACACTATCTTCCTTCAATTGGACCAAAGAAACTTCCAGAGTGGATCCACGATAAAGCTCCCGAAATCAATGTTCTCATCAAATGGGGGGAGGGGATGATGGTTTTGCCATAGCCTCAGCCATAGTCTTCTTCAAATCATTGAGCTTATCAAGAATAGGGGTCTACAAATACATATGATCCACGAGGGTAGATTTATCTTGGTTAGAGCCAAAATCGGCTTTGGAATTAGAAGTGGGTTTCTATTTGCCCAAAATAGGGCAGTTTCGACACAAATGACCTTCACACCTACAAAGGAACCATGCTTTCAATCCTCCTAGGATTTCTATACCACATGTGATGGGGTCATCATTGATGGATATATCAATTGAATTAGGGATATCTTTATTGGGGTCAATTATGATTAAAACCGGGGCACTAGATGCGGAACAAGTGCGGTGAATGGTCAACCCTTATAGTTCTTCCAATTGGTTCAAGGATTTGTGGGATAAATTGCCATAACAACGGAGGAAGATTCTTAATTATAACCTATCTAGGGCTTAACAGGGTCAGGATCTCATCGTTGACCGCTTCGGGTGTCCATTTCACAGCCCTAAAGGTAGATTTTCCTACAAACCAAAATTGCTTGCTAACAACTTGGGCCTGCAATTTAGCATCTCTGAGAAAAATTACAAACAAACCTTTTTGAATCATCCTGCAAAAAGAAAAATGAAGTCCTAATTTCTTACCCCATATTTTCTTTAATCATTCATCCATGAATTTGCGGGCGGGACAATTGGAAACATCTGTAGCCGCTAAAAAAATTGCAATATCTTTCAATCTAGCCTTTTCTTGATTAATGACTTCAATCATAGAAGAGTTAGGGGTTACAGAGAGTGAAGAACGAGGAGAGACAAGTAGCTTACCATCTTCTCTAAGGAGTCCATTGCTACCTGCAGATTCACTAGGAACCCTAACATTAAATTTCGCCAAGTTGGAAATGGGGAATGAGTTATCTTCAATCAAGACCAACTTGAAAGATTTAGGCGGATCTGAGCCCTCGACCTGAGGGCCGCCATTGGAGTCACTCGACATAAATGCTCGAGCGAGCGAAAGGGCACATAGAGAGAAAAACCAGCCCACGGACGAAGGCCAAAAGGAAAGAAAAGTAAGTGTAGAGAGAGAAAATAAACCGGGGAGAGATAGAAACCTTACCTACGTGGAGGAGGCCACCTGTGCTCCTCCACATGTGTGGTTGTAGACCCTTAACACCACGCCAGAACCCTCATTCAATTCGTTAATTTTTTTTATAAAATTGAAAAAATGTTAAACAATAAATTAAAATCTTATTCAAAATTGCAAATACCCATTCTGTAATTATTAATTTTTTAAATAAGTGTCTTTAGAAAATTATCTTCAAATTATTCTAATAAAATATATCACTAGTGTTGCCACTTCTTACATAAACTAATTATTTCTCATATCGAAGATTTCTTAATGCCACTTGACTTTATAGTATCTTAATGGTAATTTATGCAATTAAAATTTGAAGAATTGAATATAATTTAATTTATTTTCCTAAAATATAAACTAAAAATAATGACAAATTTCTAGAATTTCAATGTATACAACATTACAAACCTGAGATGCCTTCCCCCCACCATTTGTTCTCGTTAAGGTCTTCCTTAAGCTTTTAAAATCCAACTAACCCATTTTTCCCTATATGACAACTTGGATGTCTCGTAAAGCACCAAATATTTGGGGTACGTGTTTTTAGTAGTGAACCTTGACTTTTCTTTAGACACAACCTATGATGAATTAAACATAAGGGGTAACTTGGGTTTTCATATTTTTTCCTGTATATCCCAATGCAAGACCCAACTATTTATTGTGCATTGGAAGAAAAGAGGAAGAAAAAAGTGTCGAGCTTCAGCTTCAAAATTTCCACCCCTTATATCTTGTTCGATTTCATCTAACCAAACAACTTCACATTTTGGGCCAAGAGACGAATATATAATATGATAAAGTACATCAATAATAATATTATTGACATTGACTTAAATGCATAAAAAATATTTTTTTGATAAATTTGAATTTTGTTAAGAAAGTAAACTAATTAAAACTTGATATTTTTATAATTATTTAAAATTAAAATTAAACAAAAACTGAAATTATGTTAAGAGTAAATTAATTAAAAATTGAATTGAATGAATGAAAATATAGCATTCTTGCTGACACGAATTATACACACTTTCTTTTCTTAAAAAATTTAGATTCTTTGTTTTGTGAAGAATTTAATAGAAATATTTTAATAATAACAATTTGATTCCTTTAACATTTCCCCCAAGTCGCATTTCCAAACTAAGAAGAAAACAAGAAACATCTTCCAATTCCGCCTAGGTTTTGACCCCGCGTCGATCATTTCGGACCCGTCAACATCGGATCAAGCTGGCGCTTCTCAAACAAATCGTATTCGTTTCACCTTCACCGAAACTTCCACGCAATTGCATTGCGATTCCAAATTTCTAGCTATATAAAGCGCTAATCTTCTTGTCAAAGCCGATACAATTGTTTCTCAAACCTTTCATATCCAATTAACGTTATACTTATTTTGCCCTTTGATAGTCTGTAAATTGAGGGGAAAAAAGAAGAGAGGATGGCAACGTTAGCAGTGCCTATGATGGCGCCCGCAAAAGCTGCAGCTGAGGCCGTCGGAGCTTCCTGCCGCTTCCATTTCCCTGTAACGCCAATACCTTATTATTTAATGGTTTTATCATTTTCCTGTTTCACTTTGATAATTTGACTGTTTTCTGACGGAACAATGTTTCTGGTTTGCAGGGTTTTGAAATTCGACAGCGTAATAAGGAAGAAGCAAAGGAATTGGGCACAGACGAAAAGAGGGCGTCAATTAAGAGAAGCGGAGGACTAGGGTTTGCACCGGAGTTTGACGGTTTACATTGCTATGAAAATTTGATTTGTAGTTGAATCAATTTTAAATCTCTATCCATGACGACGCCTTCGATTCATCTATTAATTATTATTTTTTCCAGCGATCCTTCTGTTGCTTGTACTGCAGACACTTTTACTCACCATTGAACTGTAACAAAGGATAAATCAATTCTTAAATCAATATTTACTGATACTTTGCCCTCCATTTATTTATGTTCTTAAGCTCCCTTGTTTCAGTTGTTCTGATTGGAAGTTAAATTATATTGAAAATAATTGTGAGTATCATCTAAGAAATGGCGTGAAATAATAGCGAATACACGAAATATAATCGTAATCATTGGACCATGGAAATTAAGCCTGGTAACCCTCGGCTCCCCTGTTTGACGATGACCAAAGGGTAGGGTTATTTTAAGGGAAAAAAGTTTGTCTAGGTCGATAAATTAAAATGTAATCAAAAATAATAATAAATAGGTATTTTATATATTGGGAAAATGCATGAGTGCAGCAAATAACTATAAAAAGAAATATTGTCCAAGCATACCAAGTCTTACAACATAACAGATCTTACAAATAGAAATTGTAAGCAAATAACTGCAATAAGAAACATTGTCCATGTATAACAAAACAAAAAAACAGAAAAAAGCTAACAAGATAACAATCACGAACAATAATGTTTTCACAGAGATAAATACATGATCAGAAACAGATTGACTTAGAGAACTTTGGAACTGCTGAAAAGACAAAGAAAAGTAGGAACCAGTCAAAGTCAAGAGCAGCCATCATTTGTGAAAGAAATACTTTAGTCCTTGCATTATGTAAACCTTCTTTTTCTTCAAAAGTTATTTCGCTTGAATTTTGATTTGTTGAAATTGTAAATCCGTCTTTATGATGGGAAAATAGAGAAACGTGACAATAAAAAACATCAGAGTAAAGCCTTAGGCTCCTCATTATTGCTATGAAAGTTAAAGGCAACTTTGTACATCTATTTTTCTATAAATGCAACATGTCCAATACCATCAACAACCACATTATCATATAGTCTTACCCCAAGTGAGGCTTGTTTCCAACTCAACTTGTGTTCAAAAATCATAGGCAAGTCATTAAAAATAGAATTCCATTGTTTTTAGTGAACAAGCATCCCCAAAAAAATGTCTCATGTTTTCATTTTTGTCTCATGAAGTAGAAAATTTAAACTCATATTGAAGAGTGGCTTCTCTTTGTTTTAAGAAATGACATATATGTTATCAAACCTTCTAAATATATTGAAGTGGAGGAAAAGCTTTGACTAAGAAAAATGAATGCTTAGGGAAAAAAAATTCTAACCATCATACAGATCACCATTTACCTTTGATAGGGGTAAGTTTAATTCTTTTACGTATGATGGCTCTAATAATCCATTTAGTAGCTAAATAGATCCTTTGTGTTTTTGGGTCAAGCAACCCCAAAATACAATTATGAGTCCATAATACGGAAATAAATTTGGTATTACCATCCCATTTGGCCCAAAGAAACTCTCAAATATATTTGATTAAGCCTTCATAACCCTTTTTTAGAATGCATTCAATGGGATAAGTAATAAACATATGTGGCAAGAAAAAATATATTAGCAACTAAAATTTTACAACATTATGTGGGATAGAGTTTCATGATATAAGCTTCAATGTATTGGCACTTTGAAGAAGATGGCCCAAAACTCTAGCCACAACAACATAAAGATATGGAAATAAGTGGCAACCTTGTCGAATGAATCATCTATATAAAGGAAATGAATCCACCATCATATTATTCATAATAATCCAAGCATTATAATAATCTTGGAACAACATTTAGATATGAGATCGGATTTTACGGTCAAAACCCAACCATTGAAACATATTAAGGATGAAGCTCTAGTGAATTCTATCATATGTCTTATCAAAATCTAGTTTGATCAAAATAAGATTTTGACCTATTAGTTGGTCCCATTCCAACATTACAAATTCTTTTTTCAATCATATAATAGATGAATATTAGAACCTTCATATTCAACATATTTACATGTACATATATCGCATTATTTAAATGATGTCTTCACTTAAAAAATATAAATTCTTATATCCTTTCGATTAAAATATTATTATCACTTCCAAACTCAAATATATAATCACATGTTAATTTCAAATATTTAGATTTCTTATATTAAAATATATCTTGAACATGAAATTGATTTAATAAGATTATTTCTAAAATCAATTTCTTCAATTTCTAAATAATTGCTTTAGTCAATAATGATATTATATCGAAAAATATTTTAAAAACACATTCAAAGATAGAATTAACTAAGGGAAGCAAATCAATAGTTGTTATAGCTAACTTCACGCACCCAAAGATTTTAAACGGTACATTGGATTTTGATGATTCTATTTTATTGTCTTTGTAGACACTTAAATTTGATTAATCAATTTAATCAAATTTAATCTCTTTGGTTGCATATATTAATTGAATAATTAATATTATTTAATTGATCATTGAATTCCTATTGGCTTAATTAATAAAATTAATCAAGCCATGTCCAATTAATTAATTAAGTGGTCATGTAAAATATTTTAATTAATTAATTCCCCTACCCCTTCTTCTATTAAATAAAATAAATATATTATTTATTTTATTTAATTCATGTCACCCTCTTCCCCCTAGCCCTTTTTATTTGAATTTAATAATTCAAATAATTCTATTTGAGCACATGGCTCCTAATCTTAACCCCCAATTAACCTTCCATTTAAGCCTAACCCATTAACTAACCCCGGTTTCTAACCAACCCTACCCAAATCATGTGCACATTCCTTATTTTAGTAAATTAGGAAAATAAGCTAATTTTGGGTGTTTTATTCCCAAATTGACATATGGCTTACCTTCCACTTGTCATTTCTTGCATTGACACTTGCCCTTTTTAAAGGACACTTGTCACTCCTTACATTGCCACTTGTCTTCAAGTGGGACAAGTGGCAAATTCCCAAGCAACCTCTCCTATCCATCAATTTCTATTTAAAACCTTCATTTCATTCACAAATCATCCACTTGAATAGTATCATAGCATTTTAATCCCCTATTGAAATCATAATCCACACACACCTTGCATCCATTTAGCCCAATTTTACATATTTCGATCAGCATGGAACATTTTGGAGCACCCTTGGAAGCATGAATATCGAGCACACATTGAACCGAAGGACCATCAAATTGAAGGATTTTTAGTTTGCATTGTTATTGCTTAACTCTTATTCATCTTATTGTTATTGTTTACCTCTTATTCATCTAATTTTCCTTACTAAAATCAAGATGCATAATTCTCGCTTATGAAAGAAATCCTCCACTTTTCGACTATCTAACATATTTAAAATGTACTACAATGAAATAAAATAAAAAATTACTTAGAATAATTGAAATTGCTAAATTTAGCAAACAACTATTTTTAACACCCTTTTATTCGAACACAAGCAACCTAATAATTATTTGATATCCTCTAGATCTCCAATCAAGTCTCAAGAGTGACTTGCAACCCAAGTTCACAGTTGGACGCCAAGTCATAAATTCCAAAACTCTAAAATTACTAAAATAAACACTAAAATACAAATTTGATACATAAACATGATCGAATTAGGCTCCAATAAATGTCCAAAAAATCATTAACAATAATAAACAAACTATAACGACTTCAAACATTTTAAAATCTTCTTTTTAAAAAATTAATTTAATCAAATTTCATGAATTAATAATCATGACCTCTAAAAATTATGCCCCGCATCACAAATGACTTATGGCATAGGAGACTACTTCATACTATATTTATATTGAGAGTATTTACTCGAGATCTATAAAAAAAAATTGACTAATGGCATAAGCACCTCTGCACCAAAAATATTCTAAGTCGCTTTTCCAAACTTAGAAAAGACGGGAAGTTTCCCGTAGGTTTTGACCCCGTGTTGATAATCACTGACCCGTTCAACATCGCGTCAAGCCGGCCTTTTTTGAACAAATTTTTACTCGCAAAGACAAAGTTCTACACGATTGTTCTGCGATTTCAAGATTTTAGCTATATAAATCGCTCATCTTCTTGCCAAACGCAATACGACTGTTTCTGAAACATTTTTTCTGTAAAAAGCGTTATAATTATTCTGCCCTTTGGTAGTCTGTAAATTGAGGGAAAAAAGAGCACAGAATGGCAACATTCGCAATGCCTGTAATGGCGGCTGCAACAGCTGCAGCGTCGGCCGTGGGAGCTTACTGCCGCTTCCATCCACAGGTAACAGCTATACCTTATTATTGATTTTATTGTTTTCTTTTTCAATTTGATTATTTTCCTGTTTTCTGACAGAATTATGTTTCTGATTTGCAGGGTTTTGAAATTGGACAGCGTTACAAGGGAGAATCAAAGGAAATAAGCGCAGATGAAAAGAGGGCATCAAGAAAGAGCAGCGGAGTGGTTTTTGCCCCGGAATTCGACGGTTTACATTGCTATGAAAATTTGATTTCTCGCTGAATCAATTTTTTATCTTTCTCCATAGAGGCCTTCGATTCATCTAATCGTTATTCTTTTATCAGCGATTCTTCTCTGTTGGTTGTACAACAGACTTTTAATCAGTCACTGATCTGTAACATGTATTTATGAATCAATTTTGAAATCAATATTTATTTATACTTTGCCCTCAATTTTGATTCGCTTTGTTAAAGCTCCCCTGTTTCAAGTGTTCTGTTTCAATGTTTATATTGAAAATTAATTTGAGTAGTAGCATACTTATATTTTGAAAAATATATACATAAAATATATCAAGAGCTATCATTTGAAGAAGATTTAATCTTTATTATTATTGAATTAAATTCTTGAATAGCTAAGAAAAACTATTAAGATATTTTTACGAAAATCAAATTATAATTCTACTCACTAATATCATAATTTAGTTTATCAATATGATTTACCATAATTTAGTTTATCAATATGATTTGTCTGATATGTATTAAGTAAGTAATTGTGTTTTTTCAAAAGTTCAATAAATGATCAATTTAAGTGTTTACAATGGATACATGGTTAATTGACTTAATGTGTTGTACAACCAACAAAGAAAGAAGGTGGAATGAATATAATTTGTTAAAAATAATTACTTCAAATATAGGGGAAGAGCATCTGTTACCGCCTATGTTCCAATAACCTTGCATTCTTTGTGCACCCAATCCCCCAAATTACTAACTATAAAGAAAGCAAAAAAATTATAACTAATATCCCATTAATAAGTTTCAAATGTACCAAGAACCACTCACTTTTTACCTTTTTTGCTCCATAATTGGCCCATTTAATTGCCTTTGTTCCAATAACCTTGCATTCTTTGTGCACCCAACCCTTCAAGTACTAACTATAAAGAAAGCAAAAAAATGATCTAAAATCCTATTTAATAAATTTCAAATGTACCAATAGCCGCTCACTTTTTACCCTTGTTGCTCCATAATTGGCCCATTTAACCACGTATGTTCCAATAACCTTGCATTCTTTGTGCACCCAAACCCCCCAGTTACTAACTATAAAGAAAGTCAAAAAATGAAACTAAAATCCCATTAATAAATTTCAACTCTACCAATAACCACTCACTTTTTACCTTTTTTGCTCCATAATTGGCCCATTTGTGCACAACTATTGGGGCATTTGTGCACAACTATTGGGTCATTTGTGCATAGATATTGCCAATTTTAAGTGCATGATTATTGGGGCATCTTTAAGTAGGTATTGGGTGACACTTTGAAATGTATACTTTTTGACCCTTGAATGCATAACGGATCCCATAGTGTGCATTGTTACTACCCAAAAGCCAAAATAATAGCTATAAGTAGTTTAGTCGCATACAGAGACAACCAAAAAAAATGTCAAAATCCAATTTACTGTTTAGGATCTAAGAGTACGTGAAGTTAGCTATAACGACTACTCGTACACTTCCCCTATGTCAATATCCATAGAATTGTAAAACTCTTCCATATTTTCCTTAGATGACAACCATAGATCCCTATGCAATACCTAGAAATGCATTTAAGACAAGACCATGATTTTAAAAGAGCTGATATAGTGGAGAATAAGGTAGAAAATAATTCATTCAATAGAAAATGAAGGCTATTATATGAGGAAATTAAGCAAACATTATTTTTAATATTTAAATCAATTTCAACAGAAACTAATCATTGCATCATTAATTTTTTCAAGGTAGGGATTAATAATACAAATTTATGTTTAATTTGAGAGGTACAAAATTATAATTGTACATTAATATTATAGTTTTTTAATGTATGACTTAATAAAGGAAACTCTAGATTTTCAAGATAAAGCATCTAATATATAAGGAGTACATTAATTATACCCTAATCATCATTTATTTTGTTGATTATGGTTCTATTTGCATTTTTACTTCTTAAATAAATGATGAATCATCCTTTTGAGCTTCTTCGCCCTGGTCTCTTCATCTACTACATATGAACCCCTTTGCCTCTGCCTCCACCCTTCAATAATTCTAATGATCTCTTCCACTTGTATTTATAGTAGCATATTTATCTATGTATAGCATTCTTGTCTTCTTGCCATCATGCTAAAACCTAAAATCTCTATTCAAAGTTGAACATGTCATAATATTAAATTATGAATTTAGAAAGAGCAACATGAGTTAAACCATAATTTAGTCATAGTAAAAGAACTAAAATCTATATTATCATTCTTTAACAACTAAAATCAAGATACATAAGAGTATCCCTTTTGAAAGAAATTCCCCACTCTTCTATGATGTAACTTTTTTTAAAATACACTAAAAAGGAAATAGACCAAAAACTACTCAAAGTAAATGAAATTACTAAATTTAGCAAATAATTATGTTTAATGTCCTTTCATTCAAACACTACTCAAAGTAAATGAAAATACACTAAAAAGGAAATAGACCAAAAACTACTCAAAGTAAATGAAATTACTAAATTTAGCAAATAATTATGTTTAACGTCCTTTCATTCAAACATAAACAACCTAATAATTATCTGATATCCTTTGGATATCCAATTAAGTCTCAAGAGTGACACGCAACTCAAGTTCACACTAGAACACAAAGTAATTAAGTCTAAAATTGTAGAAATACTAAAATAAACACCAAAATACAAATTTGAGATTTTACAAGATTGAATTAAGCCTAAAAAATTATCGAAATGATTGTTAACTAAAACAAGTAAATTATAACAACTTCAAACTCTTTGAAATCTTCATTTAAAAAATAAATTTAATTGATTTCTTGAATTAATAATTAAGATCTCTCAAAGTTATACTCTGCATCACATAATCGTTAACTAAAACAAATAAATTATAACAACTTCAAACTCTATGAAATCCTCATTTAAAAAATAAATTTGAAGGATTTCGTGAATTAATTATGAAGATGTCTCAAAATTATACCCCGCATCATACAAAAGAGTACTTCACTTCTATTTATATTAGAAACATCTAATTGAACTCTAGAATTCACCAATGCATAAATTATGATATATGAAAATAACTTATAAAATAGACGAATAATTTAAATCTTAAATAAAACTTACGCCATAAAGCAATATTGAAAAAAAAATACCCGCCCCCTACGAAAGTGTATGTGCCATTTCTCAAGTCGCTTTTGAAAAACTAGAAAAGACGAGAAAAATCTTCAAATTTCGCGTAGGTTTTGACCCCGTGTGTATAATACACTACGCGTTCAACATCGCATCAAGCCGGCCTTTTTTGAACAAATCCTCCACTCGCTTCAGCGAAATTTCTACACAATTGCTTAACGATTTCAAAATCTGTAGCTATATAAAGCGCTAATCTTCATACCAAAGGCAAGACAACTGTTTCTCAAACATTTCTTCTGTAATAAGCGTTATAATAATTTTGCCCTTTGGTAGCCTGTAAATTGAGGGGAAAACAGAACAAGGAATGGCAATGTTCGCAATGCCTCTGATGGCGGCTGCAACAGCTGCAGCTGCGGCCGTGGGAGCTTACAGCCGCTTCTATCAACAGGTAACATTTATACCTTATTATTGATTTCGTTATATTCTCTTTCACTTCGATTATTTTCCTGTTTTCTGACGGAATTATGTTTCTGGTTTTCAGGGTTTTGAAATTCGACAGGTTTATAAGGGAGAAGCGAAGGAAATGAGCGTAGATGAAAAGAGGGCATCAAGAAAGAGCAGCGGAGTAGTTTTCGCTCCGGAATTTGACGGTTTACATTGCTATGAAAATTTAATTTCTCGTTGAATAATTTTTTAATCTTTCTCCATAAGAGACCTTCGATTCATCTAAATCTTTATTCTTTTCCCAGCGATTCTGCCGCTGGTTGTACAACAGACTATTTTATTCAATCATTGATCTGTAACATGTGTATTAACGAACCAAATTTTAAATCAAAATTTATTTATCCTTTACCCTCTACTTGATTTGCTTTGTTAAGCTCCCCTGTTTCAAGTGTTCTGTTTCGATGTTTATTTATACCGATAATTAATGTGAGTATTATCTGAGAACTGGTGTGTTAGGACAGCGAATACACGAATAATAATCGTAATTTGTGGCAATAAGGCATGGAAACCCTCGACTCCTTTTTTGACCCGATCGATAGAATGCTGGTCAGGTGCACCCGCCCTCATTGAACGTTTACTGGAACGGTATAAAAATTTTCACATAAACGTAGATAAATAAAAGAAACCTATGAAGTTCACTAATAGGTTTTATCTGTATTAATAATAGTCTACTTTATATTTATTAGTTGGAATTTATAGATTTTAATTGGAGGAGTTGTGCATCTTTATTGGTATCCATAACACACTATTATTGGGACATTTGTGCATATGTATTGACCATTTTTGAGGTGGTTGTAGTGCACAGCTATTAAGACATCTTTGACTATCAATAAGTAGTTAAGTCCCATATAGAAGATGTACAAAATTAAGTTAGCTATAATGACTGTCTGTACCCTTCCCCTAAATAAATTAAAATCTAATTTTAACTAAATGCATGCATGAAAAGAAAGTGTAATGATATATATATATATATATATATAATGCCCTAAGAATAATAATATGAACCTTGTCATTTATGAGATTTTGCTTGAATTAAATTTAGGTCTTTTGTCTCCAGTCTCAGAGAGAATGGATTTGCCCATTACATCTCATACAAAAGGCCTCTGATGAATGTATTCAAAATCTTATATGGATACATGCATTTAACATGTAAAGTAAAATCAAAATGAAGAGTTCTTTGTCACAAGAAACTTTAAACCAACCTTAAAATTTTCAAGAAATGTCATAGTTGTTTTCATGTGCCAACAAAGTTAATATTTATACTTTAATTTGATTAGAAATGCTCAGATTTGCAGCATGGAAAGTAGATGCTTTTAAAGTGATAAAAATGATAACAAATTGAATGGCAAAATGGATGCAGAGACAACCTTTTTGGTATCCATCTTACTAGCAATTCAACAACATCAAACATTATTTGTCGCTTCCTTAGATAGACAACTAAATTTCTATACCTAGCTCCATTTTTTTCATAATAATTTGTTGAAACATCCACTGTTAATGGGTCTTAGCCTCAGTGAAATGATTTCTTCTCAAATTTGTAGCATGGGAAGTAGATGCTTTTAAAGTGATAAAAATGAGAACAAATTGAACGGCAGAATGGATGCAGAGACAACTTTTTGTTTTAATTTGTTTATGTTTACACATGCATACTAGTATTGAAGGAGCTTGTATAACTACAGGTATCCATCTTGCTAGCAATTCAACAACATCGAACATTATATGTTGCTTCCTTGGACAGACAACTAAATTTCTACACCCAACTCCATTTTTTTCATAATAATTTGTTGAAACATCCACTGTTAATGGGTCTTAGCCTCAGTGAAATGATTTCTTCTCAAATTCAAATCCCACACATTTCTTACCAGCATCCTCCAAGCATGTGAAGCTACCAATTCAATATTGCTCATCTAAATATATGGCAGGCAACAAGAATCCCAAAGTTTGTTATCTTTCGAGAGACCATGTGGTGTATTATGTTTATGCTTAGCTTCTTGTACGAGTCAATTCAGAACTAGTACTTTTTCCAAGTTTTACATCATCAAGATCAAGATTGGGAGTCAAATTTCACCAAATAAGCAATATATTAACTATTGCATTCAATCAGGGACAATCTGCATCTATAAGAGGAAAACAGGATAACAATGCCTTCTTCAAGAGCAGCAACAGATTTTTATTTCTATTAGTGTTTTCTTTGAAACAAAAAACTAATAGTTTCACTCTTTTGAAGGTTCAAGCACTAGCACTTGTGGATGTAGTCCTAAAAAGTCATGTACATTGAGCATTTGCGTTGCTTGTGCCCTAAATAAGCTTCTGAATGTTTCAAATTTGTACATACAATGATTGCCTCTTAGATTACCTTCTGCACTTTATTTATTTGATTGAGTCTTAGGTTGAATATCCAGTTTGACCAAATCCTTTATATGATATTCTAAGTATTCTTGAACTCTTTTCCATTGATATGATTATTTGTTTAGATTTTAGATTATCCTTTTCTGTAGTTGGCATTAAGAAAAGTAAAAATTCAATTCCTGGAAGGCAAGAAATTTTATAGAACATTTAGAACTAGCAGGAGAAAGGAAAGTAGATCAACATAAAGGTTTTAGAGAATTTTAAACCGTTTAGTATTATGTAAGAATATTGTACTTGTGCCAACAAGTGAAAGGGGAAATAGTAAAGAGCAATTACAACTTGTAATCTAGAATCACTTTAGTCAGATTTCATTTAAATAACTACAGATTACAATAATGACAATGATGGACACCCCAATACCTACAGAAATTACTTTAGTACTCATTCCCTTGACGATCAGTAAATGCTCCTAATGATCTCAAGACACATTGAATCCATAAGGGGTGACATGCTTGAAGATTGTGGCTTTACATAAACGAGAAATATCCTATTTAGAATGATTACAATGTTGTGTTCGACCAACTAGTGAAGTGCATAAATCTACAAAAGAAAATATAATTAAGCCACCAGCATGCGATAAAAGAGAAAAAAATTTAGATCATATATGTGCTCCAGTAGTAAGTAAAGCATAAAGAAAATATATCTCAGTTCCTGTGCTAGTTAGAGACCCAACGTTTAGTATGCAATTACCTAGACAAAGAAGCATGTATGATAAGTATGGTGAAATTAGATGCAAAGATGTATTTCCTGTCCAGTATGATGTGGTAATTTGTTTGTTCTAGATTCTAGAAAGCAAGAAGAATGTCTGCATACAAGACATAGTTTTGAACGGAAGATCCTCTGAATTCAAAGTACACTTTGTTACTTGATATTGAGGGTCCTCAAAAATATATTAAATTTCATTGGTAATGAAAACAATAACCTTTAATAATTGTATAATTCTCGTCATTACCACAATAAGATATTTAAGAAAATGTTTTTGATAATAAAAGCAGCCAAAAACGAGGGGGCTGACCAATAGGTACAATTAAGTGAACAATGGCAGGATCATTGTTTGCATAAAATCAACAAAGTAGCAGTCTTTTGCCTCTATCAAAAACAAAAACCATACTACGAGAGTCTATCAGCGATAAAAAACTACCAATCAAAGTATAATTCATATGCCACGCAGGGCTATAACCAACAAAAAATAAACATAAGCCCAAACAGGGCTTATCCAGCCCGCAACTACACAGCCTAGACAAAAAACTCCACCACATGCAAACAGTTAATTCTTTTTCCCTTGGCTCTTCTTAAGGAGCAGCTTTCTAGCCCATTCCTTCGTGAGGAACTTGAACAGTCCTTTTTAGTTGTCGTCCTCCTTACCTTTCCCTTTGGTCGTGGTAACCTGCAATAGGCACAACGTAGTAGCCGAGCATCTCATGACATTCAATGCAAACTTGGACACATCGTGCATCTTGGACTCCATCGCCTCCAGTCTGCTGGTAATCACCTGCACATTGTCAAAGAGGGCCTCTATCTTTTTCTCAAGCTCAGCTAGGTTGGGATCTTCTTCTTTCACGCTACTGGCCTCTTCAACAACTAACATTTTTTCAATCCTGAAGGTCGGGGATGGGAAATTGGCTTGCTCCGGGTTCATAGAGGAGATGGGGCTTTTAGAAATCTGGGTGGAGCTCATAGAATGGGGGGTCTGTTTGTGCTGGGTCAGGGGCATTTTGACATTTGAAATGGAGTTGCCCGTGTCATGTGAGGAGGAGGGGTCTCTTAGGGACTTCTCCGAGGGTTTAGAGGCCAATTTGCTAGAGCGGCAGGGGGTATTGGCTTCTTCAATAATGTCCAAATCAGAGTCACTCTCTTGGATTTTGACTCTTTTAGGGGTTCTGACCTCCTCCGGGGAGTGATTCTTGGTTTTCTTGTTGGAGGATCCAAATTTCAGGCACCGAGGGCTTGAATCATTAATGGTTGGAGGTTGGATCGAGGGGTTAACATTCTGCACATAAATGGAATGGGGTAGACAGAGGGTGAGGTGAAAGTTATATAGGCAGAGCATAAGGCCCTGATGCAGGATGGGAAAATCTTTCCCTTTCTTCTTAGCTTCGGCTATATCTTTGATGTTAGCATCCATCGAATACAGTAAAAAGAATGGAATGGAAATGAGGTCTTTGTTCCTCATATGGTTCAGGAATGGGAGATGGTAGTAGAAAATGCCATACCTGCCCTCCAGCATAAAATACTTCATCACGATGTAGCATACTTCGTCCACGGGTGAGGAAGCTCCTCCCTGTTGAAACCTCCAGCCCTCTTGATAGGGTTCTCGCCTTGGCAAAAAAATTGGTTGAGGCTAGTAGAGTCCGCAATGCGACTTTGCTTTTTCCATTTCCTGCCTTCCATTGAAAGGCCCGTCGCTTGAGAAATGACCTCTTCGTTGATTTCGAAAGAGATTCCCCCCATGGTCACCCTTCTGTCCTCCCAGGAAGTCACGAATTGTTTGGAGAGTCTCTCGTCGTTGCCCTTCATATTTTCCATGAATTTGTCAATACCGCCTTCAGTGCACACAAACAAGGCCGCCGATTTGGCTTTGAACTCGTCCACTTTGTTGGGTTCCAGTCTAAGCCTGCCCCCCCCCATTCTTGAATCCTCTTGTTTCATAGTTTGAGAATGACAAAAAACCAAAACACAGAGCCGAAGCAAACTCAAGACGGAATGGTTGAGAAGAGTGTGCCAGACTGGAGATAAACGGTCATAATAATCAGAGTGATTATTATCCCTTAAGATCCCGTAGATATTGATGGCCGAAGATCTACTCAGAACGTGCGAGCCTTTACTCGGGCCAATGAGAGTTGACAGATCCCCAACGCCGCCTTTACCGTCGCCAGTTGGCTTCGTCCGGGTAATAATTAGAGGGTTATCATTCCTGATGTCAGTACTTTCATCAAAAATCCATCCCAAGAGGTAGTGATGACTTAGCCTGCCCTTGATACCCGGCCGTCTAGGGTAGAAATTGGCGGGATCTTCGCGCCAATTTAAAAATCGCAAAAAGTTTCCTTCATCATTGAGCGGATGGGACAGTCCTTTCCTGGATAAAGGCCTTTTCCTTTTCCAAGATTTCCTTAGTGGTGATTGGCAGCATATTGGGGTCCCTCCAGCATCGTAAGCCATTCTACAGCCTTCCTTCAGCCGCCATGGAATCGGCAGCTTTGTTTCCTTCTTTGAAGATGTGGCATATAGTGAAGTCCTCCATTTTGACTAGAAAGCACCTAATGTCCCTCAGAATAGGTTCCACTCTCCATCCCGCTGAAGTGTTTCCTTTGGTAGAATCAATAATGATTTGAGAATCTCCTTTGATCTCTAGGTGTTTTATTCCTATGGAGTTAGCCATTTTCAGACCCCAAAGGAGGGCCATTCCTTCAGCTTGAGTGACTGTATTATCCTTTAGGTTGCTAGCATAGGCTACAACCATGTTACCTAGATGATCCCTGATGACTCCACCACCTGCCTGACAGTTGCATTGAGCAGAGCCATCAAAATTCAGTTTAAACTAGTGAAGCCTGGGGGTTGACCATCTAGTCATCTGTCTCTTATTCTTGGTGTTGTTGTTGAAGCAATCAAAGCCAGGGGGGAGCTTCCAGCGAACAACGATCTTCTTGTCTACCTCATCGGGAGGATAGGGAGGGATTTTCCATTTTGTAACTTCTAAATTTTCAGTAATCATCTTAAAGAAAATGTGAGCCATAGAGTCTGGGGGGGTCTTAGTGTCTAAAAATTTTGTTATTTCTTTCTTTCCACAAGGCCCAGCAGATGTGCGGTGGAATTTGTTTCCAAAGTTGAATGATGAGGGGATGATGGGAGGGGGGAGTCCAATCAAAAGCAAAATTTTTAATATTCTTCTAGAAGACCCAACAGAGATTGCATTTCTGAAGAGTAATAGACCAAATATGAGCCGCAAAGGGACAGAGAACAAAAAGGTGGTCAATAGATTCCTCGTCAGCTTTACACAAACTGCATCTATTAGGGAGATGGAATCCCCTCTTTTTTAGGTTATCAAGAGTGAGGGTTTTACCATGCATGAGGGTCCACTAGAAGAAATTAATTTTAGGGATTAGCTAAGGGTTCCAGACTTTCTTTCAGCATTTTGCATCCACAGGGTATTTAAGGAGCTGATTGTAAGTAGATTTGACCGAGAAATAGCCCGATTGTGTCTCTTTCCAGATGAAGCTATCTTCATTCAAAGCCAGGGGGATTCTGGTTTTTGACAAAATGAGATGCAGATCCTGAGCCAGGGGGACCAAATTAGGTCTATTGCTACAGATGAGAACAATGTCCTTTCAGCCCGTCCCTGAGACCAAATAATCCGTAGCATAATCCCCCAAGATACCTTTAAGGTGATTCATAATTTGATGGAAGCGAGTGTTGACCAAAGGCCTGTCCTCCATCCAAAAATCCTCCCAGAATCTCACCTTTTTACCATCTCCCAGCTGCCACTTCAGACCTTCTCTAACCATCACTCTGATCTTCAGGATGTTGTTCCACAACTTGGAACCTTGGGGAAGGTCAGTTGTATTCAAATTATAAAAGAAATGCTCTTGGTCCAAGTACTTAGCTTTGATGATGTTGCACCATTCCGCCTCACCTTTGGCCAGGGTCCATCCAATCTTGGCAATTAGCGCCTTATTGAGGGCATTAATCTTTCTTATGCCCAAACCTCCCAGAGATTTGGGTAGACACACAATATCCCAATTGACCAGAGCAAGGCATTTTTTTCCTCTAAGCCAGTCCATAAAAAGTTTCTTTGGATTTTTTCAAGTTTTTCTCCCATGGTCCCTGATATTTTTAACATGGTGAGGAAGTACACTGGGATTCCCTGTAGGGAGGGAGGTTGCGAGAAGCTAGAGCTTCCCCGCACTGCTGAGGAATTTCCCTTTCCATCCTGCAAGCTTTTTTTGCATTCATTCCAAGATGGAGTTCCAGAAGGTGGGGGTGACTTCCTTAACCATGAGGGGGAGACCTAGGTAGGTCCCTGGGAGAGTTTCCACTTTGCATCTGAGGATGGAGAGAATTTTGAGTTGGAGGTCATTTGGAGTGTTGAAGAAGTAGAGATTACTCTTCTCATAGTTGATGCATAGTCCCGATGCCTTGGCGTAGTCCACTAGTAGGATCTTCCATCCTTTAGCCTCCATGACAGAAGTCCTACCAAAAAGAAAAGTGTCATCCATGAACTATTGAATATTAGAGGGGGGGAGCGTGGAGGTTGCTTTGAATCCTTGTAGCCTACCAATGGTGACCAAATGGGTTACATTTTTGTCTAAGACTTCAGCTATCATGATAAACAGATAAGGGGATAAAGGATCGCCCTGCCGGATACCTTTCTCAGCTTTGAAGCATCCCCTAGGAGTCCCATTAATCAGAATTGAGAATTGAACCGTGGTCACACATTCTCAAATCATATTCACCATTTTTTGGTTAAATCCCAGTTTTAGAAGCACTTTGAAAAGAAACTCCCAATTAACCTTATCATAAGATTTTGATATATCAAGTTTAAAGGCCATACCTGGCGATTTACTCTTATCCATGGAGTGGATTATCTCATGAGTTGCAATGGAAACATCCAAAATTTGGTGTCTTGGGATGAAGCCTTTCTGAGACGGACTGATAATTTTTGCTAGGAAGGGTTTAATCCTATTCACAAGGACCTTGGAGAGAATTTTATAAATGGTATTGCAGAAGCTTATGGGTCAATACTCCTTCAAGCAGCTGGGAGTAGTGGTCTTGGGGATGAGGACAATGAAGGTGTTGTTGATCTTTTTCAGTAGTCTCCCCGTTTTGAAGAAATCTTGAACAGCTTTGGTGACATCGTAACTAACCATGTCCCAAAAGTCCTAGAAAAATGCCTGGGGGAAACCATCCGGGCTCGGTGTCTTGTAGGCTCCCATAGCAAAGACAACCCTGTGAACTTCATCGATCGAGATGGGAGCCAAAAGTTGTCGGTTGTCGTCCTCATTGATGGCCATCGGCAGCTTACTAACAAGGTAGTTCTGGAGCGGAGAATCCCTTCCACCATCCTCATATAGTCTGGTGAAAATGTCCACCGCACTCTGTCCAAGCAGAGAGTCCTCAGAGATCTCCTGGCCAGTTTCATCCTTAATACTTTTGATATAGTTTCTCCTCTTGTGGATAGAAGTTGATCTGTGGAAGAAAGCATAATTTTTTTCCCCTTCTTTCAACCACTGCATCCTGGATCTTTGCTTCCAGTACACTTCTTCCCTGGATAGAGTATATTTCCAGCTCTTGCGGCAATCTTCCTCCTCTTTCAAAATGGGGTTCGGGGGGTTACCGATAGCCATAATCTTCTGAAGATGTTCCAGTCTGGCTCCCAGGTCCTTCTTTCTTTTGAAGATATCTCCAAATGTGGTCCTATTCCACCCTTTGATTTCCCTGCTAATTAACTTTACTTTGTCTATAATTCTGAACATGGCAGTCCCTTGGATCGGGGTGGTCCACCAGCATCTTACCATTTCCTTGAAGTCCGGGTGGGAGGCCTGCATGATCTCATAGAGAAATGGAGGGGACCCTCATAGGGTTTGTCTTTCCAGTGGAGAAGAAGGGGGTTGTGGTCAGATGCAGTCCTTGGGAGGGTTTTCAAGTAAGAGCTATTTCCAATGTCCCAATTGGAGGAAATCAGGAATCTATCCAACCTGACTTGAATCGGATGTTTTCCTTTCCTATTATTCGACCAAGTGAAGGGGGCACCCTGTAGATCAATATCCATAAGGCTTGAGCATTGATGAAATTGGCTAGGTCACCCATGTTGTTAGAGAAATCTTCCAAACCACCACACTTTTCTGACGAGTAGAGGGGGAAGTTGAAATATCCCGCAAGCATAAACTGGTCCTTCTAGTTAGTCCTAATGATATTGGAAATTTCCTCCCACAGGAGCCGTCTCCCCGATCTTGAGTTGGGAGCATAGATATTGAACATCTGCCAGCATTGTTCCCCATAATGAAGGGAAACCGCTAGGAAATTTTGGGAGCTGGCGAAAAGCTTGCCTTTCATTTTAATGGGATCCCAGAGGGTAGCAATACCCCCAGAAGCACCCAAGGCATCAAAATACAGATAGTTCACTCCAAGCCAAAGTTTACCAGCAACCGCAGCAAAAGTTTGAAAGGGCATCTTGACTTCTTGAATGAGGCAAATGTCAATTTTCATCTCGAGAATGAGTTGTTTTATGGCAAACTGCTTCTAGGGGTTGTTCAGACCCCTTATGTTCCAGGAGAGGAACTTCATTTCCTACTTTTGTTAAGTCCATCCAGGGTCAGTTGTCTGCCCTTTGCAATGTCCCTTGCCATAACCTTGTGCCTCAGGACTCTTTCTGAGGGTCTGCCTACTTTGTTTTCATTACCCCCCACATCTGCTTTCTTGGCCTTGACTTTCTTCTTCTGGGTTATCCATTCTTCATTATCCATCTGGGGGGAGCCCGAGGGAGACACTTTCAGCGGAGTTACTAGGGAGTTTCCAGGGTGCGCATCTCTATCCCCTGTTACAGGGGAGAGAGGGGTTGAAGAGGTGGGTAAGCTATTTTCAGTCAAAAGAGGCTTGGCCAAAGCCAAGTTGAGGGCTATCTCCTACGGGATCTCCCCCTCTTCCAGGAGAATGCTTGAATTTTTGACTGGGTCTTCTGGGGAATTTAAGATCTCAAGGATCTTGTCTGTGTGTGGGTAATCTTTAAAAATTTCATTCACAGTAGTCAGCTCAAGGGGAGCCAAGGATGATGGGTCACCAGGGTTGATGGGTTCGACCCAGATGGCTTTATTTTTGAGCTTGGGTTCCGCAACCACGTGGGCTTTACAATTAGTATATTAATGCCCCTGGTTATTGCATTTCTAGCAATACAAGGTGGCATTTTTGTACACAATAGCCTAGGACCATTTTCCCCATTTTGATTTTAGGGAGATAAAGTTTGGGAGAGCCTTGTTAATAGTGACATTGACACAAAAATGAGCATACACCAACCTGGATTTGTTGAGAGTGCTCGAGTCCGCTGCAACAAAGCTGCCATACGAGTTTCCAATCCAATGGAAGATTTGTTCATCCCAGAATTCTAGAGGGAGTCCAGGAAGCCTAACCCAGACTGGAGCCATGCGGTTTAGTTTTGCGAAGGGGTCAAAACCAGGCTTCCATTTAGCCATGGTTAGGAAATGCTTTCCATAAGCCCAAGACCCCGACATGACATAGATCAGATCCTCGTCAGTGTTGAAATTGAATAGAAAGAGTCCCCCTGGCATAGTTGAGACCTCCAGGCTTCCTTTAAGCTTCCAACGAGATTTTGCCCATCGCCTGACCATGTCAATAGATGGTCGGAAGGAGAAGAAACGACCAACTATTGCCAGGTGAAGGGAAGAGGCAATTTTGTCCATCAGGTTGTCTGAGAGTTTGATCTTCGTTCCTTCTTCCATTTGGGAGAAGGTGGCCACATCATCTTCAGGGGTCGACTTTGTTGACCCAAGGAGGGTGTTCTTCTAGCTAGTTTTGGGATTCTCCTTCACAAGATCCACATCCTCATGTCTGGCAGAAGTTTCCGGTCTGGGATGGGGTATATTCCTTTCATCCCCTTTCAGGCCAGAATCAGTCAGACCTTGTGAAGTGGAAGGGGTGTGAAGGCTGGCATTTTCTTCCACATGGTCTGTAGACCGTGGGGACCCCACAGCCGGCTCAACAGTATGCGCACCAACTGTAGAAAATGTTGTAGAAGTTGCTACCCCCTAATATTATAGTGCGCATAGAGTTATAAGTAGTTTGTTTGTGTAAGATGCTACTCATGTTGCTATCAATTTTTTGCACCTATTTGACACTATCCAATGAGCAATTATGACAATTAGTTTGTGCAAATCAAAGGTTCTCTGTTTGCAGGTTTTGGTGTTGATTTTGTCCCATTTTGTTCTGCTAATGAATCATTCCTAATTTTAAAGTCAAAATATGCTTATTCCTAATTTACCACTTACCTAAGCAAGTTGGTTTCTAACTCTTAACATTTTGAATAGAATTAATATTATGTATTCCACTTTCTATGCCTAGCAAATTGGATTGACTTTTTGTGACTATGAGTTATTAAGAAGGGTTGCTAAAAAAGGTATTAATATCCTGCACTCCTTGAGGAAGGGGGTACGCCACCTTGTGGTGGTCGGCCTTACCAACCACCATGTGGTTTGCCTAATGGTTTTCATATAAAATTTGTTCTCTCACCAATACGCGGTGTTTATTATAGATTTTTAACATGCCATTACTAAATCTAATTCATATATCTATATATATTAAAAAGATCAAAGATGTCTTTTGTGAGGTGGCTAACTAAAATGAAAAGGGGAAACAAAATCTGTATTTTACCTCATGGGGTTCAGAATTATAGAAGAGATGGTGTAGTCTCAAGCCTCCTACCCAATTAACACCCAATAAAGGCAAAGAGAGAAGGAATGCAAAGTGAAAACCCCCAGAACAAGGTAAAATGAAGCTTAATTTTGATGGAGTAGCTAGAGGGAATGTGAGCAAAGTTGGGGCAGGTTGTGTCATCAGAAATGATAAAGGACAATGCATTTGGGCTCTGGCTAGAAAGGTTGGCTTTGCTACAAATAACGAAGTAGAATTTGAGGCTTTAACTTGTGGGTTGGGGCTATGCATAAATAAGGGAATCAAGGCTATAGATATATGTGATTCTTTGATATGTATCAATTGTATTCATAGCTAGAAATCAGAAAAATGGTTGAGTACTATCAAAGATTATTTAATGAAATTGGAGAGTGCAACTAAAGAGCTTGTTTGTGACCGACGAGGATTTCTTGCTACCAATGATCAAGAATGTGTTGGGCACTAATTTCTTCACAAGTGGTCACAAACATGATGGGGTTTTATTCAAAACATTCTTCTACATGGTGGTGCAAGCAATTGGGAAGGTTTATAAGGTGGTGGGAATTGTTGATTGGATTCTTCAAGAGATACAAAGGAGTCATTATGGCGCTCCAATCGGCTCAACCTAATCCTAAGAGAGGATTTATTGTAGATATATTTGATGTGAAGGTTTTTGGTAAGAAGAAAGGGTGGTTGAAGCCCTTGGACTGGATCGGGAAGGGCTAGATATAAATACAATTGTTCCCTTCACATTCCAAATAAAAAATAACCATAAGATTACCAGCTCCAACGGAAAGTTACCTACCATTTCCTGAATAACTTGACTCAACTTGACCAACTAGGATGTGAGTGTGTGATAGCTCAATTAGGCACATATTAAAGATTATTGAACCAAGTCCTTCTCCCAAGTGATTCTCTTCCTCCCTTTTGGAGGCTTGTTCATTTCCTACATCCAATTTAGCACTTTACAAAATTAGTTAACCGTAATCAATACACACATATGCATCATAGATTTTCATCTTCAAAGTATCATTTTTTTTGTACATTCAATCATTAGATTTTCCAATCCAAAAAAATGTAATGATGCAATAAAATATTTTAACTAAACAAAGTAACATTAAATAGGTAATATCACAATGGGGTGTAGCATCCTTAAAATATAGCCTATTGTCCTTACTGCACAAATTTTGCCCACCTTTTGTTTCCCACTCAGACTACACACTAAGTTGGCTATTACTTCTCTCTCACAAGATTGGAAGAAGCAAGCTATGATTTGTTCAAAAAAATTTACCACAATGAGCCAAAATGAAACCCTACAGAAAGAAAACAAATTCAATCAAGGATGCAAATTCAAGAAAATAAATATAACATTAAAGGAAGAGTAATTCATAGTAGGGGAGAGGGAAAAAAAATTTTACGATGCTCTTAGATGATCTCATTCTACTTAGGTTTGTATGTAACTCCTACTTCAAGTAAATTATTAGTAAGGTAACACAACTCCGGTGAAAAATTCGGTTTTTTTTTTCATTATGTAATGAAATATTTGATCGAACTAATACAATTTATCAAATTTGCAATAGAATGATATGGCTTAAAATAAGATACAATGTAACTAAAAAGAATGTTAAAAACCCTAAATTTAGTTTCATGAATGAGTATGAAGCTTTACTTTATGTATGGGCTAACTTAGTATGGAGAGGGGACCTTATTGACGGTGTTCCTCTAATGATAGATTTTGTAATAACACTAGATAATAAAAGAAATAATGAACATTATAGAAAAGAAAAATATGAGAAAAAGAGGTTGAAGACCCCTTATATGTTTACATGATTCTGAGGAAGAGAAACAAAAAGAGAGTAAAAAGTTAGGAAACATGGTAAATTCACCTTCATGCATTTCTAGTCCTAAAGGTGAAAGGAAATCTAATGAGGAGGAGGAAGTTTGAGTTGATGTTTTTGAGAAAGAGAAATAAAACAAGAATGGAAGGTCAGGAGACAAAAAAAAGTTATCTTCATGTGTTTCTGATCTTGAAGGTGAAATGAAATTTGACAAGGAAAAGAATGATTGGGATGGCGATTCTAAGGAAGACAAAAAAAAAAAAGAGTGAAAGGTCAAGAGAATTGGAAATTTTAACTAGATATGTTGCTAATCTTGAAGGTGAAATGAAATTTAGTGAGGAGAAAAAAATTGCGATGATGATTCTGAGGAAAAGAAAGAAAAAGAGAGTGAAAGGTCAAAAACATGGAAATTTTATCTTCATGTGTTTTCGATCATGAAGTTAAAATGAAATCTAATGAGGAGACGAAAGATTGGGATGATGATTTTGGGGAAGAGAAAGAAAAAGAGAGTAAAAGGTCAAGAAACATGGAAATTTTATTTGCATGTGTTTCTCATCTTGAAGGTGAAATGAAATCTAATGTGAAGAAGAAAGATTGGGATGATGATTCTAAGGAAGAAAAACATGATGAAGAAACCATATATATTTGTGATTTTAAGGAAGAGAAAGAAAAAAAGAGTTGAAGGTGAAATGAAATCTGATGTGAAGAAGAAAGATTGGGATGATGATTCTAAGGAAGAAAAACATGATGAAGAAACCATATATATTTGTGATTTTAAGGAAGAGAAAGAAAAAGAGAGTAAAAGGTTCGGAAACATGGAAATTTTACCTTCATGTGCTTTTGGTCGTAAAGGTGAAATAAAATCTGATGAGGACAAGAAAGATTGTGTTGATGATTATGGGGAAGAGAAAGAAAAAGAAAGCGAAAGGTCAAGAGACGTGAAAATTTTATCTGCATGTGTTTCTGATGTTTAATGTGAAATGAAATCTGATGGAAAAAAGAAAGATTGGGATGAAGAGTTGTTACAAAACTTTAAATAATTAGCTCGCAAAATGTCTACAAGAGTTAAAATAATATTATTCTTCAAAATTGTAGCAAAACTATATATTTTTGCCACAATCTAGGAAGTGTGAGGTTTTTGAACAAAATTATACTTAAACTACGTATCTTTAGATTTTGCCAAGTTTGGAAAGCGTAAGCTTTTGAAGGAAAAATGCATTAAAACTATGTATAATTACAAAAATTCAAGAAACGTAAAGCTTTTGAAGGAAATTATGGTAAAACTTTGTATTTTTTTGTTACATTTTGATGAAAATTGCTATAAATCTCCATATTTTTTGTTAAAATTAAAAAAAAAAGTAAAGTTTTCGAACAAAATATAGAGTTTGAAAAAGTGTAAAGTTTTTTTACGTAAGTTGTAGTTAAACTTTTTATTTTTGCCACATTTAATATTTCAATTATTGATAATCAGAGAGAAGTATTCATTATATTATTATAATAATTTAATCATCAAAATTTTAAAAGAATGTCATATAAGCAATCTGGATTTTGAAGCAAAGTCTTTATGTCATTTTATAGTATTTTTTCTTTACACTATGATTCATGACAACATAAATACCAATAATATATGCAATACCTTGCAACTAAACTAGTTGATCTTATAAAATATGCATGCTTACTTGATTGAGGAATTCTTAATTCATCATAATGTTTCTTGAGAGAGTGATTGAAGGAAGACTTCCCAAAATTCAATGCTAGTAAATTCTTTCAAATATTAGTTATTTTGTGTTTCAACATTAATCTTTACTTGGGATTTGTACTAATCTACCTTTTTTTACCTTTTTCACCATTTGTTTAGTTGTCTCACTATAGGGAAGCAGTTGGTTTGATGGTCTGATTTGGAGTTGTGCGTAACAACTAGGTCTTTATAATATTAAAACTATAAATAATGTCTTTCTTGGAGAGAGATTTATAGATGCTCCTTGCTTGTAGTACCTACCGAAGAATGCATGTGACTCGATTTTGTTGATTCTTGGAAAAAGGCATAGTCACTTTGGCTTGTTGCTAGAACGTCAATGTCTTGCGACACCTTGCTTACTATTTAGACATCGACTAGCTTCTTCTCACCCACCTACACCCCTGGTTAACAATGGCCCAACATCCCAATATAACGTATGCATAGTTACACCCTTCTGAACAATCTTATGAAGTTGGAACCTGCAACAGGCATAGTAGGGGGCAGCTAGATTGAATACCTGCCCAGTGGGATGTCCAAGTTTTCTTCATACTGCTCACAATAAATAAAATGAAGGCTTTCCAACTACAATAAATGAGTTTCCAGACTAAACAAAAATACAAAATGGTGCACCACAGATAATGTGCTTGAACTAGCTTGCAGAATGCCACCAACCCACCTAGGAAGGACACATACACATAATGTAGGGAACTAAAAAAATTCCCTCCATGTTTTATGTTTGATAGAATGATTTTTTTCTTAAATTTGTAAATACAGAAAACAAATAAATTATTGAAAAAATAACATCAACCAAATGAAAAATAGAACAATACAACATAAAATCAATTCATATAATAAAATTCCTACAAACCAAAACACACATGATTTTTGAAAAGTCAATTAATTACAAACAAAACAAAACAAAACCAACACAAAAACAACATTGGTGAAAACATTAGTCTATATGGATATATCTAGCCTAAACCATGGAAATTTAACCTTCCCTTTTTGGTGGCCACACATAATATGTTTAAGTCAACATCCTCAAATACTTAAATATCTTAAGTCTCTTTCAAAATAACTCTAATTCAAGCCATAGGCAAGGTGAGAAGCCATAGGATCCTCCTTTAATTAATTTGATTTACTAGATAAACTTCCTTTTTGTTGGAATTTCCACCTTAGATAGCCTATGTATAAAACAAGCAAAAAAATAATTCATGAATTGTTAGTTTAAAAATCCAAGGGGTGGTACTAAGAACTAGGCCCTCATGCCTCTCTTCAGAAATGTCCTTTAAATTTGATAAAGAGGGGAGTCTTCATTGTTACTTGAATATTTTTTTCCTAATGATTAATTATTTTAATATTTACTCTCTTTACATTTCCTAAGGTGATCCATTTTCTTAGCCTAAAGAAAGAAATTAAAAGTATGGTTTAGATTTATATAATAAAATAATTGAAGCCTAGTCTAATTTTCTTAATTTTCTCTAATAAAGATAGTAAAATGCTAATATTTACTTCTCTTAGTAAAATGAGTAAAATGTTAATAATATTTTTTTTAAATGAAGTGAGTAAAATATAGTTGTAGCGATTTTTTTTTTTTCATGTTCATATAACATTTTATGGAAATGTTGTAAAATAATTTAATTCTTTTAGCATTTTATTTAATGAAATAAATTTAATAAAACTTTGGAAATAATTTTTGGGGTTAAGAAAATTAAATGGAGTATGTCTTAACATCTACTATTTTTATGTGATTTAATTAAATTTATTAAACGACAAAATTAAAATGACATGATGCTAGTATATAGTGAATTTGCAAATTTTTTCTTTTAGCTGTCTTTCTTTAGGGACCATAGAATATTACAAAAAAATAATTGTCAAAACAAATTATCTTAGAGGAAACCCACAATCAAGATTAATTGTTATCATGAAATAAAATACAACTCCCCTTAATATGAATACATTTAATAATGATTGTCTAAGAATCTTACAATAAGATAGTATGAAGATGGAAAATCCAATCTAGGGTGATAAAAATAAAGGTTAACTGGATTATTCTTTTCATTTCTTTTTAATAAATCTCCTCCAAGAAATGAAGAAAAAGTGAACTTTAGTTGGAGTTAAGTCTCTCTTATTTGTGAACATCTCGATATCCCTTCTATACTAGACCTAATAAGGACATGCATTGGTGTATGAGGGAGGGTGAGGTTTTTGGCATCATCTAAGACTATCATGATGAATGTCGTGGGGAAATATTTACAGCTAAGAGGACATGCCTTAAGGTGCTAACCATTGAATACTATTGGCCTATGGTACACAAAGATGCCATTTTGTATGCATGTCAATGTGATGATTGCTATAGAATGGGAAATCCAACTAGATTAGAAGAGATTCACTTATACCCACAACTTGTGTTCGATTCATTTAAGAAAGAGGGACTATATTTTACAAAACCCATTGATTCACCATCTAAATGGAAGAGTATTAAAATGGGTAAAAATGAAGGCTTTGATTGATACAAGAGATGAAAGAGTAATGTATTGGATGAAAATGGAATCAGGTGGGACTAAGACAAAGGTCCACTTTCATACAAACATTGGAATACGAAATGACCTAAAGGAGTGATTGTATTTTACTAACTCTTGTAGACGAAATTCAAATGGCACTTCTAGGGTTTTTATTCTTTTTTATGCTTTGGATAGTGAAGGAACTACGAAGATATGTTGAAGCAATGTGAAACTATGACTGAAGTATGAAGTAAATAAGAACTTAGAATGTTGAAATTGATTGATAAACAAAGAGATATTTTGCAACAAACACATAAATAGATAGGAAATCTGACTATGCACCTATATTCTACAATCTGAAGATAAATCTATGGGACCGAGATGCCCAAAATGTCTTGGTCTTCTAAGTATAAGCCACTATTTGAAAATATACACCTTGGGATGGCCTAGAATCTGTCTACCAAATTTGGTGAAAAATAATAAGGATAGGGGTGCTTCGACCATCCTGATCTTGGGAAATCAGGTTCAAATTTTGGGAACATGCATGTATCAGCTTCCTAATGTTTATTTGGAATTCCTAGATCCACTAGGTACTTGTAGCTACACATAAGAGTAAATAAAGGGTATTGTGGATAAGGGTTTGCATAGGTCAAACCGCAAGTTTGGAATTAACCCTAATTGAAATTAAAATTGAACTCAAGAATTAAATTGGAAAATCTTGCCTTTTGAGAAGGCTAGATCTAAAATTGAAATGCTTGAATATAGATGATTATACTTTCAATAGGTGATGTAATGCTCTTAGGATAAGTCCTCCATATGTTGATGCAATAACATGATAAATCAAATAAAATCTATAATGAAATCATAGGTAAAATACAACATGAAGATGTTTTGATGTAGTTTGTTTCTCCTTGAATCATATATGCTCTTGAGGAAGAATAATTGCTCTTGAATTAGATGATAATGTTGGCATTGTTGTCCCTAATTTTAGCTCACCTAAATTGTTAGATAACCCTTGCAAAATTTATCTGTTTCATAGTCCATTTCCTCTAGGCACGTAATTTGAGGTAATTTTCCAATAACCTTGCATGTATTTTGAACCCTCAAGTTGTCCTCTCAATCAGTCTCCCAAGAACTCATTTTCTTCTTTTTATCAATGTTTTATAATTTCCATAGAGAAATTTGTGTACCTAATGCAATGTTGGGTCATAAAACCGACATTACATAATTGTATACGTCCTATATGAAATTTGAGTTTCAGAACCCCCATTACATGTCCTAAATAGAAATTTGGGTCTCAGGACCCCCATTACATGTCATATGCATTTTCACTTGTAATTTAGGTCTTGAAATCTGAATTACAACTTTTCTCAAAATTAGTAATTTTTTCTTCCTTTTTTGCATTTTTGGAGTTTTTATTCGACAACACATGCTTTGTGTCAGATTTTTGTCCAACTCCAAGAACACTCAAATCCATTACTATGTCTTCATTCCAGATGACCTAGAAGCACAGATTACCTTGCAACAATGTGAAGACTTCAAGGATGATGATAATGAAGACATGTCTCCAGACACTTAGTTTATTGTCTACAATGCATTATGTAATTTGGTTTTAACATAAAATATGTAAAGTGAAAAGAATAGTACAAGACAAAATCAAATAGGAATGTATTGTTGAATAAGTCAAAGTTCATTTAGATTTTCCCTCCTTAATCTCATAGCCTCTTCTTTATAAATATGAGGAGCTTCATTGTAAATAACCATATGTTGGCAATGCAACAAAACTATGTCGATTTGGGAAGCACTCTAAAACTTTTTTTTTAGATGTAAATCAAATTGCAATCAATAAAAGAGACAAGTTGCTTTTAATCATTGTGTTGGAATTGTGTAGGGGAAAAAGCAAGACTAGGCTAACATGCCCTAATCCTACCTTTTGACACACATTGTGGGATACGAAAGAGCCTAGAGGTATCACACAATTGGCTACTTCTTCTTGTGGAAGAGAGAGCCACGGGCTACCTATTAGGGTTTCTATTCCTTTGTTGTAATTAAAAGATAAAATGATGCAAATTCAATTCCTAACCCCAAAGTGCAAGTATGAACTAATAACAGGATTGCAGAATTGAGATTAAACAATGAAAAGTTGTAAACACAAGGACAAGACAAGAATGCAGATGCGTACCCAAAGTCAAAATCTAAGTGAAAATGTTCGGGACGGGGGCGTGGGCGCCATTGTCCTAATTCTACCCCTGAAACTGCTCCTGAAACTACTATTTTGCAACCTGAAAAGCTGTCAGAAACTTGTTGTCTGACAGAGGGACCAAGGCACCCAACGCCACTGTCCCAGGACCAGGGTGCCCAGCACCCATATCCTGGCAGGACCAGGGCACCCCACGCCCCTGGGACAGTGGCACTGGGCGCCCTAGTCCCTCTGTCAGACAGCAAGTTTCTGACAGCTTTTCAGGTTGCAAAACAGTAGTTTCAAGAGCAATTTCAGGGGCAAAATCAGGACAGTGGCACCCGCGCCCCCGTCCCAAACATTTTCACTTAGATTTTGACTCTGGGTACGCATCTGCATTCTTGTCTTGTCCTTGTGTTTACAACTTTTCATTGTTTAATCTCAATTCTGCAATCCTATTATTAGTTCATACTTGCACTTTGGGGTTAGGAATTGAACTTGCATCATTTTATCTTTTAATTACAACAAAGGAATAGAAACCCTAATAGGTAGCCCGTGGCTCTCTCTTCCACAAGAAGAAGTAGCCAATTGTGTGATACCTCTAGGCTCTTTCGTATTCCACAATGTGTGTCAAAAGGTAGGATTAGGGCATGTTAGCCTAGTCTCGCTTTTTCCCCTACACATTTTGGTGAACCCGACGTAAAACTATCATTGCCTTCTCTTGCATTGCATTTGTTAGATCTAGATCTAGATTTAGTGTGTTTCATTTAAGTTTCATTTTCATTAAAGAAAAAAAAAAGAAAAGAAAGAGTGTGTTTCTTTGTTTCTTTGCATTGTGGTTTAGGGTTTATGCAATTTTTATTTCAAAATGTCAGATTTTTATTTACAAGATGTTCATATTTATGATGACGTATGCAATTATGTTGATCATGAGTATAGCCAAGATGAATTAGATGAAGCTTTAGATGAGTTTTTGAACCCTAAATATACCAAACCTTCATTTTACCAAAAACTCATAAACATTGTTACTATGCCATTTCAGTGTGATGAGAAAGATAAGTCGAATGATTCCTCTCAAGGGTACATTCCTATCAACTCTTCCACTAAATCTAGTAACATGGTTGTGTTCAATGATCCTCTCTACGAAGAGATGTCTCCTTTTTCAAAAGATAAACCTTTTAATAGATATGATCATGCTTTGTTGGATGATGCTCTTGATGACTTTGTGGCTTTATCGAAATCTTTAAGAAAGAACAAAACTTCTGAATTAGTTAACATGATAAACCAGAATGAGCATAATAAGCCTCTCTTTGAAGTCCAAGGTGCTTATCCTTCTCCTACCTTTCAAGTTCCTAAATCACCTCTCCTTACTGTCCAAGGAGGGTATGGTCATGATTCCTTTCTTACTCCGAATAAACCTGTCATCACTGTGCAAGGAAGAAAACCTATAAGTCCTTATAGTTATGCCAAGCAATTAACTAGAGAGAGTTATCATGCAGTTGCCCATATTTATAATACTAGAAATAATAGGCAACCTAATCCTCCTCCTGTTACTCCAGTTTCTCTTCCTAATCCTCAACCAATTCTTCCACAAGCTCCACGTATTTCACAAGTTATTGGTAAGGAATATGATCTCATAGAACAACTTAAAGTTACCCTTGCTAAGATATCCCTTTGGGATTTGAGCCAAACCTCTTCTACTCATCATGGAATGTTACAAGATGCCTTGAAAGATTTGAATGTTCCTCCACCTAATACATCTAGTAATATAGTGTCTTTGGTTAACTCTATGATGAATCCTAAAGCTCAAATTGTGTTTACTCAAGACGAATTGCCTACTAGTGAAATTCAACATCATTATGATCCCTTGATGAGTGTGGTTATCATAAATGACACTGCTATAAGACAAACACTGGTAGATAATGGTTCTGGCCTTAATGTGTGTAGTATTAATTTATTGCATAAGATTAATGTGGATACATCCCTTATTGAGCCTGACTCTCATCCCATTCGAGGCTTTGATAATGTGGGTAAGTCTTCATTAGGTATTATTACCTTACCCATCACAGTGGGACCTGTTACTTTGCCCACTCCTATCCATGTTATGTCAGGAAATCTAACATACAACTTGTTATTAGGGAGACCTTGGATTCACAGTATGCAAGTTGTCCCCTCTACATTGCATAGACAAGTTAAATTTATTTATAACAATAAAACATATACCTTGATAGGTGATACTAATTTTCAAGCTTGTTTGCAAACATCTACTTCCAAAGGGAGTTCTTCTAAACCTTCCTCTTCTAGTGATGACTCTTTAAACAAGATACCTATGGATGAGTCATCACCCTCTGATGATCAAAATTCTTTGGATGAGTCTGAAGTTCTTGAAGAAGATTCTTCTCAACTTAAATCTACACATGAAGAGGCTTTTGATCCTAAGAAGGTTCTCGTAGAAGACGATTGGGGATCTCTTGACTTTAATCCCACCTTTGTAGGTGAGTATAGGGTTCCTCCTAGAAAGCTTGAAGTTAAAAAGAAGGAAGAAACTAAAGATCAATCAACCTTACCCGAACCTATGAACAATAATTTTGTGGCCGCTTCTCAAACTTCTTCTCCTCACACATCTAATTCTGAAGAATTTGATTCTTTGTCTTATGAAAAACCACCTCCTCTTTCTGAAATGGCTGATTGTTATGATCATGGTTTTCATATTTTAGCTAAGTATGGGTATAATGGAAATGGTTGTGGCGCTCATGAACAAGGGATAAAGGTTCCTCTAGGGAATAATCTTTATGATGAGACCTTTGGACTTGGTTATAATCCCTACAAGCGCACTAAAGCTTCCAAGAGACCATGTATTAGTGTTAATGTTATTTTACATCTCTACCAATGAGACACCCTGAGTATATTGATGGGGATCCTTCATGTGCCTATGCTTTGGATGTCTTTCCTACTGATGATGCTTTAGCTGAGTTCTTGGGAGCATATGACACTCTTCCTCGTTATCATCACAATAGGGGATTCCCTTATTGTTTGAACACTGAAGCTTATTTTGGAAAAGAGATTGATAATGATGAGATTGTGGAAGAATTCCCTCAGTTAAAGGATACTCCTCAACAAAGTAATCTTCTCATAAGTGACACCATTGATGTTAAGATGGATCCTTGCAATGAAGAAAAAGTTATTAAAATTGGAAAGTGTTTGGATGAAGAGGAACAAAAACAATATGCAGATTTATTGCATGAATTCCCTGAGATCTTTGCTTGGACATACTCTGACATGCCTAGTATAGATCCTAAGATTGTTACTCATAATATTGTCTTAGTTCCCGATGCTAAGCCTGTGAAACAAAAGATTCAAAAAATGAATCCTAAGGTAGCTCTGCTTGTTAAGGTAGAGATTGAAAAATTATTGGAGGCTGGATTTATCCGCCCTATTGATTATTCCCTATGGATTTCAAATATTGTCGCTATGGCTAAACCAGATAATAAAATAAGAATGTGTACCGACTTTCGAGATTTAAATAAGGCTTCTTTAAAAGATGATTTCCCTCTCCCAAACATTGACATGATAGTTGATTCTACAACAGGACATGCTTTGTTATCCTTCATGGATGGTTTTTCAGGATACAATCAAATTTTCATTAATCCTCAAGATCAATTCAAAACTGCTTTCACCACTCCTTAGGGTACGTTTTGTTGGGTGATGATGCCTTTTGGACTTAAAAACACCGGTGCAACTTATCAACGAGCGATGACCCTTATCTTTCATGATTATATGCATAATATTTTAGAAGATTATGTTGATGATATTTTAGCCAAATCCATTCTTCGTATAGATCATATTAAGATCCTTCGTCAAATCTTTGAAAGAATTTGTAAATATCACATGCGCTTGAATCCCCGAAAATGTGTTTTTGGTGTGGATAGTGGAAAACTATTAGGATTCATAGTTTTGCATCGTGGGATTGAGGTGGACACTAAGAAAATAGATGCTATTGTCAACATGCCACCTCCTAGAAATGTGTCTCAACTCAAAAGCTTACAAGGAAAGATTCAAGCTATTCGTAGGTTTGTATCTCAACTTGCGGATCGTACTTTTCCTTTTACTCAACTTCTCAAAAAGAATATCACTTTTCAATGGAACGAAGATTGCCAGCAAGCATTTGAAGATTTAAAAGTATATTTGGCTAATCCTCCTATCCTTCAACCTGTCAAACCTTCTAAACCCTTTCTTCTTTATATAGCTACTTCCTCTCATGCTCTTGCAGCATTATTGGCACAACATGATAAAGATGGTAAGGAATGTCCGGTTTATTATATAAGTCGTACCTTACTCGATTATGAGACCCGATATTCTACGATAGAAAGACAATGCTTGGCCTTGGTGTTTGCGACTCAGAAATTGAGACATTATATTTTAAATTCAAAAGTCCACGTCATGGTAAAGTTTGATCCTTTGAAGCATCTTTTCTCTAAAACTGATTTATCAGGATGCCTAGCTAAGTGGGTTATGATGTTAACTAAATTTGACCTTAAATTTGTTTCACAAGGAGCAATTAAAGGGCAAGTGTTGACCGATCACTTAGTCGATGCCCCTTCACCTTTCTCCTTCCCTAACCCTGAGTCTTTTCCCGATGACTTCATTCTTTGTATAGAGAAAGATGAAACCTGGGAGTTATACTTTGATGGCTCTAAGTGTCGCACGAGATCGGGGGCAGGTGTTGTTCTAATTTCTCCTACAAAGAAATCCATTCCTTTATCTTATCGTCTAAATTTCCTATGTACCAATAACATTGCTGAGTATGAGGCTCTTATAGCAGGAATAAAGGCAGCCTTGGCTTTGAATGTAAAGCACATACATATTTATGGAGATTCATAGTTGATTATAAGACAAGTAACAGGACTGTATCAAGCAAAACAAGACAAATTATCACAATATAAAGACCTTGCTATCTCTTTGTTACAAAAATTCGATTCTTATACCATGGAACCTGTTCCTCGAAAAGATAATCGACATGCGGACGCAATGGCATGTGTGGCTTCTCTTGTATCTTTAGAGGACCCTGTGGTTGATCTTAAATTTGTTATTCACAACCTTATTTCTCCAGCTATTGTAGATGATTCTAGCTTGATGACATGTTGTGATTTTATAGACTCAGATGAATGGTATTCGCATATCGTAAGATACTTGACCGATGGTACCTTTCCTGATTCCGCCAATAGGAACACTAGGGCTAGAATCTGCAAGTTGTCTACTAGATATATCATTCTTTCTAATGTTCTTTACCGAAGGGGTTATAACGGTCTTCTCCTTCGCTGTCTTAACAAATCAGAAATCCCTATTGCTCTTGAAGAGGCACATTCAGGTGCCTGTGGGGGGCATTTTGGAGGCAAATCCTTGGTTCAAAGATTGCTTCGTATGGGATACTATTGGCAAACTATGCAGAAGGATTCTTTTTCATTTGTTAAGAAATGTCATCAATGTCAACAACACAATAATCTGATTCATGCTCCCGCCCAAGAACTTCATTCTCATGTAGCTTCTTGGCCTTTCTCTGCATGGGGGTTGGATCTCATCGGTAAAATCTCTCCTCCTTCATCTCAAGGACACATTTTCATTATAACCGCAATAGATTACTTTACAAAGTGGGTAGAAGCTGTTCCCCTTCACTCTACTACTGCTGAAGTGATTTGTCAGTTTCCTCTAGAAAACAATATTTCTCGATTCGGGATACCTTCCACTATAATCTCAGATAATGGGACATCATTTAAGAACAAGGACGTGAAGAAATTCCTCGAGAAATATCATATCAAACATCGATTTTCTACACCATACTATCCTCAATCAAATGGTCAAGCCGAATCATCCGATAAGATAATTGAACAAATTCTTCACAAAACTATGAATAAGCATGGTAAGGATTGGAGTACTCAGCTAATCTATGCTCTTTGGGCCTATCAAACGAGTGTACAAATTGCTACAAGAACTACCCCTTATAATCTTGTTTATGGTGTTGATGCTATTATGGCTTTAGAGTTAGAGATTCCATCACTTAGAGTTTCTCTCAAAGGTATAGTAGATGATGACTCTTATAGAGAACAAAGACTTTAACAGCTTGAGATGCTTGATGAACAGTGTATAAATGCTCTTGAGCATATTCAAGCGTATCACAAAACTCTACAATGAAGCTATAATGATAGGGTTATTCAACGTTCCTTCTCAGTAGGTGACTTAGTCCTCTATGAGAATCAGCACAATGTGAATACCTTACTTGAAGAAAAGGGAAAATTTAGTCCTAATTGGCTTGGACCGTATATTGTTATTGAAGATTATGGATCAGGTGCTTACAAAATAGCGGATGTAGACAGTACGCCTCTTAAAGAACCTATAAATGCTATGCACTTGCATAGATACTATGCTTAATTCCTCATTCCTTATCTTTCATTTCATCTATCTTCTTTTCAGTTCTTCAAAATTGGGTAATATGTTAGCATATCTTGGTTAGAGCAAATAGAATTAAATGATATTGTGTTTAATCTATATTGCTTTGTTCTTGACAAGCGTGTTTCTTTACTTTATAGTTTGTCTTGAATTCATTTATGTAAATTGCAAAAGATTTACATTTCCATTATGCTGGCATATTATACAATGTCTTTATGTGTTAAGTAGAATCGTATCATGTTGTGTTTAAGTTTAAAATTAAATCACATTAGTTATATGATTCTTAGGTTTAACACATATTTCTTCACTATCATCAATGTAGTACTTGATTAAATATTTTAATTAAGTCACACATGTATCAATTTAATCATGGAGCATTGAGAAATCAATCACATGGAAATTAAATTCAGAACATACATGTACATCTACCAAATGTAATAACTTTAATCAAAATATACATTGTTTTAGGCATTAAAGATAACACATTTGAGACAAAGAGAAGCATGTATATATATATATATATATATATATATATATATATATATATATATATATGTGGATCATGTTTTCATATACAAAAGTAGGTCACTATACATCCAAAATGTGACCTATCCTACATCATGAGATCATCTCCCATCACTAGGGCTAGTGGTTGGAGAGTGATGACTAGATTGACTAGATGCTCCCTCCTGATCCGGCCATGAAGGTGGACCCATAGGTGTATAGCGTGATATAGACCATGAATGACTCTAAGAGGAACTCCTACGATCCCTATCCATAAGGATCGCGCGATACAAGGTAGCCTCGGCCTGAGCTACTACTAGGTCACGCTGTGCCCGTTGAAGGTTCTCTGATAGAACTCTCTCTCTCTCCCTCCATATTTCCAACTGTACTCGAAATGGGGAAAAAAAGTCCTCATGCTGACCCACGTTCCCTTGAGGCCTATGAGCAATCTGTGAGGAACTAGGAACTATGCCATCATGGAAATATCTGTCACTACTTGCTGGATTAAGGAACGTCACTCCTGCACATTAGCTGTAGCAGTAGAACAAATTTTGTATTAGTACCAATTCTATATCATCAAAAAATTAATCAATCAATATAAACCTACTATACTTGGATCTCCCTCGTGCCAATAGGGATCGTGATATGGTAGCATCTGCGACTGGGAACTACTAGGCTCCCCACGCTTAGATGATCTGTGCACGATGGGTACAGGTCTCCGTATCACCTCGTGTTCCCCCTTTTGGGGAATAAGAGGAGGATCCAAGGTTATGGTGTCATCTCCTGAATGGTGGGGAGCTGCATCTGACTCCTCCTCATCATCTCTATCATCCTCATCCTCATTTGCATCCTCATCTGCATCCTCGTTCTCCTCATCATCATCTCTATCTGTGTCATCCTCCTCTCCTTCCTCCTCCTCCTTGGCACTAGACTGATCTCCTATGGGTGCATCAGGATCTCCTGCCTCCTTCGATCTAGATCCCTGATCCTCATCTCGGTCTCCATGTCTCCATGGACCTGGATGGCCTATCGGGTAATCTGGTGGAAAGATGGGCCTCGGGTATGTCCTCACAAACCATGAGAGATACTTGCGCTGTGATCCAGGATCTACAGAGTAATCAGTGACCACATCCTGATCGGACCCCTCTATATCTGTAATCTCGATATCATCTGTCATAGGTCTCGCTACTACTCTGGGTCTGGGAAGGACTCGCGAGTGTTGAGTATAGATAGGTACATCAGCTGGAACACACTGCTCTAGCCCAAACTGCCTCTGTACTCGGTCAAAGTAGAATGGGACTATGATATTTGAGTATTGTCCTCTCAATAGGCGGTTCCTCTGTAAGCATGCTAGCTGCCTCTCCATTTCATCCCATCTGTGCATCCGCAGATATGGTCTCCATACTGTCACCTCAGCTGTCAATCTATCGAATGTCACTCTCCAATATAGTAAATCCCCAAATCTCCACTCGCCGGTAAGTGGATAGGCAAACACCCTAGGTCGCTCGCTAGCCGCACTCATCCGATAGCCGACAGGCCTGGTGCATGTAAAGTGCTCAAATATCCACACCTACAGAAGTGTGCATGTCATCAAGCTACAACACTGTCCAAACACATACTCCTCGAGGTCGTGATAGAGATGTGCAAGCATACACTGACCCCAAGCATATACTCTCCTATGTCTCTCCATAGCCCTGATGCACCATGTGAGACCCCCATGCATGTGCGTACCTCGCCCATTAGGGTAGACGGCTAGTGCAATGATGGAAATCATAAGACGTCTCATAAGGGGCACCTCTCATGTAGGATGTAAGAGCCAACTGATCATGATGCGACCTCTAGTCTCACTCGGCATGACTCTCCCTATGCAGTATATTTTCTTCCTCTGATAGTCCTCCGCTGACCGATCAGTCATGTATGTCACAGTGGCTCCTCTGATAGGTAGACGAAGTATGCGGAACACATCCTCAAGTGTAATCGTCATCTCTCCTACTGGGAGATGGAATATACATGTGTCAGGATTCCATCACTCCATAATTGCCATCAACATTGCAGGATGGAATCGAATGGCCGACATGAGGATCGCATACCATAAACCCACTATCGACAACGTATCCCTCTCTGCCTGAGTCAGTCGGGGAATCTGATCTCACAGACTGCGAAGAATCTGCCCCGCGGTGTGCTCTCGCATGTATGGGAGACCCTGCAATGCAAAAACATCAATATAATCAGTACTCAATCATCAAAATCATCTATGCGAAAAATGAAGACTGTCGAACATCAAAAGCTAACCCTGTCGCCCCTTGCCAAGTCCTGATTGGGACCATGGCACTCTGAGAGGACCATGGCGCCCTTCAGGGACCATGGCGCCTTGAGAGGACCATGGTGCCCTTCAGGGACCATGGCACCCTGGGAGGACCATGGCGCCCTGATAGGACCATGGTGCCCTGGGTGGGACCCGAGTTAGATTCTAGGGCCTGCATTCGATCACAGAAATTCAAAGTCAACAGAAATGCAGAAAGTCAAAGTCAAAGTTCAGTCAACTCACCTCGTCCAATGGCTCATCACCGATCACGGCCTGTCGCATGATCTCCATCCTTGTGGGACGCTCTGGTCGTCGTGAAGGCATGATGATGGCTATGTGGGCTCCGCTGCAATGAACAATACTCAGAAATCAACAAAGTGACAAATGCAATAGTCACTTTCAAGGTATATATTTTCATTCCTTTACCTTTAATTTCAAAACCCTCATTTTCCTCTATCACTCATTTCATCATAACTTGAGTTTGGGAGATGCGATTTTCGAACCGTTTGTTGTGTAGGAATCATATTTTCATTCCCTTACTCCCGGGATGTTCCAAAATGTGCTCTGATGAAGCCTCTTCAGTGAACATCTCTCATCAATAATCTCTCAAACAATTTATCGTAAGTAAACATGCTATCCTGTTTCACCTCCCTAATAAGCAAGCCGAAACAGGGGGGGCATATAGCTACTCGCAAATTTCATCACTTTCCTTAGTAAGCATTAGGTGATTTTGTGATCTAACGTGTGTTTTGTAGGGTGTGGTTCCTAACTGTGTACTGCAGATACCGCTGGGGGCTTCGTTCGACAGACTTATGGATATATCTTTTTCAAATAATGTTTACTTTCTTGTACTTTAGCTTGCATATGCACGTAGTACTCATATGATCGCTAAAGTGGGGGCTAAATGTAGCGTCGTAAATTGTACGCACTTGCTAGGGTGGTACAATTTCACACTTAGTTTAGCACCCGCCTTGGTGCATTTTGCATTTTGCATCACATTTTCCCTTTAGCATTTAATTAATTAAATTAATTAGGTCTAAGGTTCTATTTCATCATCTTCCACATCATAAAGTTGGGCCCTTTCATTAAAGTGTGCCCTTTTCATTTTATTCCTCCAATACATCATTTAATCAAAAACCCTAATTAGGTCCTATTTTGAACTTGGGGGCTTGATTTCGGGGGTCAAAACATCTCAAAGTCACCTGTAACTTCGGGATTCTCTCTAAAATCATCATATCTGACGGCCCTAAAAATTTGGTGAGAAGTTGCCAGGACCATGGCGCCCGGAGTGCACACAGTCCCGGACATTTTTCCCAAAATTTTAGGAGCGCGATCCAATCATAAAATAAAGCGTAACCCCAAGAAATTGGTGGGAGATTCAATCTCTAGGTTGGCCAAAAGTTGGAATTAAGACCTAGGGTTTCATATATAAGAGCTCTCTTTCTTCATTTGAAAGGATCTGGATTTTTGGTTTCAAGGACTTTCTATGCAGTGAAAGAGCAGATCTTTGAAGACTTCAATAACATTCAACATCCATCCATCAAGCATTCATCAATTTCATTCATTCATTTAAGGCTTTGAAGGCATTGAAGAGCAATAAGGGATCACCGACTGAAGATTGGCTTGTACCCCTCCCTTGGGGTTGGGTATGATTTCATGTTGTTTTCATGTCTTTACATAAGTCTCATTATATCATTTGTATTCATGTTTTAGATCACTTTGCATCTTGATTTGGAGCATTTACATTATCATTTACAAGCAATTAGGGTTTACTTTCTAGGTTGCTCTAGTTTGCTTACTTGCATTTTAGGATCTTGCACACACACAAGGTCTGCACACACACTACTTTTACAATACAACTTGGCTATTCGTGGAGGTGGAAATCACAAAAGTGGGGGTTTGACTAAGGCAAAACCCTATATAGCCGCCCACTATACCTTTTCAGATATAAGTGCAGGTTTCGGGATTCGGACAATGCTGCAAGTTGTAGATCCGGAAGAAGAAGATCGAGACAGAACTTCACACCAAATTCCAACCTAGAAAGCTAGGATAGGGGCATGGGGTGCCTTGGTCCTACCAAGACAGGGGCACTGGGCGCCCTGGTCCCTGGGACAGTGGCGCTGGGCACCCTGGTCCCTCTGTCAGACAGCAAGTTTCAGCACTTCTGACAGCTTTTCAAGTTGCAAAACAACAATTTCAGGAGTAGTTTCAGGGGCAAAATCAGGACAGTGGTGCCCACGCCCCCATCCCGAACATTTTCACTCAGATTTTAACTCCGGGTACGCATCTGCATTCTTGTCTTGTTCTTGTGTTTATAGCTTTCCATTGTTTAAACTCAATTCTGCAATCTTGTTATTAGTTCATACTTGCACTTTGGGGTTAGGAATATAACTTGCATCATTTTATCTTTCAATTACAACAAAGGAATAGAAACCCTAATAGGTAGCCCGTGGGTCTCTCTTCCACAAAAAGAAGTAGCCAATTGTGTGATACCTCTAGGCTCTTTTGTATTCCACAATGTGTGTCAAAAGGTAGGATTAGGACATGTTAGCCTAGTCTCGCTTTTTCCCCTACGCAAGAATAAGTTGTAATGTGATGACATTATTCAGATTTGATTGTGAGTATTGTGGTGTTATCTGGAAGAGATTTAAACCTAATCTTGTAGTATTTGAGTTGCTTGTCATGTTTGAAGCTAATGTTTCATGCTCAAGAAAATAAATAACATGTAGTCTTTGTGTTGCTTTTACCTTCCATGTTTGTACATTTAAGGTGAAGTCTATATTGAAGTCTTTGAGCTACACATATTTTTCATCTTTGTTCTTGAAGCTTTATAGGAAGTCATGAAAAGTATCTAAGCTTTCATGGGCTTCTTAACTTTACTAATTTTTCTTGGTTGTACTTGAAAGTTTATTGTAAGAAAGAATAATCTATTTTGAAAGAAGGGGGTATGATGAAGGAAAACCATCACTTCTGAAAAAAGAGAATATGATGAAAGTAACACCTTATTGATTAGCTTAGTGTATGTAATTTTATCTCATAGTCACGTTTAGTGGTTTTTAGTAGCAATAAATAGGTGAAGCTTGCCCTTACAAAGAGGAGAGACCATGTCTCACACATTGTGGTTGAAACTGTTGGAAACAAGGAACACTGAGAGGGGGAGGTGAATCAGTGTTCTGCATATTTTAACTTTATTAACTTGTTCTTTCAACCACTTAATGCAAATTAATAAAGGAAGGATACAAAAACACAAAGTAATTAGTAACAACACCATAACACCAAGATTTAATACTTGGAAAACCCGGTCAAGAGAAAAACCACTGTGGGGATGAGACCCACAAAATGAGTGCACTCAAATATAAAGATTACAAGGGAATGCACATGCATTCAGGCACACTCCCTAGAACTTACAACTCAAAATGAGAAGGGCTACAACCCTTAGAAGACTCACTATCTTACAATATCTTTTACAAAAGATAATTGGAATGTCTAAATTGAAAAACAACATCTACAAATGCCAAAGTACAGTTTCGGTTAAGCACAAAACACTTAATCTCACACTGCTCTACAATATCTCAGAGCATAAATCCTTCATTTGTGCACATGAAATTGTGTACAATCAATCACAAACACTTTCTACATACCCACCAATATCTAAAATGATCATATCCATCAGTCTTATATATCTGCAACATGAAATTAGGTCTTCTACATGTCAACTTCAAGAACACTATACATACATAGTCAGCTCAATCTAAATCCAATGCATATGTGGAACGAAAATAATTGTCCACACACTTCCCAAATGTAGGATAAACATCCTCGATCACAAAAAAAATCACCAAAATTATTCCATCAATTTTGCACAATGATCAACTATCCAAGTTCATCATACCACATGTTCAACCCAAAAACTTGTACATCGGATCTTCTAACTCACATGATAATCATCACAAGAGGCTAAAATTTAGGAATAAGGTACTCCAGACATCTAACTATCTTCCTCTATCTCCACAACACAAAATATTCAATAGAAATGAAATGCCAACCAAAATACTACACTCTATCATCCATGCTTTGTTCTAACTTGTCGGACTTAAACAAATATTCACTCTGACTTTCGGTATAAGAAAATCATTCATTGTGTATGGGAACATAAAATTGGGTTTCCATAAATGACAACATCAGATGATTTGTGTAATGTCTCTTGCCAAAAATCTCCCCCTTTGGCATTGATCGCAACACTTAGTGAAAAATGACTCTATCAGAATCAATACCAACATATCTACACTATAAAACTTAAAAAATTAAACAACTCCAAAACTCCCCCTGAGATGAATGCAACATTTTTCACTACTCTACACCCCTCCTTTGACATCAATGGAAAAGGTAGAGATCCGCATGCCAAAAATCTACACAAAATTGTATGTATAGTGGCATATGTACACACAGACCTAACTAACTTACACAAGCTTGAAGATATCTACAAAAATGTTTTTCAATGAGCTCAAATGGTTGTCCCGGCTCTTCTTGAGACATTCTAAGATTTATATGAAGCCACTGAAGAGATATGCTTGCATCTCTGTCGACTTAAGATCAGAGGCTCATCACTAGTGACTACTGCAACCCGGTCTTCCTTCAGTGCACTTAGCATTGTGTCCAACTTGGGAGTGATGTGATTTCAAAGTTCACCAACTCTACCAATAATCTTGCCCTTATCATGTCTTGAGCTCTTTATTTTGTCAAGTAGAGATATTACTTGATCTTCACAACTAGCCACAGAGACTGACAAGGGATCAAATGACTGAGATATACTATCTAATTGTTTTTCATTCTCCTTGGACTACTTCTCAATATCCTCAGTGAATTTTGACAATGATAGACATGATTTGTTGATATTTCCACCTTTGGATAATAGATTTTGAATGCTCTGGACACATGTATCTAACATAATTCTATCATTGGCAATCATTCTCTTTAATGTCCTAAGCCTTTTGGCATTAAATTCATTGAAAACCTTGACCTCAACTAACTTCTCTAATGACTCAAAATGAGTACTTACTGAATTGATCAAACTTTTCAGCTAGTGGGAAGGGGAATCTGATGTATCCTTTTGAAATGTAGGCATCATTTTCTCTAAGATACCGAATGCAAGACTCACAAGCTCATTGTCCTATATGTGAGAAATCAAGATCTCCTATCTTGCCTTAGCTTGTGCAAGTGATGCTAGCTTTAGCTTTTGTATGGGAGAGAGAGAGAGAGAATATAAGTTAATTGGCCCTTGGGGTAGTGTCAAATCATCAAAAATCTTCTTATCTTTTCCAAGAAGGTCCTTTACATCCTCAATGGTGTCTCTTGGTTCCAAAATTGGTTCTTTCTTGACCTCAACCTTCTTCTTTTCTACTACCTTCTTTAAATTGTCCTTAGATATCTCAATCTCCATAGTTTTCTCATCTTTAGACTGATCTAGAGGATTTTAAGTATCCTCAACTGCATCTACCACCACCAACTCATCACCTCCTTTATCCAAATATCCTTTCACCAGATCAGAAGAAACATCTACTTCAACCTATTGATCTTTAGGTGCTTCGGGAGTAGATGAAGCACTCACCCCAACTTGTTCAACTTTTGAATCTGTTGCTTGCACTTCTAGAACATAGGGAATATCTACCTTAGTCTACTCACCTTGGGATTGAGTACCCCAATCTTCCAGAATAGATGACATGGTAGTATCACCTTAAGCTTTCTCAAGAACAACCTCATATTAGTTTTTGAGCAAAATAGACCTTAAAATTTTCTCAGTGCCTTTCATGACTTCTTCTGATTTGCATATCATTAACTTGTTGGTTCTAGTTTTGCTCCTAAACTCACTCCTAGCTTCTTTAAGAATTCTATCAATTTATTCCACAACTATAATAGGCCATATATTTACCAGCACATACTCTCTCAATATTTCCTCTTTTGTCTTGGCACTATCCCTTCTACACTCCAAAACATCATAAAGATTCTTGGGAACTTTTGACACAATTTCTATAAGAGTCTTATTGAATTTATTCAAGTAAATTATAGTGGCTTCTTCCAAAGTTCTTTGACTGTCTTCATCAAACTTGTCATAGAACTCAAAAAGTGGTTTGAGATTACCTTGAACTATGACAACTTTCTCCACCTCTTTAACTGTCATCCTAGATTTGGTGGAATTTATCTTTGGCTTCTTTCTCTACTTATCTCCACCAGAGGGCTTGTCCTTAAAAACTTGTGTACCTTTAGTGCCCTTTTACTTAATTTCTTTAACAACTTCATTGTATTTTGTCTCCTCATCATCAGGAGAAACAACATAGACTCTTGATTCCTTGCCCTTCTTCCTCTTGCCTTCACCACCAGATGATTTAGCTTCATATTTTAAAGAGCTTTCAAGCTTCTGAGAATCGAAGGATGGTGCAGAGATCCTTTATTGCCTTGTCTTGGGAGCAAAGAATTCTGGTTTAGCCTTCTTATCCTTAATAGACTCCTCTACAAGTAGTCTATTCCTCTTCCTTGCTTCCCGAATAGCCTCCTTTGTGATCCCAATACTTTCTACATATGCTTTGACCTCCTTTCTCGCTTTCCTTACCAATTTCAGTTTCTTGAACTGACTATGCAATTTCAATCTCTTCTCAGCGTATGTGCCAAATCTCTCCTCAAAGGCATCCATCGAATTGTTTAACAAATGTTGAGCATTTAGTTCAAGAATTTTCTTCTCCACTTCATACCCCATGGGCATGATCCAAGATGTCCTAGTTTCCACTGCTTCCATTGGACATTGATCTATGTAAATCATGAAGAAAATATTGTCTTGATACTTCTCTACAACAAACTTAGGGATTCCTTCCCTTTCTTGCATCTGACTCTGAAAGTTCTTGAAGTAACCCTAAAGAGTGGCTTTCTGAACCTTAGTGGCACCAATGTTATACAACAATTGGACTTAACCAACTCTCAGAATTTCATTCATGAAGTAGAAAAACAAGCACGGGATCAAAGTTTCTTATTTGAATCGACGTTTCTTGTCTTGTTTGATCTTGGCCAATTTCTTCATTATCTCACTCTAGAGCAACTCATAGGTTATACTTTTTGTTCTCCTAGATCATCTCATAAGTTGCATATATGGTAGTGTCAAAAACATAACTTTCCTAGCTAGAGTTGTACATCTTGCAATCTATTACCACGGAAGCAAATCTTACATCATGCTCAAGAATGTCACTTATAGTCATAGCTTTTTTGTTAAACTTCAAATGGGTTGTATCTGTAAAAATCTAGTTCTTCACAGATTTCAAGGTAGGGGAATCATCGATTGAGCATAACCCTGTTATAGCCCTAATGGAATTTTTAGTGATTTTGAAATGCTTTTTCAACCACATAAACTCATCGTGCATCCTACTAAGGACATATTAGACCCACTCATGTTCATCGAGCAATGAGAATTTGACAAACTACACAAAACCCTTTTCCTCCAACACTTTGAATTCCAGTTTTAGCCTGAAATTATCATCAATCAACTGCTTATTATAAAGATTCAAAAAATGAGAGCTTTCCAACTCCTCGCGGTTGAAATGAGTGTAAACCCTAATGTCCTTGATATGAAGAACACCATATGGAACCTATGAAAATGCACTTTTCGGATCATCTTTGACTGAAATAAATGGGTGTTTCTTGAAATTGAGTCAAGCTTTCTTAGTGATATTTACAATAAGAGGTGTCATCATTTCTTAAATTTCAACTTGAAGAGTTTTATAGATAAATACCTCAACCACCAGATTAAGTTTTTGCTCAAGAAATCTCTTCCACGCTTTGATCTTCCTTGAAAATGTTCTTGTAGAGCACACTAGACCTCTTCTCTTCAAATACAAAGTGGCGAATGAAAGATTTAATTCACCTTTTTATCATCTGTATATCTAACTTTTTGATGTAATAAATGCACATTGCCCTAATCATTCCAGATACCCTGCATACACAAACGGTCTCTCAAGAATTCTTCTGTGGATCTTCAAATCTGCTCATACTCTTCGTGAACTCCTTCCAAAAGATCTGCACTATTAGAATACGGTTACTAGTAATCTGTCAATCTTTCGGCATCATTTTTGGAAGGGGAGAAAAGTATTTGCATGTAAACTCCTCTTAGGCTAGAGACCTTAAACTAATTGTGGATTGAATTTACAACACCTGAATCAAGTGCGGATCTACTTCTTGCATCTGAATCACTCTTCTTAACCCATATCTTCTTAATCTGATCTCTGATCTCATCAAAAATCATTTTCCTTTTCCTTTATCATTGTTTTGCACATTCTTTCCCTTGTCTACTAGACCCTTCCTATTCACATTCTTGTTTCTGCAAAATCTTGCAATGTGACTGGATTTGTTGCAATTGTAGCACATAACATTTTTCTGACTAGGTATGTAATTTCCTTGATTTCTGAGCTTGATCTATACTAGTTAGCAATATGGCCAGATCTACCACATGCATAGCATATAACATTCCTTCTATTGAAAGAGTTATTTGTCATACTTCTATATTCACTTGATTTATGACCATACTTATTGCAATTGAAATACTAATCAAAGAAAGATGGACCATTCTGATTCATTTTATTTCTGCATTGACTAGCCATATGACCAAATTTATTGCAAACAAATAGTTACCATTGAACTTATGAGCATTAGGTTGCCTTACCAAAGACCTTTTAGCTTTGTTCTTCTGATGTTGAGACTTAGGATTGCTTTGACCAGATCCAAAGCTTTCACCTTTTTCAAATCCAATTCCTCGCTTGTCATCTTCACTCTTTTGACTTTGCAATGGAATATCAAGCTTAGCTGAGATAATCTTGAACTTCTCCTTGAACTCATTTGCAGTAGAAAGTTCATCCCTACAAATTATAATCTACCTTTCAAGTTCTTGCTCATTGTTCTTGGATTGTTGAGATTCAAGCTTGAACTGATCATTCTCATAGTTATGTCTACAACATTCATTAGATCTACCTTTCAAGGATTTATTAAGATTCTCTTCATTCTTCTTTCTTCCTGCAATCTCCTTTGTCAACCTCATCATTATAGATTCCATCTCATTCTTTTGGACTATATTATCTATAGCAAGTTTCTCACATTCTTTAGTCTTCTCTTTTGAGGCTTAGTCATCTACGCTTTGGCTTTCTTTCTCTATTAGCTTATCAACAAGTTCCTTTCTCTTCTCCCTAGACTTGTTCAACTGATCTTTCAATGACTGAATGAAATTCTCAACATCCTTTAGATTTCCTTTCAATTCTCAGATTTCAACTTTGGATTGATCAAGATCCTTAAGTGCCACAATAAGTTGATGTTGAAGACTACATAATCTGTTGAATCGCCTCCTCAAATCCTCCTCAAGTTGTTAAACTTCTTTCAAGGGACTAGGATTTGATACCCATTGTTGGAAACAAGGAACACTTAGGGGGGGTGAATCAGTGTTCTACAATTTTTAACTTTATTAACTTGATCTTTCAACCACTTAATGCAAATGAACAAAGGAAAGATACATAAAAACAAATCAATCAAGAAGAACACCATAAGACCAATATTGTATACATCAAAAACTCGGTCAATGGAAAAGCCACGATGGGGATGAGACCCACAAAATGAGTGCACTCAAATATAAAGATTACAAGGGAATGCACATGCATTTAGGCACACTGCCTAGAGCTTACAACTCAAAATGAGAATGGCTACAACTAGGTAAGAAGACTCAATATCTTACAATATCTTTTACAAAATATAATTGGAATGTCTGGACTGAAAAACAACATCTACAAATACCAAAGTACAGTTCTAGTTAAGCATAAAACACTTAATCTCACGCTACTCTGCAATATTTCGAAGCACAAATTATTCATTTATGCACGTGAAACTACACACAATCGATCATAAACAATTTCCCCAAACCCACGAATATCCAAAATGATCATATCTATCGGTCTTATATATCCACAACATGAAATTAGGTCTTCTACATGTCGGCTTCAAGAACACTATACAAATAATGAAACATACATACATAGTCGACTTAATCCAAACTCCAATGCATATGTAGACCAAAAATAATTGTCCACACACTTTCCAATTGTTGGCTAAACATCCTCAATCACAAAAACAATCACCAAAATTACTCTATCAATTTTGCACAATGCTCAACTATCCAAGTCGACCATACCACACTGTTCAACCCAAAAACTTGTAGACTGGATCTTCTAACTCGCACGACAATCATCACTGGAGCCTAAGATTCTGGAATAAGGTACTCTAGACATCTAACTATCTTCCTCTATCTCTGTAACACAAAATATTCAACAAAAATGAAATGCCAACCAAAATACTGCACTCTACCGGATGCTCTATTCTAACTTGTTGGACTTAACCAAATCTTCACTATGACTTCTAGTATAAGCAAATAATTTATTGCAGATGGGATCACAGACTTGGTTTGCCATCAATGACAATACCAGATGACCTATGCAGTGTCTCTTGTCAACAAAAACTACTATTTTGTAATTGGTTAAATCAAGTTAGCTGCAAAATATTCACCCAACAAGCATGAGATGAGATGATGAAAATGAATTGAGAGGGATGGCATTATATAGGGATTTCATAATTAAATTCACCTTTAGATCATCTTAGGTTTAGTATATTTTTGCACGGAGGTAGATTAGAAAATAGTAGAACTGCCTAATTATCCTCCTAAAATTTGAGGCAAAGGGTGTGGGACCAAGGGGGTTGACTATCCTAATCACATTGGATTTTTCCCAAGTTTTAAGGAATGCAACATAACAAGGTTCTAATGCCTATTCCATCTCAGTGGCTCGGAACATGATGTATAGATATGTGAAATATTTTTTGGAAGTTGAAATTGGGGTAGGATTAAGGATAAATCAGGATAATAAAGGACAAAGGGCACACCTGGAATCAAGGGGCCAAATAAGACTGTGATGATGCAATAAAATGGAATAAGACTCATAATATTGAATTAAATATTAATTTTAATCAATAAAGGTCCTATAATGCATAGTGGGATGAGAAGTACTAAAATAAGTGTTAGGAGAGTGTGGAATTGGATACACTAATAAACGTGTATAATTTACGATGCTACAAATATATCTCTTATATGAAAATATCTTAATATTCCATGGAGTCCCAAGAGAAACATTTCCCAATCAATGACCATGGTTTGCATTTGATTTGATTGCAACCCATTTTTTTGACTTTGAATTATGTCAAAAAATGCCTACTTCATGTTATCAATAGTCCAATGGCCAAGTGGAGGTCACAAAGAGAGAAATTATGTTAATTTATTACTAATAAATAGGTCTACCTCCTCATGATTGTGAAACACACCCCCTAGAGGCCTTATGAAGGATATATGGGCATATAGAGCTACATAGAAATCCATAACAAAACTCACAACTTATAAGTTAGTTTATGGCAAGAAATGTGTCTCTCCCATTAATTTTTAACATAAGACTTTGAGGAATTCTATTGAACTTGGAATGGACTTGTTTGAAGCACAAAAGAAACAAAATGTAGTTGAATGAATTTGATGAATTATAGAAAAAACAGTCCATCATGCAATTATAATATAGAAATAGTTGACACACTAGCATGTTAGGTTGACTGACACTAAGAAAACTTTACATCGTGATTAAGCATTATTTTAATATTTCAAATATAAGTATCGACACTTAAATTTGGTTAATTAATTTAATCAAATTTAATTCCCTTAGTTGTCTATGTTAATTAAATGATTAACATTATTTAATTAAATATTGCATCCCCCTTCAATTAATTGATTAATGTTTTAATTAATTAATCCCCCTTTTACCCTTCTTCTAGCCTAACCTACTAACTAACTCAGGTCTCCTAACCAACCTTATCCCTTCTAACCTAGCCCCTTCACATGTGTGCACATTTCCAATTTCCTAATCTTGGGAAAAATAATCACCATTTTTGGGCATCTCTCTCCCAAATAGATAAGTGGCTTACTTTCCACTTGTCCTCTTTGGCTTAGTCACTTGTCATCTTTGAGGACAAATGTGGAATCTCATTTCACTTGGCATTTTGAGGATCGCCACTTGTCTTCTTAGAGGACATGTGTCCCTTTTCTAAGCCTCTTCTCCTCTCCATCCTTACCTATTTAATCCTCCCACTTTTCTTCACAAATTCATCCACTCTTTATACATTCATATTGTTACCATGTTAGTTTAAATAATCACATCCAATCATTTTGCATCCACTTTTTGAGCTAAATTTGCATAATTCATCATCGTCGAACACATCTAGCACCCTTGAAAGCATAGATCGAGCACACATCAAACAAAGGACAACCAAGTCAAGGAAAATGGGAGAGTTCAATATTTTATTACACATTAATTAAATTTCTTGATTTTCCTTTTTAGCATCCTAATCTTGAGTGTGGTTTAATTTTTTGCTTGCTTATGTTGTTTATTGTTATTCCAATCAATTTATTTAACACAATTTTTTGTATACAATAAGTATCATAAAGGAGAGTTGTAAGTATGATGCATTGGTCCATAACAGGTAGAAGAAGTTTTTCTAAATGGAACCATCAAGTTGATAACCATTGATCTAGTCAAATTTTATTTTATGATCAACCACAGCTTCAAGATGATAAGAAACCTCTTAATAAATAATCATTTATATATAATCTCTTTAATAAATAAAATCCTTGTATTAATTTAAATATCTCTCTTAGTTATTAGATGCATAGCATGGAGAAATAATTGAATGAGTTGATGAATCTACAATCTCAAACACTTGGTCCTCTTGAGTTGTGAATAATAAAATAACAATAATAAGACAAAAATAAAGTACCTCAATACTTTTTGGATAGACTTGACTGAAAGCTATCTTGTTGGTTATCCAAGTGCCAAATAAAATATTTAATTAGAAAACTAATTTTATAGCCAAACCTTGATTATTTGCATACTGCTTGATAGAGAAATATTTATTTATCATAGATGTGTATTGTTTCACATACTCTACTTTTTATAAAATGTTACAACTAAACCTATAGTCTACGTATGCCTTCATCAAATCTATAAAGACTATTGCTTAGCTAAAAAGGCACAAAATCAATGATTTATATAGAGATTATTATACTATACCAACAACCCTAAATTCCCTCAATTTAACCCTATTTTTTTTTATTTCAAAGCATTGATGGCCCCATATCCTAAGACACCATCATTCTCCCCTAATAATTAGATCTTGTGGTATACTAGGTCAGATTTACCTTTTAGTAGAATCTATCTCCCTTAATAATGTCACCACCTTATATTTGTAATATCACCAATGTTCATCATTCTAGTACAACATCTATCTTTCAACTCTAGTTTAACATCAATCATTCAATGCCAATCACATTCAACATCCATGTAATCATATGCACTCTATGCCACTTCACAAGTCATAATTGTTAATTAAGTGCACACCCCTAGAATGATATCATGTTATTTATTTTATTAATAATTTTGTTTTTATATATAATTTAATTATGTATGTATTTAAATAATGCTTATTCAAACTATCCTCTCAATACTTCCCCTCATATCCAATGCTACCATTGATCACACTCAATCTCCATCACTAAGAAGATTAAGGCTACAACATGTTTTTTTTGCCATCACTATCTATCATTTCATGTAACTCAAGGATAATTATTTTTTAGAGGGTAGTAGAATGCATTCAAAAGATTTTTAACTGTTCATAATTATCATAATAAATTTGGAAGTATAAGTAGTTATAAAAAATAATGCTTCAATAATTGTTAGTTTAATTTTTTCATTCCAACATGGATATAATTTTAGCTTATTTTTCACATTTATACTTACCTTGGTCTTCTTGTTCAATTATTTGAAAGGAAGCCAAGTAAGTGTAAACAACTTCTGGGTTAATCTATCTTCCTATAAGGATAGGAATGTTAATTGGATAAAGTCAGAGGTTGGATGGGTCAAAATTAATTTTGATGAAGTGTCAAAAGGCAATCTTCGGTCTTTAGAGGTGATATGTGTGACTTAAGATTGGTTGGGGAATATTTTGGCTATTGGAACCCAAAAGCTTGAGGACGAAACTAACAATGAAATGGAGGTCAAAGCAGCATTGCTCATCATAAACTTGACAAGCAAATTATTGATTTCCAACCTGCATCTAGAAGGGGACTCAAAGATCATCATCGATGCAATAATAAATGGAAAGTCATAAATTTGGAAAATTAATAAATATATTGAATTCATAAAAGCCAAATTAATTATTTCTAGTGAGTTTGAATTTTCTCACACATATAGGAGTTGAAATGGATTATAGGGTGGTGAACATATTATTGAAGTGGGTATCTTCATTAAATACTGATCATAAGTGTGTAGTGATAGAGGATTTTTCAAGGGGCAAGTATTGATGGAGAGTTGGTACACTTTGCAAGTGAGGGATAGATTTTTCCAAGTGAATGGATATGGTGGGAGTTTTAAGGCATTCTGGTTTGTGACATATACTATACATTTTGGTATAGTTAGCAGTAGGCCTCTTCATTTAGTTATAGTTATTATTTATTTATTGTATATCCAAGGGGTTGTTAAGGGGCATTATTAGTTCCTACTTGCAGAAAACTATAGTGAAGGTTGTTTTGGTTAACGCATGATTAAATGCAACTGTTGGCAACCAATCAAACATGCTTCTTTGTAAATATTTCCTTATTTTTGCTTATGTTTGTCGGGTAAACATGTGTATTGTTTACGCTCTAAGCTTCGTTGGCCTTGCCTTGTTGGAGTTGATGGCAGTTTACAGTGGTTTACAGGGGCTACACGGTTCTCAAGGAGAGAGAACGCACATCTCCAGATACAATGGCAGGTCGTCAAAACAGGGTTGTTGACAGTGGTTTGAAACAAATGGCTATGGAAAAAACACTTGTAGAGATTGGACTTAGGGTATGTGGTCGAATGCAAGACACAACAACAATTAGTAATATAAGAATGAATTTCTGCACATGTTGGACACTTGCCCTATACTATAGGGCAACAATTTGTGTGGAATTGTTAATTAAATAAGCATAAAGTTTCTAAAGAATGAGAAAACGATTGTTTGGATCTGTGTCTGCAATTGTCTCGTAGTTTTCTATTGTAAGTGTGGCTTTTTCTCATAATTTTTTATTGCACTCGTGTTGTGGGATTGCCACCATTTGTTTATGCATTCTGTATGAAACCTATTGTGCGCATGTGTTGTATCATTCATTTGGATAATGTTAGCCTAATTTTTGAATTTATGATTTCTAATCTATGTCTTTCTTTGTCTTTTCCAAGCCAGAAGTTTGTCTTTGTTTTCTTCCTGTCCGTTGTTTATAAATTAGATGTGTAATTTGTTCCCTGTAGTGGATGGTCTTTGCAAGGTTAGATGTTAACATTTTCTTGTTTGTTGTCTCATGTCCTGACTTGATAGTCACTCGTGCACAAAGGAGTGAGTAAAGAATCTTTATAATATATCTAACGTCATAACTCCCAATCTCGGAAGCGAATTCAAAACCTTAGATGTATGGTCTGCCCCACATAGCAATAGGATCTACCTCTTGATCATTTCTATTCTCTCTTCCTCTAGACTATTAAGTTTTTGATTACCATCTTACCGTCCTCAAAATTATCATTTTCTAAGTTGGAGAAGTAAGAATATAAGATGGGGATGTAGACAAAGCGTCGGCTCGCCATTAGTGCCATGTCCTTGTAGTACCTAATTTTTTCCCTATCATCTCTCTTGAACCACCTCATCATTAAAATGAGGGTTAATGGTAAAGATAGTATCACAATCATGCAAGATACAAGGAGGTATCCAAGGCTTTCCACCACATACCAAAGACGCTTAACCACACACTCCATACATCCATCCACATTGTCTAGCAATTCATTCACAGGCTTCAGAAAATCCTCTAATTTATCTATCACTATCACTGGCATACTCATCTTGTTTGGGTTTTTATCGAAGCTAAAGGAGCAAGGCGTTTTATCAAATGTTGTAATTGTAAATGCTCTGAAAAACCCCTCTGTACAGGTAGAAGTACATAGCCAAAACAAAAAAACTATTTTAGACACGTATGAAAACGCAGAAGCATGGTGGGTGTAAAGTCATACTCCTTCGCCTTTGCCTGCCTGCCCATACCCAAATGTGAGGCTTCAGAACAGAGCCTTGATATTAATCGAAGCATAAATGATAGAGGAATTTATTCAGATACCTCAAATTGCAACCACCTTGGTAGAATGTATTCAAAATGCAAAAGCATAGGTAACACACTTGAACCATTTGACAAAATGCCTTAATTAAATATTAAACTATAGGAAATATTTGCGTATTGTTTGACAAAATCTCACTAAGAAATTTATATAGAAGATTGCATGTAATATGAATGTCCATCGAAATATGAGAAAGAAGATTTAAAATACTCATGGGTATTGGATGTGAAATGCAAAAACAGAGGTAAGACACGTAAATTGTTTGACACACATACAAAATATGGAAGCATAGACATGGCACATGGATTGTTTAAAATGCAAGCAGAGTGCGAAAACAGAAAAAGCTCCTAAATTGTTTGACATAATGCCCTTGCGTTGGGCTTCTAGTTCTGTGTATGTGGAGCTAGTTTCAATATAGAGTGGGGAGAGATTGCAATGGGTGCTTCTCAAAATAGAGCTCATAATGATGAATATATGACTGGTTCAAACTTGTCCTATTTTGTAGAGAAGATAGGGAACATTCTTTATGATCGCTTTTGATGGCACCCCTGCACCACTGATGGTGCCCGAACTCTCATTCCCACTCTTTACAGCCAATGGAAGTTCACAAATACCTTACTTCAGGTTGTCTTGCAGCTAAATAAACCAATTTTTGAAGGCCTACAACCCTGTATACTGTCACTACAAGTGACTTCAACAAGCTAAACACTCAGCCTTGTTCTTGAAGCAAACCATAGTGCATACACACACACATTTGTACTTTCCCAAGCACTCAAGATAGCTCATACATGGAACCAAGGTATTTTATCAACTAAAATCAATGAGGGAAAAAATTTGAAAGACACAAACATAAGCTTTGTACTTTGTAGTCTTTAAATTTTGTGGGATAAATACTGTAGAATTTTAGACAAAGCTATTAATTTATAACAATATTTCCTCTACAATATTTTGAAAGCATATTTCCTCTGTTGTAAGTATTTGTATTTTAGATCTGGAACTAACATTGCTACTTTGGATGCCATCTGATTGCCAACCAATGCAAACTCACTACCATTTCTTTGTAACTTTAATCCTTTTATGATATGAATTTACATTTCTTCTTCTAACTGTAATGCCATTCCTTGATCTAATGCTATCCTTTAAGGTTTAATCTTCTTAATTTGATATTTAAGTCTTTGACCTTTTTAAATCATAACATCCTATTTGGAAGTAGGTATGCTTATACTTTTCTCATTTGATGAAGCCTCTTGTCTTATGTTTCTTTGACAATCTTAAAGATCCCTGCAATAATTGAGTGTCACCTCTTTTTATTATAGACCTTCATTTATGTTTGATGGACTATAATTGGAAACTTGCTTCATGCACTATCCTTTTCATATGGCTGTCTCTTCAAGGATTTCCCAAATCCCTAAAAAAATTAGCTCTCTCTGTAATGTCTTGTGTGCTTCTTTGCCCTACATACCAGAATTAACAATCATAAGAATGTCATTCTCCCCAACAAAATCAACTATAGTTTAACAGCCTGCTTGTGCAGGCAAGAAAGGCCTGATTCGACAATATATTTTTATGCTTCTATCCATTTTAGTTCCAACATTTTGATGCCTTCCTTTGTAGTGTACAATGTGTACTTCAGTTCCCATGAGATTTAAATGCTCTATGGAGAGAACTGACATGGACTTTGATGATAAACTTTGACACTACAATCTCTCAAAAAAAAAATTGTCCTACATGACTTAGATATTAGTTTTTTGTTTCCTTTTTAACCAAAATATAATCTAGTCTAGATAGATTATGAGATAATTACAATTACAAATAAACTATACTTCATAACTGATTTCTATTTTAGCTAATCTTCATGTTGTTAATTTTGCAGGCCAAGAAGCCCACATAAAAGCTCCAAATAGCCACAAATCCTACTGATTCAAAAAATCCAAGTGAAATTACATAGTTTATTTTCAGCCACAAATCCTACTGATTCAAAAAACCAAGTGAAATTACACAGTTTACTATCATTATACTGGTTTGACTACTTTTGTCTTCAAAATGTACAACAGACTTAATAGACAAACAACATTTGACAAATATATGTCAATATATATCTCTTTCTTCCACTTTGTATTGCCATATTATGTTAAATCGGTTGACAATCTTATCAAGATTACATTTCCAACTGTACGAGCCATTATTTTAGTCGTAATACTATTGCAATAGGCCACACGCCTCTTGGTTTTTGTTTATCAGTCATTTCAGGCTCATATCTAATCAACCTTTACAAGTGATTTGTAAGTTGGTTTGGCATTGAAAAAACTAAGTTATCCATTTATGATCGACATTGTACCTATCGATGGTATATAACAATCGGGCCTAGACTTTATGTTGATGTTCTTAGCCCTGTAAATCAATTCTAGTATTTGAATATCAATAAAGTCGGACTTTGAATCATTTCTATGTTCATATTTAGCTTAGAAAGCATAATTGATTTTATTTGGTTCAAACTTACTATTTGATGTGTCTAAGGGTTTGTTTTTGCACTTTCAAAAAAATACTTAAATTGGAGACATTACATTTTGGCAATTATAACCCTTGTTTTCCAAATTGTGCTCAAGTGTGCAAATTTTTTCTACACAAACAAAATATTGTTATTAATATTGATATAATTTGCAAGTCTGATAGGCTATGCTGACAAGTAAAATGCAGTTTCAAGTTATAGATTGTAGCAAAATAAATGGCCACAAATCCTGAAATATCACTTGTACTAATGTAGGGCTAGAATCAAATGCAAAAAGTGCAGCAAATATGGCTATAAAGATGTATGGTGGGGGTTTGTGATGTAAGCTGGTCCATAGAAGCTAGAAACTATCTCTTCTAAATGCATGGATTCAATCAAAAATGATTTGGCAAGAAGCAACAACAAGATGTTTTCCAGTCTATAATTTAAAAATTACTTATCTCAAAATGCCAATCTGCATGAAACAAAACATGCTAACATACTTCTAAAATGATAATTTTAGATATTTTCTATGATCATGAAACATAACAACATAACAGACTTCTACAATAGTACTTTATCTCTCTGAATTGTTTGGAAAAGCATATTTGCTATGGAGCTATTATTTTGGGTAGGGATAATTTGTTGTTATTTTGGAGATGTTTTGCACTTATAATTGACTGCAGTCTGTAGTAATATCTGACCATTGTTGTGCCACATCAAACAACCACATTCTCTGCATGCCATTGCTTGGTGGGAACTACGCTACTTGCAGCTCTTGTCTATTCATGGACATGTTTTGTTTTTGTTTTTTAAATGAGGTATAATTAGGGATTGTAGATATACATGTTCAAACCAGTGGTAAAAGGTCACATATTTGATTTTTGTGAAAATACAAGAATAACCTTTACAAATAATTAAAAAAAGATTGAAACAACTTCTTATACTAATCTAAACAAGAAATTAGTTGTATGTTTTTTTCAAAACCACTAACTATTATAACTAAAGATTTTTGTGAAAATACAAGAATAACCTTTACAAATAATTAAAAAAAGATAGAAACAACTTCTTATACTAATCTAAACAAGAAATTAGTTGTATTTTTTTCTGTGTTTATTGCCCTACGTGGCAAATGTCTAAAACTCTGGTTATTACTGCTTTATTTCTGCTAAACTCTTGTAGAATGATAATTGTTTTTGATAGAGGTAAAAGGTTGTAACTCTGCTGATTATATGCAGACAGTCGATCTGCCACTGTTCTCCTTATTATTCCTATGGGTCATCCCCCTTGTTTCTTGGCTGGTTTTAATATCAAAAACTAAAGATGCATGCTTAAAACAACATAAAATATATGCTACAAAATAAATACTAGATTTATGTGGGAAAACCTTGGTGTAGTAGAATCCAGATGTATCCGCAATCAACACAATCAAAAAGAAATTATTTCAGTTTGGTTGTTTTAAATTTTGGGTTTATTGATCTCATAAGCATCTCACCTTCAACTTTGCAAAAGCTTGAGCTTGATTGTGAATAATGAAAGGAAAAGTTTAAAAAATGCAAATAAAAATTGTAGTTGCTTAATGGATCATATGTATGCACCATGACTTACACTGATTTTATTGGGAACAATTTAAATATAATGGTGAATGTGTTGGTAGAAACTAGCATTGTATTAATATGACTTTTTCTACTTGTAATCATTACTTTTCACATTATAACGAGCTAATTGTAAGTGAGATGAACATCTTATCAATGGTGTTTCTAAAACTCAATAATGAGAAGGTATGGATATCCTTCAAAGCATTGAATTGGACTTTGTAAATACAAAATACAGAAGCAAACTAGTCCCTTATCAACCTTTGACAAGTCGTGGTCTAGTGGAACAAGGTTTTGATATCCATTGAAGCACAGTGATTGCCAGTTATGCAAAAAACAAACTTGTTAAAAGAAAACTATCAAATCAAAAGCAAACTTATGTTCTAAACATGAAAAAGAAACAATCCTTGACCACTCAGCTTCTGATTCAAAGCAGTGATGTGAAGTAGAATATCACAGAATGAGAATGGACGTCGATAGGAAGTAATAGGGGTCGATGGAAAGCAAATAGACATTGAATATAATGAATATCAAATGAAAGATTATGGGGCATCATGAAGAGAAAAGTGGGTGGCCCGAATAGAGTGAGAGTTTGGCCTGAGAAAACAGAGAGAAAGCATTGAGCATAGGGTCGGCCAAGGAATAGGAAGCTGTTTGGAGTTATGAAGATGATAGAGTACACAACAAGGAGAATAAGGGGAGTAATGGTCAAGAAGGGAAGAGGGAATCAATCAAAGAAGACAAGTGAGTGGTTGAAGATCAGGGGGAAGGGCTACGTGTGAAGAGTTGAATGTGTGGGAGAGAGAAGTCGATAGAAGGCCAAGCTTGTAAATAATTGTAGCATATGTATAGTTTGATATGTATAGTTTGATTACGAGGAGATAATAAAGAAAATGAGTTAATATGTTGCAATCTTGTGTGTTTGTGTTTGAGTTTTATGTTTTGGGAGCAAGAGGGAACTTGTCTTGCTCTTTTGAAAAAAATCTACAATCCAAAACATTCAGATCAATTATATCATTTAACAAAAATAATAGTTATACTACAATCTTAGAGCAATGCTCTACAAGAGCTTAAACAATAGGAGAAACTTAGAGTAATTTCACCAACATAATAGTATTTAAAAAATCAACAACTTATAATATAAAAAATGTAGTAAGATAGCCTGTATTTATAAACAACCAAGACAGACAGATAAGACTACCATGTGTCATCTCCACGTCCGTTACATGCATGCAACTACAGAAGGAAGAACATGAACAAGCCCCAATTGAGCTGCTATACAAGATATCTCAATCCTCAACATGCAAGGCATTTAAATCAATCATATTGTGCACAAAAATAGTTCAATGACATTCAAGGTGTTTTCCTTATCTTGTTATGACAACATTGGAGCACAAACAACATGCACAAGTCTAAAATTCTACTTGCTAAGCAATTTTAGTCTTCTCAACATGCTAAGTGCCAAGCTTAACCTGCTATGTCAAATTGAGTCTCCTTGACATGCATGGCACCTAACACATGATAAATGCTAGCTACTAAATAATAACTCTTCTTGACTCCTATACTCACTCAATGGCTATCATAGTCATGCAAAAAAAATGTCATAGTCTTGTCATTGTAACACTTATAACTAATAATATGACCCACCAAACAACCATAATTTTAGATATATATTTATGCGATGTTTGTGATTCTTGCCCAGGCATTTTCAAACAGCCCTCGTGCCCCTGCCATTGCAAATGGTGCAACTATTGGGGATGTCGTTGTTGTGGGTAGCGGTGGGGGCTGCTTTGTGCCCTTTACCGTTGCCTCCCCTCTCCTTTCTGTTGAGTGTTCTGTGCGAGATGCTCCCCTGGTGGTGGGTTGTGTTGGTTCCTCCACGACTGGTGTCCCTGATCCAATTTTGGATTTGGACACCCTTGTTGTTTTTGTTGATGCTCAAGTTAATAGTGACTCTCCTCATACTAGTGGTGTTCTTGACGACCCTCCTGCGGCTGCTAATGCTCTGCCTAGACCTTCTTTTGCTAGGAGCCGTAGCTTTTCTCATGTGGCTAGATCTGATGCCCATCCTTCCAAGGGGGTTCATCCTCTTCCTTGTGCCAAGACTTCCCTTGTTGTGGTCTGTGGCCAAGAGGTTGTGGAGAATATCGATTTCTACCAACACAGTGCTTTGGTTTGCAGATTTGGTGGGTTGTGGCCTTCCCTTCCAGACCTTCATCATTGGGTGAGTGATTCTTAGAAGCCTTTAGTTGCTTATGGCATTGAGCTTTTCCCGTATGCTAAAGGGTTTTTCATTGCTTCTTTTACCTCTACTCTTGACCGTGATTTGGTTTTGGGAAAGTTGTGGTCTTGGGGGGATCACTCTCTCTCCATTAAGCCTTGGTCTTCTTCCTTCAATCCCCTTACTGAATCTCTATGTATTCATCTAGTTTGGGTCTACCTCCCCAATCTCCCCCTCCATTTCTTGGAGCCTTCTTTCTTTGAGGCCATCGATAACTCCATTAGCAGTTTCCTGATGGTTGACGATGCCACGACCTCCATGGGTCACTCTACCTTTGCTCACCTATTAATTGATGTTGATATATCTCTGGCCCTCCCCAGGGATGTGGTTCTTATGGTTAGGGATAAGCCATTGGCTCAACCGCTGCATTATGAGGGCCTCCCCTTTCGCTGTTGAAGGTGCTTCTCAACGGGCCACTTAGCTTCAAACTACTCTCTCTCCCACCATAGAGGCATTGCTACTTGGTGGAAGGACGCTACTGAAGATCACTTGACAATTAATGCTTCTAACTCTGTCTCGATTGAATCCTCTTGAGATGAGGTGCCCCTTACTGCTGATGATGCCTTTGTTGATGTTACTACTGTTGTAGACTCTTATGTCCCCTTGGCTCCTACATTCGTTGCTCCTGATCCTCAGCTTCTCTCTTCTCTTGGCAATTTTGTTCTTCTTCAGCAACAATCTGTTGTGTTTCTGCGGCAATAGTCTGTTGGTGTTCTACTGCAGCAGTCTAGCATTGTCTCTGCGGGGTCTCCCCCACCTGATTTGTCTTTGAATATTCCTAATGATAGTGTTTCCTGGGCGGTTGTTTGTTGTAGGCGGAAAGGAAAATCTACCCCCCTTCCCCAGTCCCCCCTTCGTCAAGTTGTGGATTCTCCCCACTCTTGAGTTGGGTTGGTTTGTTGATTGTTTGACAGGTGGGTTTGTTTGGCCTATCTAACTTTGTTTGTTTGGGGTTTACACCCCTGCTTGGTCTGTTTATTTCAGTTAGCCTGTTAGCTTTGTAAAGGGTCAGCGCCCTTGTTATTGTTGCTTTATTTATAAAAAACAACCATAATTTTAGGTCCTAAGAAGTGGGTGCCAATTTCAAAAAAAATAGGAACCCTTGTTGTAGTCATTGCAAAGTAGAATGCCACCTCACTATTATGTCTCATAATATGACTTTCTAACTCGGGTTTCTAAAAATATTCGGAAATAAATAATAAACATTGAATGACAATAATTGATGCTAGGAATCAAAGGTTAAGATACTTTTATCTAGAAATGTTCTCCCACTTGTCAAAGACCTTTGCAGAGTCATTGCAATCAAATGCTCAAGGCACCAAAGCCCATAGAATCAATACACCACATGAAATTCCTTATGCTCACTAGATTTTTTAATGCATCTATAATATTCACTAAAGTGACTACCTTCTTTAATTTCACCTTTCCATTTTCCATCATATCACAAAAAAAATGGAACTTAATATTAATGTGATTTATTTTGGCATGTAAAAAAAAAGATTCCTTGCTAAGAAAACAATACTCTGACTATCACAATAGATAGTGATCTTCCTTACAACAAAACCAATATTGGAACACAACCATCTAAGCCAAATGAATTTCTTGAAATCATTAGTACCTACCATCTACTCTATTTTTGTAGTGGACAAAGCAACTATAACTTGTTGCTTACTCATCCAACTAACAACATCACTAAACATCATGAACACATAGCCATTGGTGGACCTTCCGCTATCAATGTCACATACCCAATCTAAATCCATATAGTAGCATACCCATGAACACTAATTCAATACCAAGGTCCTCTAGGATAACCTTGAAAGCATAGGGAATACTCATAACTACCCAACAAATACCTAAACACTATCATCACTACAATCCCATTATACTAGTCTAGGATTAGCCATAAGCTGACTGAGGACTCATACTTATTGAGCAATGTCTAACTTTGTACACACCATAGCATGCATGGTATTGCTAATATCACTTGCATATGGTACTCTACTCATGTTATCCATCATACTAGGAGATTTAAAGTACAACCTTCACAGGACTAAAAATGCATCCAATGAACTAATAGTTTTTGGTCTTATGATTGAATAAAAGAATTAAAAACATTAAAGATTGTATATTTTTAAAAAGAGATTTACTCTTTTTAATTATATAATTAAAAAGAGTTTACATTGAATGAATTAAAATATTAAAATATCTCTCTTATGTTGTAGTTTAGTTAATTATACACTATTTAAGCACTAAATATCTTTAATTTTTTTTCCTTACATTTTTAGAATGTTTTGTTCTTCTTTTATTTATTGTAAAAGATCTGAGATTCTATTTTCCCTTATGAAAAAAGAGACTGCAACAATTGTACTTTAAATTGACTTTGTGTAACAAATATATCAAGTGTTTTTTACCTAAATGAATAACTTAAAATTACTGAATCTAATCTATTTACCAATAGAAAATTATGATAAAAACAAATTAGATCAAATTTAGTATTTTTATTAAATTATACAGATCTACAATGTCCATATTTACTATTAGATGTTAAGGCAAAAGAGTAATTAACAATCACAATCACTGTTTCCTTTCACATTTTTTGTTTTCTCTTTATTTCCTCTATATTTCATTTTTTTTAAGCCAAAATATTGATTTTCCAAGTTCATTAATAAGGTATTCTACCTTGCATTTTTGTATTATATTGGTTTCTATGTTCATTAATTTGAATATTAATCTTAGGTGTTCATTAATCTAAATATTATAATTCTAAATCTTAGCAGTATGCATGCATACTATTATATTGTTTTCTCAGGTTCACTAAATAGCATATATTTATAAGTATTTAGATAGCAAAATGGCTAAGAAGCTGACATAAATATACTAGTGGTGGTTTTAAATACACCACCGCTAGTATATTTTTGTTGGCTGCATAGACGTTGTCATATAGTTTCTAGATTTTTTATACTTGAAATTGTCACAATCATAATCTTTCCACATGTTGAAGCATAGATTTTTTGATAGCAAGTTTTACACACTTGATTTCTCTTTTCTCTAACTCTTCTTTACAAGTTTCATTATTGAATTGTTCAATGAGTTCATAGAGTTGTGGATATGAAATCGATAGTACACTGATGCAAGTCTCCATGAATATCTTATACTAGAAATCTTCTACTTCTAGGAAACACAAATAATTCAAATTATATCCTAAAATGCTACGCGCTGAAATGATTTGTTCCCATGTTGAAGGATAACACAATTATTCAAATTATATGCATTAAATTGCCTAAAATCAATTCACAAGCATCATCTACTTAAAAAACTTGATTCTAACCACACAGACAAATCTATCATAATTATGATAAAATCATTACAAAATTTGGAAGAGGCTTGCAATCCTAGATGTTAAAAAATTGAAACTTAAATCATAAGAAATATTTTATCATCAAAACATTTGAACAATTTTGAGAATGTATATTCCATTGTGGGTTATAAATGTAAGCTTTAATCAACCTTGATAAAAATACAAACAATAAACCCCAAATGAATTTAAATACTTCCAATCATTGCAGGATTATTTTAGAGATATTCAGACAATCAAAAAGTCATATGGAATTTATTTAAATTATACTTTGGTTGAATATAGTTGCATCCCAACAACGTAATTTTAAAATAGATATTTGGTTTTAAGTCTATAGGCTTTTAGATAAAATTTCCATTTGTGGATTTTTAAAATGAATTTTTCATTTTCCCATGATTAAATCATATGCAATTTTCTAGAGTCCTAATGTCAAACATATTTGATCACTATGCTTGTTTGACCTATAGCCGAATCATGGAGGTATTAAACAATAGTAAAATTGTGAGGATGTCTCGTAGTAATCACATGTGGTCTATTGATATGAAAAGATAATGAAAATATCTATAGTATAAAGCCATATGGAACTTCAAGATAGAATTACTATTGTGAATAGTGTTTTAAAATAAAACATAGGCCAATAAAATGGAGACTTACCGAAAACCCACAACATATCAAAAGATAAGAAATTTTTGTAATTCATTTTTTCTCATTAAATTAAGAATTTACTCAAAATACATAAAGTGTAAAGAATAGTATGTCTTTAACGTGCAACATAAAATGAAAATCTCATAAGCCTGCGACAGGTAGGAATGTTGGTTTGAGCAGTGGGTTTGCTCCCCATTGATCTCGTGTTTGACTCTCTGGACCCAATGTGTGTAATATACGAGCCCTTGCACATGCCCCAAGGGATAAGTCTTGCCTCAGCTCACTTTGTTAATGGGCATCAAGCAAGGTCATATGATCAACCTCAGCAACAAAAAATAAATAAAAATTATCAGCATGCAATTTGTTGTGCTACAGATTACTTGTTCAAACTTATAATGGATTGTGACTGTAGGTCCCATATACAATATGAAATGAAATCCATAATGTCTTTTAAGAAAATTTAAATGATTGATCTTCCACTTCCATTATAGAAATGAGATAGCATATGAAATGACCGGTCTTCTAAAGAGCGCTCTTCCACTATCGTTATGGACATGAGATGGCAAGGCCCTTCGAATTTCATACATTTTAAATTCAATATTCAATATGTTATTGGATTTTAACTGTCAATTCTTCTTTTTTTCAATAGATGTGCTGACACTATATATATAGAAATGCCTCTTCGCTTAAATATGTTAGTCCCAACCGGTGCTGAGTGGGGAGGGGTGAATCAGCACTTTACCAGTTTTGCACAATTAAAACTTTTAACTCAAGTTTGCACTAACTTAATACTCATCAATATAAACAATTACTATAGAAGAATATGCATGCATGAAAAGATACATTGTGACACCAAGATTTATCTCATAGAAACCCAAATAAGAGAAAACCACGGTGTGAGTAGGAACTCACAGAATTTGTACTCTTCTGGAGTACGCCCGGTGAAGAGCCATCCCTATTAGGAGATTACAAAGACACTGTTAGGTGCCACCCGGTTAAGGGATTTTATTTAAGGCCTATCAGTGCCTTTACCCTATTAAAGGTAGCCTGGTTAAAGAACTTAGGAACATCAATTAAGATGTCACCTAGTTAAGGGATTTTACAAAGGGACCTATCAAAGTCTACCCGGTTAAGGGATTTGAGTTGCAATGGTTAGAAAGCAACAGAAAGATGATCTACTGAAGTAGCTACTGATAGCTTGATCAAATCACAATGAAAATCATACTCTATCCACACTGGTTGTTTCTACTCTGCACAACATCGGATTTTGCTTATACCTTTGACTCAGCACTCTATCGGTCTTCTGATCCTCGGCTCTGCACTCTGTTGGTCCTCTTACCTTTGGCTCTGCACTCTGATGATCTACCTCATATGCTCTCTTCTCTGTTAAATCTTTTAGCACTTCCTCACACTCTACTATGCACTTTTTGGATCGCCTTGCACATGATCTGTACTTTGCAAATTTTACGATCAAGAATATTTTGAATGAACTCAAAAATACTTTATACATTCTTTGTCATCACCTTCGGGTGTTTCCTTAATCAATGCAATCACAAATTTTAGTAGATTTAGAATTCAAATATTCCCACTCTTGCTCTGCACACTATGCAACAATTCTGCCAACTACTCAACCAATTCTGCCACCGCATCCCCCAAAAATAGTGACTTTTGGGTCAAGTTCAGTCTTATAAATGCGAACCAGAAAATCAACAAGTAATCATGGCTTAATTGCATGATAACTGAAGTTGACTTCACCAACCTTTAGTTTGGCATAGACACAACCTCACCAACTCACCTTTTTCCACCACAACTGAATAACCAATCACCACTCCGAGATTTATGGTGATCACCTATCTTCCTTCTGCCTCACCGATGTATCGGTATACCACTATGCTCTACATTACCAGTTCATCCTTTTGTCGTGTATATGTGTGGTGTACCTGTTACACCTATTTTCTGCAACACAAAACACTCAATAAATCATTATAAGCATGGTTAGAAGATTTAATCAATGAAAGATAAAACCATAGCTAATTGATCTATTGCCTCCTAGTAAATGCGAGTATGAATTTTGCTCTCAGATCTTGTTATGCAAATTCCAAAGACTTGACTACACTTAGATGGAGGATTTGAATGATGAAGATGCATGATCTAACCAAGAATAGCATGATTAAGCTATATGAATTCATGATTGATCTAGCATGATTAAGCTAGAATGAAGATGTAATTAAGCTAAGATTTGAACATGATAACATTGCTAAAATGATAAACTAGAAGCTAGATGCCTATAGTAACAATGCATAAGATGAAAATGAGATGGGATCAAATTAGGAACAAAATGATATCAATTAGGACCAAAAAATATGAAATTTTGGGACCCTTTGTGCTCCAAAATGGGGTCTATTTATAGCAATTCCAAGGTTAGGGGTGAGGTGGCAGGAATCAACGATCAAGATTGATCTGAAGATGTCAATGGTTAAATTGGAGGAGGTTGGCAAAGGGGGTTGGATTAAAGGGAACATCTGTCATCTCTATGGTGACAAGTGTTAAGAGGCTTCCAAAAGAGGTTGGATGAAAGGGAACACTTAGTGACAAGTGTCACAAAGCTTCTAGAAGGGGTTGGATGAAAGGGAACATGGGGGTAGTTAGAATGGGTTAGGTTTAGGAATGGTTGGGTTAGGTGGTTAAAAGTTAGGAGAATTTGAATTTAGAAATTCAATTGATAGGAAAAGGCTAATTAATCTCAACAACTCATGAATTTGATTTGTTTTAATTAATTAGGAGATTAGAAGAATGATTTTGATTGGGAATAATTAATTAATCAAGGGGGATTATTCAAATGAACCTATTTAATAAATCCTTAGATTTATTAATAAGTAGATGAAAGGGGGGGATTTTAATCAAATTGTTGATGAATTCAATTAAATTGGGGAGGGAGATTAATTAAATAATTGCTTATTCAATTAATTATCTTCAGACCATTTTTAGGTGTATACATTTTGCCCCTCTTTGAAGCGAGGTGTAATGACGCGTTGATTCAAAGAACGACGCATTGATTCGAAGAATAATATCATTTTGATGATATTGGTTTGATAGGATGCCCCAGCTCTTGATTGCTAAATTTCGATATGATGGTGCCCACTTGGGAGATCAATTGAGATAATTTATCTTTGGAGTTTTGCGAGATTGATATCCCGATAGATTTGATTTGATTTCTATAACTATGTTTGATTAAAATGCAAGTTCTTCAATTAGCTTGATTGCTTAGATTGAATAAGATTGAAAAATCTTGATCGATTAGATTGATAAGATCGAGATTCAGTTTGGTTTTAGGAAGGATTCATCCTGTATAAGACAAAGATGATCAAAGCGTCTCGTTTCAGGAAGGATTCATCCTATATAAGACATGATCAGAGTGTCTAGTTTCAGGAAGGATACATCCTGTATAAGACATGACTCAGAATCAGATCATCTGGTTTCAGGAAGGATACATCCTGTATAAGACAAAGATGATCAAAGCATCTGGTTTCAGGAAGGATTCATCCTGTATAAGACATGATCAGAGCATCTGGTTTCAGGAAGGATACATCATGTATAAGACATGATATAATTGATTGGGTTTGATTGACTGATTTGATTTGATAAGGTTGATTAGATAAAGAACTGACAGTTTGTTGCTATCAAGTTGCAGAAAGATTCGGATATGTTGATGTTGATTATGTTGAGAAAGATAGCATAAGATTTTCACTGGGTCGACAATATCTGAAGAGATATGAGTCCTTCGTCTGATTGTGTATACACTTGTGATGATACTTTGACGATTCATGCGATAGATTTGACCTTGGATAAAAGGAGCATGCGGGATCCCATGCAAGAATGAAATGCAAGCTAAATGCAAATGAAATGCCATGGAATGCAAAGCTATGACAAGACCAGTCACTGGATTATTTTGTGTTTTTGTCATCATTGAGCTTTTTGAAATGTGGGAAGTGAGTGCAAACATCAATGGTATAATTAAACCATGATGACCTGAGCACTTCTTTCCTGGATTTTGATATAGCAAGTTAGCACAAGCATCAAGGTATAATTGAATTGAGATGACCTGAGTGTTGCTTGCATAAAACAAGCTATATTAATCATTTCAATACACAAATCGGAAAATGTCTTCAATGATACTCCGATGATCATGTCTTGAGACAAATTTGCACATATTTATGATTAATTTTCAGATAGTAGACAAGAAAAATATCATGTTCCTTCCTTGTTCCTCTAGTCAATGCCATCCTGGAGTCACTCAAAAATCATGATAGCGAAAATCAATATAGAAAAGTTAAACAATCATGTTAAAATGATTTTCCAAAAGATATTATCCACTGAAAAGTGTGTGATATGCTTAGATTGACTTCGTGATAGCTTGATAGTTGATAGTTTGATCTCATGTTCAATGTTGGATGTGTCTTAGTTTTCGCTTGATAAGAGTTGTCTAACTGTTGTTCTACTTGTTTGATTGAGCTCAAAATGATCAAGAGTTTTGCCCCCAGCTAGGTGTAGGATTTTTCCCCAAGCCTAGAAACAAAGTCATTATGATATATCCAATAATCCAAACCATGGCAAGAAGCCACCTGGGATGCCTGTGTATGTACAAAGGCTTTATGATGGTCAGTGCTGATGGAAAATAAATGAATGAATGCAAGCAGAAAAATGCATGAACTAATAGATGGAAGAGCTAGTGGACAGATAGTGCATGTTTGCCAGGTTTTCACCATCTATTTTTATTGCACTTTTTCTAATATTTGATTTTTTTTGTTTTTCTAATTTTTCAATGTTTTTGATTTTTCTGATTTTTTCAGTGTGTTTGATTTTTTTGATTTTTCATTGTTTTTGATTTTTCTGATTTTTCAGACATAAAACTTTTTCAGATGCATGTTATTTATAGGTTCCTCGAGTTGATCTTCATCTTGTGTTGATAGTTGATATGCTCCTGATCCAAATACTGTTGTGACCACAAATGGACATAACCAGTTTGGTTCAAATTTTCCTTTTTTTTCTCGATCTGCCTGGTTGCGTGGATTTTCCTTTAGCACTAGTTCTCCAACTTGAAAGATTCTTGGTTTGACCTTATGATTATAACTCGGACACATTCTTTGTTGATATATCTTTAAATGATCAAAGGCATTTTGTCTTTGTTCATGGATCAATTCTAACTCTTGCAGTCTAGATACTCTTTGTTCTTCATCTAGGATGAGTCCTTTTAGTGATACATGTAGAGAGGGTATCTCTACTTCGATTGGCAATATGGCTTCTGATTCATATACAAGAGAGAAAGGTGTGGCACCTGTTGGTGTGCGGATACAGGTACAGTAGGCCCAGAGAGCAGGGTTCAATTGAATATGCCAATCTCTGCCAACATCGTTCACTGTATTTTTGAGGATTTTCATAATAGTTTTGTTAGATGCTTCTGCTTGCCCATTTCCCTGTGGATAATAGGGTGTGGAGAATCTATGCTGGATTTTGAACTTCTCACATAACTCTTGTACATCCTGATTCTTGAATGGTTGCCCATTATCAGTGATAATGGTCATGGGTATTCCATAGCGATAGATGATATAATTCAAGATAAATACAGCAATTTGTTTTCTTGTGATGTTTGTGAGAGGTATAGCCTCAATCCATTTTGTAAAATATTTTGTAGCTACAAGGATGAATTTGTGTCCATTAGATGAAGAAGGATTTATCTTTCCTACTAGATCCAGACCCCATTGACAAAAAGGCCAAGATGTTGTTAAAGCATGAAGTTCTTGTGCTGGTGCATGAATCAAGTTTCCATGGATCTGAAATTGTTTGCATGTTCTAGCTATCTGAAAATAATCTCGTTTCATAGTTGGCCAATAATAGCCCAAGCATATGAGTTTTTTCGAAAGGGTAAGACCACTTGAATGAGTGCCACAAATGTCATTATGGACTTCATGTAAGGCCTTCTCAGATTCTTCTTGTTCGAGAGATCTTAAGAGAGTACCGTCTAGACCTCATTTAAACAGGGTATCTGCGACGAGAGTAAAATGGGAGGATTGGTGAATAAAGTTTCTCTTTTGGTTTTTCGATAAGTCAGGAGGTAGGGTGTTGTCTTTCAGGTATGTGTAAGTTTGTCCATAGCGGGAGGAATCATGCCCAACAAGGTGATAGAGAGTTTGGGAATCAGGGTAATTATGAGTAGGATAAAACAATTCTTCCACCAGGAATTCATAATGTTGTTGATTTTCCTGTGTTTGAAGGAGAGAAGCAAGTGTAGCCATGGCATCTGCTGCTTTGTTGTCATTTCTTGGAATCTGCTGAAAAGTTGTTTCTAAAAAGTACTTCTTGATATTATCAACCATCTTTTTATAAGGCATCAATTTTTTCGTCTTTTGTTTGATAATCGTCATTAATTTGATTGATGACAAGCTGAGAGTCTCCAAAGACTTGTAGTTGTGTAATGTTCCATTCTATAGCCATTTTGATACTTGTTACCAAAGCTTCATATTTTGTTGTATTGTTGGTGCATGGAAAGCTTAATTTGTATGCTTTTGGGATTGTATGACCTTGTGGCATGATGAATAGAATACCTACTCCTGATATGTGCTATCTATATGAGCCATCAAAGTATAATTGTCATGTTTTTGTGGTGACTGTTAGGATATCAGCGTCGGGAAACTCAATGTGTAAAGGATGATCATCTTGAAGTGGTGTCTCTGCTAGTTGGTCTGCAATGACTTGTCCCTCGATAGCTTTTCTGTCAACATATTCAATATCAAACTCGCTTAGAATCATGATCCATTTTGCTAGTCTTCCTGTCAATGTGGCTTTGCTGAGAAAATACTTCAGAGGATTGATTTTAGCTATTAAATTGATGGAGTGAGATAGTAGATAGTGTCGTAATTTTTGAGAAGCAAAAACTAATACCAAGCATGCTTTTTCTGTTGATGAATAGTTGATTTCATATCCCACTAGTGTTCTACTGATGTAGTAGATGGCTCGTTCTTTTCCTTCCTTGTCCTGTTGTGCGAGCAACTCCTAATGATGTTTCAGTAGTGGATACATAGAGTAATAATGGTTTTCCTGCAATTGGTGACATTAGAACAGGTGGTTGTATGAGATATGCCTTGATCTTGTTGAATTCTTCTTCACACTGATGGTCCCATTTGAAATTAACATGTATGTGCAAGAGATGAGTAAATGGTTGACATTTATCTGCTAGTTGAGCCACAAATCTTCTGATTGACTGGAGTCTTCCTTGGAGTGATCTTAGTTGACTGATATTCTTGGGAGATTCCATTTCCATGATTGCTTTAACCTTAACTGGATCTACTTCAATACCTCTAACTGAAACAATGTATCCCAATAGCCTTCCTGAAGTTATACCAAAGGCACATTTCTTAGGGTTTAGTCGTAGCTTGTATTGTTCTAACCAGTCAAAGATCCTTTCCAGTATCTCTATATGTTCTTCTCTGTTGTATGATTTAGCCAATATGTCATCCACATAGTCTTCCATGAATGTATGCATCATGTCATGAAATATAGTTTTCATAGCTCTTTGATATGTATCACTAGCGTTCTTTAGTCCAAAAGGCATGAAGTTCCAGCAAAAGGTACCCCATGGACATGTGAAAGCTGTCTTTTCTTTATCTTTGGGTACTATTTTGATTTGATTGTATCCAGAGAAACCATCCATTAAAGAAAACATGGAGTGTCCAGCAGTTGAATCTACAATGATGTTGATGTTAGGCAAAGGAAAGTCATCCTTTAGATAGGCGTTATTAAGATCTCTGAAGTTTGTACATATTCTGATGCTTTTATCTAGTTTTGAAATAGGAACAATGTTGGATACCCATTGAGGATAAGCTACAGGTCTGATGAATCCAACATCTAATAGTTTCTTAAGTTCTGCCTTGACTAGAAGAGCAATATGAGGATGCATATTCTGTAGCTTCTGTTTAATTGGTTTGGCTCTTGGATTAACATTTAAGTGATGCATAATAAGCTTTGGATCTAACCCTGGAATGTCTGCATATGACCAGGCAAAATTGATTTGTCATCGTTTGAAGAATTCCACATATTGTTGCATCTCTTTCTCAGACAAAGAAGTTGATGGATGAAGAATATTTGGTTGCTCTGTTGTGCCAATGTTAATTGCCTCTGTTGGTTCGATCAAAATGGATGATCTTTCTTGATAGTGCTCAGGTAAAGTGTCAAATCTCCCATCTTCTAGCGCCTCAAGGAGGTTTTCACCATTAGATGCGTCCTTTGTTTTTACTTTTTCTTGATCCAATGTTGCCAATAAATGGTTTTCAGCATTAGACTTGATATTGTTTTCTTTATTTTCGCTTTTGCGACTAGGAGATTTGGCACCCACTTGACTGGAAGATGCGTTGCTGAGATTCCTAGTGGAAGTTGTTATGGTTCGATTGCGTTAAGATATACAGATATTGCATGGTCATTTGGAAAGGTATCACTGACAATATGTCCTTCAGTTTCCCAATCAATAAGCTCAGGGTGAATTAGAGGTAAGGGATCTTCAGGTTGGGATGTTTCAAGGATGTTTAGGGTCATGTTTGACGTATGAAAGTTTTCAGTAGGTATGTTGATGTCTAGCACGATACTCTCATCAGAATGATCTCGCATAAGAAGTTCCTGATCGTCCTCGGTTAAGTCCAAGTTAGCCGAATGTGATTCTAATTCAAGTGAACTAGTTCCTGGCATTTGTCCTGCATACGTGTGAACTACATCGACTCCTACATCTTCTTCAAAGCAATTTTCTTCAGCTGATTCTTCAGAGTGATAGGAATCCCATTCCCATTCATTAGAATCTGTATCACTTGCAGCCTGCAATCTACAGATTTGATCATATAGCATTTCTTCTTCTTTTCTAACTATAGTTTTTCTTCTTTCATATTCAACTTCTTCAGGACTAAGATTGAGTTTTATCAGTCTTGTTATGAGCTCTCCTTGATCAGTATTAAGTTCATGTTTGTTTTGATTGAGATTTGATGTTGTTTGAGAGATATCTGCAATTTGTTTTTCTTGGTGATTTGAGAATTGCTCCTTTTGCCACTTTGTGTTTTCTTGTGTTTGTTGCTTAGCTGATGTTTCTTCTCTTTCAATTGCCAGTTGTTCTTATCTGTTTTCATATTCCTCTTGCTATTGACTAAAAGATACATTTTTTGGTAGAGTGGCTTGTTCATACCCTAAACCTTTTTTGTCTGTAGTTTGCCGAGTATGAGGCTGAATAGGTTCTGAGATACCTTCTTTTCTTTTTCCTATAGGGCTTGTTCCAGTGTATCATCCTTTGAAGAATGTTGAATCCTTTTCCATATTTTTCTGTAGGTATTCTTACATTGTTGACCTTTTGTTGAACTTCTTCATCTTTGTATAGCCACTATAGCACATATTTGTCTTCTATCTCCTCTGATAAGGTTCCAACATTAATGAATGCTGCACCAAATATTGAAAGATGTTTCACAATTGGTTGTTGTTTAGAGTTTGATGGTTTTCCAAAGGATTTAGGAGAGAGTGGTAATTGTGATATTGAATATTCTCCATTCCCTCGATCTCTTAACTGCATTTTTTTTCCATGCTTGATAAAATAGATGCAGATGATTGTTCCTTGGATTGTGTGTTTGACGTTGTTGCCTCTCTATTATGTGGAATAATTGCTTCTTGACCCATTTTTAGATTGTTGCAGTATTGGAATGGATTTGCATCTGCAGAAATTGTGATTTCTTGTCCCTCGTAGGGAAATTTGACACACTGATGATATGTTGACGGGACAGCTTGCAAGTCATGTATCCATGGTCTCCCGAGGAGTACATTATATGATAAGTCCAAGTCTATAACTTGGCATGCTGTGTCTTTTTGTAGAGGTCCCACTCTGATGGGTAGTATCACAATTCCCTTGGAGGAACGTTCTTCTTCATCATAAGCTTTTATGGTGATGTTTTTTCTGGACATCAACTGTATCTTCTGAATATCCTAAGGCACGAACAAGACTCAATAAGAAAATATTTAGGCCAGCTCCACCATCTATTAGCACATGCTTAACTCGTGTTTTGGGAATGAGTATTTCAATGTGTAAGGGAGCATTGTGAGGATGTTGCAAGGACATGTCATCTTCTTCATTGAATGACAAGCGATGAGGGGTTGTGAGGTGTCCCACCATGGTGTGGAATTGGTCGATATCAAGATCTTTAGATACGGTTGTATCTACTAATGCTTGTTCAAGAATTTCCCTATGTGCGGGTGAAAGCTTCAAAAGTTCTAGGATTGATATCTGTGCAGGTGTTTTCTGCTATTGTTCTACTAGATTGTATTGTTTTGCAGTGGTGGATGATGCGTTTGTTGTAGGATCAAGCAGAACAACTTTGTCTTTGCTTCTTGTTATAGCATGAGCATGTTCCTGATTTTGTTTTTCTTTAACTACAATCACATTCACCATATTGTCATATGTATGAGCGTAGTTTACCTTTGCTTTACCCTTACCATTATTTGTTGTTGATGATTCACCTTTCTCATAGTTTGGAAGCAGAGTCTTAAAAGTTGTATGAGATTCATTTGTTGTATGTCCATCCACAGTTATTACTCCATTATCAATCAAATCTTGTATGACATGTTTCAACTTCTAACAATTATCTGTGAGATGTCCCTTGTTTCAATGGAAATCGCAATATCGATTATCATTCCACCAGGGTGGTTTTATTTGAGGTTCGTAGTTCCTTTCTTCTGGTAAAGAAATCAATTTTTTTGTGATAAGTGTTTTTAATGCTGATCCCAGGGATTCACCAATGTATGTAAATTGTCTTCAAAAGAAAGTTTTGATAGTTGCTCTTTGGTGATTGTTGTTTTGTTGTGTCGTTGTTGAGTGAGTAGATAAATTGAAAACCGGTTGTTTTGGTTTCACATTGTTGTTATCTACTATTCCATTGTTGACTACATTTTGATTTCTATTCCAAAACTTTGGCTTGTCATTGTGATTGTTGTTATTGTTGTTGTTAGGAGGATGTACTCCTTCTTTGTATATTTTCAATTCACCTTTCTTTATCATGGCTTCTTCCATTCTGATTCCATTATCAACCATTTTTCCGAAACTTTGATTTCCTTGCATTTTTAAGTAATAACTCATTTGATCGTTTAAGTTGTCAATAAATATGTCCATTTTTTCGTACTCTGGCACTGTACGAGGATACCTCCATCATTGTAAAATGTCATGAAAGGTTCTCCACTCTTTTGTTTGGCATTACATAGGTCTAACATTGTTACTTCATGTTGTATGTTGTAAGAGTATTGTGAAACAAACTTATCCACCAACTCTGAAAATGATCTGATTCCAGGTGGAAGTTTGGAGAACCAATCCATAGTTAGTCCAATTAAGCTTTTTGGAAATAATCTCATTAAGTAGGTATCCTCATTTGCAAACTCCATACTCATTGTGCAAAATTATCGTATATGATCTTGAGGGTCAGTGCTTCCATCATATTTTTCAGATCTAGGAGTTTCAAAACCTACAAGAAATGGTATCATGTTTAGATTTATGTATGGATAAGGACAGATTTCGTAAAGTGAGTATCGTCTAACATTTCCTCTTTGCATATCTTGAATTTGTGTTTGCATTGTTTGTAGTTGTTGTGTGAGGGTCATGATAGGATTATCAACATGATTTGTTCTCGCATAACCCTGATTTTGCATTCTAGGAGAATCTCGATCTCTTCTTGGTTCATCCCTAGTCCTTCTTGTATCTTCATTGGGTTGAATGTTATTCAGGATTTCTACTTCATTTCTTTTGGGAATGTAAGTCTCTTCATTGGTTCTGGTGTTACAACGTGTCATTCATTTTGAGACCAAAGATATCTTCATATTGTTCGTTATTAGGAGGAGGATCGCTTTTCTTTTGTGTCAATTTGTTTACATCAAAATCTTGGGGGAGTGTAGCACCAGATTTGGCTAACATTAGGAAATATTTTCCTTTTTCTTCCTCCAACAATTTTTGCATAAATTTGTCGCATTGAGGGTCCTTTTGGATGTCTCTGATATTTTGTTCTATTATTTCTCCTTCAACTTGTATTTCATCTTCATGTTCCATGATTATAGTTGTTTCTAATGTTTCAATTTTGGTCTCCACAATTTTTCGTCTTTGAGCTCTAGTTAAGACGAGCATACACGTGACAATTTAAGCACAGAACAACAGATAACAGGTGTTTATGAATACTGCAAATTGATCAAGCAGACTAACAGACCTGAAAAAGTCATGCAAAGAGACAGCTCTGGACTGATAAAAATAGAGAATCGTACAACACTTTTTTCTGAACCATACGACAAAAGCTACAATACCATACGACAAATCAAAAAATTTCTTTGAAAGAGAAAAATCTCGTACAACAAAACTTTATGAAGCATACGACAAAAAAGTTTCTTCATACGACAGAGAACTTGACTTGTACGACATAGAACAGGATAGTAAAAAATGTGTTTGTTTTGCCGAATTTTGATTTGTGAATTTTGGTGTCTTGCTTGTGTTTTCGAGTTTTAGATGTCTGATTTTTTGATTTTATGGATGAATACATAGAAAACACATGATGTGATAAGTGACTCCAAGCATGCTAAACCCTAAGGAAGTTGGCTGAGAATGAAAACCTTTGCTTGCTGACTTAGGTACACACCCAATCGCTAATCAGAATATGGTCGTTGAGTCTCACGCAATGGATTCTCAACGCCATATTATCCGACTCCAAACGCTAATGGGGGCACGTTATGGCAAGTGTCTTGGGAGAGTTACTATCTCTCTTGCACAAAGATTATCACCCTTTCGGAGGTGAATCGAGTAGCTTCTATTTTAACCGGCACTAGTAAGGGATTCGTTTGACGTGTCGAGGTATAATACTCAATTAAGAGGTCTCCCAGCCTTGAAAACCAAGGTTTGATATACCCGAAGGTACGAAGAAGAGCTATTCCCGTGCACTGTTGTTGACTTGATTTTCATCAAATCATGTTTATTTTATAGTGGGTTGGATTACTTGGCGTTAGCCGTTCCCACTTAGGTTGTTCCCCTCACACTGGCCCTAATGGCTTTAAGAGTTTTTAAGCTCCTCGGGAGGGCAGGCCTACTAAAGAAATGCACTAATGAAAGAAAATGATGAGTCTAGCTTTCTAATCACCTAAGAAAGGTGAGAGCATATTCGCCTATCATCAAAGACACGAAATACATGATGGTTCATTTCCCTTAGCAAAATTGAAGTGTGCCTAGAAAACTTAAATGAATACACAAAGTTTAGTTGAATTCATAGGCAACCTGCAATAAATCCGTTAGTAGTTATTGAGTGTGTTTTTGAAATTGGTCTTTGACAAGCGTATCTTTGACAACGTCCTACAAAACTTGTTAGGCTACCAAAAAAATCTCATAAACGGGTCAGAATTAGCATTAGAAAATCTCAGATTAAAATCAGAAAACCCTAACATGCAGTCTGTTAAAAAACCATAGAAATAGAGTTGTACGACACCATTTTCCAGTTAGTACGATACAACTTTAGATTTCATACAGGAACCATAATAAACTCGTACGACATAGGATTTTGCAGCCATAAATTCATACGAGATGAATTTAGCTCTCGTACGACAATGCAAATTAGTTCGTACGACACAGAATTCACTTAGTTAGAAATTCGTACGACAGAAATTTATACCTCGTACGACAAGGAAATGAGCTCGTACGACACAGGATGAGGTTTCATACCAAACTAAAAGGTAGTTCATACGAGTTGGAAAATAAACTCGTACAACATTCTGATTCGGGTCCGGCAGAGATGGATGTTTGTTGAAGCTTGAGAGGCCAAAAATGATGATTTCTACCCCATGGTGGGCGCCAAAATGTCATGTATCTATGTGGTGTACCTGTTATACATGTTTTTTGCAACACAAAACACTCAATAAATCATTACAAGCATGGTTAGAAGATTTAATCAATGAAAGATAAAACCATAGCTAATCGATCTATTGCCTCCTCGTAAATGTGAGTATGAATTTTGCTCTCAGATCTTGTTATGAAAATTCTAGTGACTTGACTACACTTAGATGGAGGATTTGAATGATGAAGATGCATGATCTAAGCAAGAATAGCATGATTAAGCTATATGAATTCATGATTGATCTAGCATGATTAAGCTAGAATGAAGATGCAATTAAGCTAAGATTTGAACATGATAACATTGCTAAAATGAAAAACTAGAAGCTAGATGCCTATAGTAACAATGCATAAGATGAAAATGAGATGGGATCAAATTAGGAACAAAATGATATCAATTGGGACCAAAAAATATGAAATTTTGGGACCCTTTGTGCTCCAAAATGGGGTCTATTTATAACAATTCCAAGGCTAGGGGTGAGGTAACAGGAATCAACGATCAAGATTGATCTGAAGATATCAATGGTTAAATTGGAGGAGGTTGGCAAAGGGGTTGGATTAAAGGGAACATCTGTCATCTCTATGGTGACAAGTGTTAAGAGGCTTCTAGAAGAGGTTGGATGAAAGGGAACACTTAGTGACAAGTGTCACAAAGCTTCTAGAAGGGGTTGGATGAAAGGGAACATGGGGGTAGTTAGAATGGGTTAGGTTTAGGAATGGTTGGGTTAGGTGGTTAAAAGTTAGGAGAATTTGAATTTAGAAATTCAATTAATAGGAAAAGGCTAATTAATCTCAACAACTCATGAATTTGATTTGTTTTAATTAATTAGGAGATTAGAAGAATGATTTTGATGGGGAATAATTAATTAATTTGAATTAATTAATCAAGGGGGATTATTGAAATGAACCTATTTAATAAATCCTTATATTTATTAATAAGTAGATGAAAGGGGGGGATTTTAATCAAATTGTTGATGAATTCAATTAAATTGGGGAGGGAGATTAATTAAATAATTGCTTATTCAATTAATTATCTTCAGACCATTTTTAGGTGTATACGCCTTCGATTGTCAGTTTGTTGTGCTTACATCAAGTCTCTTTTCCTATTTGCCAATGAGGTTCTAGTTTGCATACAACCTCAAGCCTTCTTTTCTAAGTCACCTTTTTTGACTTCATCATCATCAGAATGACCAACCTGAAGATCTGATCTCAACACCGATCTTCTTGAGTGACAGATCGGTTAGCTTAGTTTGTCTTCCCTTGAGCTGATTGAACCTTGGTCATTTGTCTCTTATGTTGTTTCCATGTGATTACAAGTCATCACCTTTACTACTAAGATACACCACTCCACCTATACCACTCCATCGGTTAGTGTTAGACATCAATGATAAATCTTAGCGCAAATATTGGTTCTCTAGATTAACCGGTTTTGTCAATGCCAACAATCTCCCCCTTTGGCATTGATGGCAACACTTCAAAATCTGTCTTAGCAGTTGCATGTACTTTCTTCATTTCTTTATTTATTTTTGTACCGGTCATTACTTATGCTCTGAGTAATGAATATCTCTCCCTAACACTGGTAATACTTTGTTTCAGCAACTTCAACTCAATCACTACTTACCAATGCTTAAACAATAATCATATCTCCCCCTTTGACAACAATGTCAAAGATGTGTTTCAGTACACTAATCAAGATTGCTCCTCCTAACCGGAGTAGTCCACACTTATCAATCTATTCTTAGAGATTTTTCGTACATAAATCATACCAGATTGATATAGAGCCCCTTTTACTTATTTTACCAGTAGGTAGGGGAATCACCCCTAGCTTCCCTCTGAGGTATTCAAAGGTATCCTTCTGTAGTGGCTTAGTGAAGATATCAACCACCTTCTCTTTTGTTGGTATATACTCCAACCTCACTTCCTTTCCTTGAACCTGTTCCCTTAGATAGTGATATTTGATAGCTATATGCTTTGTCTTGGAATGCATCACCAGATTCTTGGATATGTCGATGGCACTGGTGTTGTCACGGTGAATCACTACCGGTTCAATCACCTTTTCTTGGATACCTTCCAATAATTGCTTGATTCATACTATCTGTGTGCAGTTGATTGCAGCAGCCACATACTTTGCCTCAGCTGTGTATTAAGAGATGCAATTTTGTTTCTTGCTTGTCCATGACACAATCCTATTTCCAAGAAAAAATGCACCTCCACTACTGCTTTTTATGTCATCAATGTTTCCTGCCCAATCTGAATCAGTGAAGACACTTAAGCTAAAGTATCCCTTATGTGGATACCAGAGACCATACTCATCAGTCCCCTTTAGGTATCTAAATATTATCTTGACTACCACCATATGAGTCTCTTTTAGATTTGCAGAAAATTTGGCAACCAAGCCAACAACTTGTGCTATGTTCGATCTACTATGTACTGCATACTGCAACTTACCGATCATGAATCGGTAAAGTGTCTCATTTACTTCATGAGCCTCATCATTTTTGGAGAGCTTGCAACCTGTAACCATTGGAGTCCCAACATGTTTGCAATCTTCCATTCCAAAAGTCTTCAAAATTTCCCTTATGTACTTAGTTCGGTTGATGAATATGCTATTCTTTAGCTGTGAGACTTGCAGGCCGATGAATTTTTTTATCTCACCGATCATGGACATCTCAAATTCTTCCTTCATTTGTTCTACAAAACCTTTGCTCATCTCATCACCTCCTCCAAAGATAATGTCATCTACAAATAGTTCAACAATTAGATGTTTTCTTTCTTCTCTGGTCTTCAGATACAGGTTACTGTTATCACTGGTTCTCTTGAACCCTATGCTTAATAGATATGAGTGTTGCCTCTCATACCAAGCTCTTGGTTCTTGTTTTAACCTGTATAGAGCCTTCTACAACCTGCATACCATATTTCTTCCATCTTTAGATGCAAACCATTTCGGTTTCTCTATGTATACTTCTTCCTCTAAAACACCATTCAAGAATGTCGATTTGACATACGTTTGGTAAACTTTGAAATTTTTGTAAGCAGCATAGGCTAGTAAAATTTTGACCCCTTTCAACCTGGCCACCGATGCAAAGGTTTCTCCATAGTCCAAACCTTCTTCCTGAGCATAGCCTTTGCAAACTAATCTTGCTTTGTTTCTTACCACTTGACCGGTTTCATCCATTTTGTTTCTAAACACCCATTTGGTACCTATTACATTTTTGTTTTCCGGTCTAGGCACTAGAGTCGAAGTTTTATTTTTCTCAATCTGCTCCAGTTCCTCCTCCATGGCTTTGATCTAGTCATCATATTTTAGAGCCTCCTTTGCTATTTTGGGCTCAATTATGGAGAGCAGACAGGCATTCTCTCTTGTTCTTCTTCTAGTCAGTAGTCCTGCATCTTTGTCACCAATGATATTTTTAGTGGAGTGATTGTTTTTGACATGCTTTGCTAGTACCGGTTCATTTCTTGGAGCTTCTTCTATCGGTTGTGCAAGTTCTACTTCACAAGCTTCTTCATTTTCCACTACAACAAGATTCTCTTCAGCAGGTTCGACCGATGCAGTGTACTCGAATCCTATATAATCCTCTAGTTCACTCTTGTTGTCTTGTTCATTTTTCTTAGAGAACTCATCTACTCTGACATTTACACTTTTCATAATCTTACCAGTCCTTTTGTTCAAACACTAGTATGCTTTACTCTTTGTGGAGTAACCTAAGAAGGTTCCTTCATCACTCTTGGGATCAAATTTTCTAGAGTACTCATCCATCTTGATATAGCACATGCTTCCAAATACTTTGAAATAACAGACATTAGGTGACTATCCACACCATAATTCATAGGGAGTTTTATTTGTCGCTTTCTTTACCTGTATCTGGTTCAAGGTGTACACAACAGTGCTCATTGCTTCTCTCCAGAAGATATGTGGAATATCCTTTTGTATCATCAGAGTCCTCACACAATCAATAAGAGTTATGTTCCTTCTTTCAACAACCCCATTTTGTTGAGGTGTTCTGGGTACAGACATATGTCTCATAATCCCTTGTTCTTCATAGTAATTCATAAACTCTTGAGAGGTAAACTCTCCTCCTCTATCTGATCTCAGATATTTTAGATTCTTATCGGTTCCTCTCTCTACTTGAGCCTTGAAGACTTTTAACATGTGAAAGGCTTCAGATTTTTCTTTCAAGAATACAACCCTTGTCATTCTTGAGAAGTCATCAACAAACAACATGAAATACCAGTCTCCATAGAAACTCTTGGTTCTCATAGGACCACACAGGTCTGTATGAACTAAGTCCAACACATTTTCAGATGAAAAAGATTTGTTGTTGAAACTAGACCTAGTCAACATCCCTAGTTAACATTCTTTACACATAGCATTTTCAGGTTTCACGATATTAGGCATACCTCTGACAGACTTCATCTTACTGACTTTTGTTATGCTATCAAAGTTAACATGACACGGTATTTTGTGCCACAACCAAATGTCTTCTACCTTTTTCCATTAGACAACTACCTATGGTGGTGTCTAGGTGAAACAAATTGCCTCTAGACTATTTACCGGTAGAAATCAGACTTCCCGATTTGTCATGTATTTTGCATGTTACTTCATTGAATTCTAACCGGTAACCCTTATTGTTAAGTTGTGCAACACTTAACAGACTATATTTTAGCCCTTCTACCCAATAAACATCTTCACAATTTGTTTTATCATTTAGGGCTATGGATTCCTTACCTTTTACTGCACAAGGAGCATCATTTCCGAATCTCACTGTTCCTCCATTGCAATCCTCCATGCTAAGGAATTTGTTTCTATCACCGGTCATTTGGTGAGTGCAACCACTATCAATTACCCGGTCTCCACACCGGTTTGAACTAGAAATCAGTGACATATCACCTTCCTCTATGTTATCTTCCTTTACTACCACAAATGCAATTCCATCTCCATCAGATCCTTCTAATTCTTCATCAATAACTCCTTCTGCAAGATAGCACTCCTTCTTGTTCTTGTCCTTGTAGCTTCTAAAGTTATCCTTCCTATCATTTTCAGGACATCTGGATGCAATATGACCTATTTTATTACAAGAGAAGCACTTCAGAAGAAGTTCTTCAGATAACAGGTTGTCATTTTCATGAGAATGGCCAATTCTTATAGTAGAACTACTTCCGATTTCTTTTCTTCTCCTTGTTGGTGCATGTATCATAGGAGCTTTGAAGGCAACATCAATCTTTGGTACATTGTTATCATAGTTGCTCAGTTCGAAGGCAGTCAACTTTCCAATCAATGAATCAAGCGAAACACTAATTGTTCCCAAGGATCTGAGTTCCTGAATTGCAGAAATTCTTATGGCATATTGTGATAGCAAGGTCCTCAATATTTTGTTAACCACATCATCTTTAACAAGCTTTCCTCCAACACTTTTTATGGAATTTACTACATCCTTTATCCTTTTACTATATTGTTCTATATTTTCTCCTTCTTGCATTCTCATCTCATCAAATTTTCCTCTCAAGTTGTCTACTTTAGCCTTTTGAACATGAGGATCTCCTCCATAAACTATCTTCAACTTATTCCACATCTGAAAAGTTGTTTTCAAATCTTGAACCTCGACATACTCATTATCAGAAAGAGTGTTGGCAATCAGATCCATAGCAGCAGTATTGTCTTGCCTTTCTTTGATCTGATCTGGAGTGAGAACCCCTGAAGGTTCATTATACTCTACGATTACATGATTCCAGTAATGTTCTCCTAAGGTTCTTAGGTAAAGCTTGATTCTGCCACACCATAAGGTGTAATTCTCCTTAGAGAACTTAGGACCCTCCTTTCGCATCATCTTGGATCTTTCCTTAAGTTGTTAAGCTTCTTCTGAATCTAAGGATGAGAGCTTTGATACCAAATGTTAGTCCCAACTGGTGCTGAGAGGGGAGGGTTGAATCAACACTTTACCAATTTTGCACAATTAAAACTTTTAACTCAAGTCTGCACTAACTTAATACTCATCAATATAAACAATTACTGCAGAATAATGTGCATGTATGAAAAGATACATTGTGACACTGAGATTTATCTCATGGAAACCCAAATGGGAGAAAACCACGGTGTGAGTAGGAACTCGCAAAATTTGTACTCTTCTGGAGTGCGCCCAATGAAGAGCCATCCCTGTTAGGAGATTACAAAGACACTATTAGGTACCACCCAGTTAAGGGATTTTATTTAAGGCTTGTCAGTGCCTTTACCTTGTTAAACGTAGCTTGGTTAAAGGACTTCGGAACATCAATTAAGATGTCACCCGGTTAAGGGATTTTACAAAGGGCCCTGTCAAAGTCCACTCGGTTAAGGGATTTGAGTTGTAATGGTTAGAAAGCAATAGAAAGATGATATGTTGAAGTAGCTACTAATAGCTTGATCAGATCACAATAAAAATCATACTCTATCCACACCGGTTATGTCTGCTTTGCACAACACCGGTTTTCTGCTTATACCTTCGACTCTGCACTATGTCAGTCTTCTGATCCTCGGCTCTACACTCTGTCAGTCATCTTACCCTTGGCTCTGCACTCTGTCGGTCTACCTCATACACTCTCTACTTTGCTAAATCTTTTAGCACTTCCTCACACTCTACTCTGCACTTTTTGGATCGCCTTGCACATGATCTATACTTTGCAAATTTAATGATCAAGAATATTTTGAATGAACTCAAAATACTTTATACATTCTTTGTCGTCACCTTCAAGTGTTTCCTTAATCAATGTAATCATAGATTTCAGTGGATTTAGAATTAAAATTTTCCCACTCTTGATCTGCACGCTATGCAACAATTCCGCCAACTACTCAACCAATTATGCCATTGCATCCCCCAAAAATAGTGACTTTTGGGTCGAGTTTAGTCTTATAAATGTGAACCAGAAAATCCGCAAGTAATCATGGCTTAATTGCATGATGACTAAAGTTGATTTCACCAACCTTTAGTTTGGCGTAGATACAAGCTCACCAACTCACCTTTTGCCACTACAACTGAATAACCGATCACCGCTCTGAGATTTATGGTGATCACCTATCTTCCTTCTGCCTCACCAATGTACTGGTATACCACTGTGCTCTACATTACCGGTTCATCCTTTGATTGTCGGTATGTTGTGCTTACATCAAGTCTCTTTTCATGTTTGCCAATGAGGTTCCAATTTGCATAAAACCTCAAGCCTTCTTGCCTAAGTCACCTTTTGTAACTTCATCATCATCAGAATGACCAACCTGAAGATCTGACCTCAACATCGATCTTCTTGAGTGACAGACCGGTTAGCTTAGTCTGTCTTCCGTTGAGTTGATTGAACCTTGGTCATATGTCTCTTATCTTGTTTCCATGTGTTTACAAGTCATCACCTTTATTACTGAGATACACCACTCCACCGATACCACTCCACCAATCAGTGTTAGACATCAATGACAAATCTCAATGCATATATCGGTTCTCTGGATTAACCAGTTTTGTCAATGCCAACAAAATATATATCAAAAGGTTGAAAAATCAAAGCATGTAAAGCTTACATTTATGATTAATTATTATATGTAATGTAAATGACTAAGTAGTTTCAATATAAAAATCTAAATTTGAATAAATAAAAAATAATAAATACAAGAAAAATAAAATCTAATAAATCGCCAAATATTAAAAATTAAATTAAATATTAAAATCAAAATAATTAAAAATATTAGTAATAATATTGTTGTGAAAAAAATTATTTTTCTAATATAAAAGCAAAACACATTATAAAATTATAAAATTTTCAATCCACAATTTCTTTCAAAAGTATTACTTATTTTTTCATTATTGTAAGAATTTGCCAATAATAACCAAGATCTAGAGTCCAATTGATAGCACAACACAAGAGAGACAAAGGTAGACAAGAACAAACTATATTCTCATCAAGATGCAAAAACGATCAACTGGATAAACCATACAATGAAGATGAGCCTTCTTATAAATGCAAGACCATATAGAAATGAGAGCATACAATCATGACATGTGGCCCAATGAGATACATGGGTAGGTGAGGGTAGGTAGGAGAAATACTAAAATATTCCACTAAAGGTGGACCACCCATTGAAGGTGGAATGTGACAACAAGATATCACCACAAAAGGTGGAATTTCTCCTACAACCATCTTCCCTAGATGTGCACTTCCCTAAGTGTCTCATATGCAAACAACCATGAATGTATTATCTTAAGTCAACTTAAGTAAAGTGTAATTATGAGACATGATTTACACCACACCTCCCCCTTAAGTGCAACTTAGGGGAATGTAGACTTAAGTTAACAATGCAAGATGGGTCCCAACTACTAGGCCATGTTAGGCTCCCATGAACAAATGCAAATGCAATTAAAGCAATGCAATCTCTCACAAATGGAGAAAACCCAGTGGGAAAAAACTCCCCCAAAAAGAGAGATGAAAAAATAAAATAACTCTCAAAGAAGAAGGAGAAAACCTCAAGAGATGAAAAAGTCCCCCCCGCCATAAGAGAGGAAGGAGATGTCACTTGACCCCCCCCCCTGATGAAATATACCGCACCCCCAATAGTGTTCATAACTGATGAAACTTATGCTTAATGAAGGGTTTCGTGAAGATGTCTACAACCTGCTCTGTTGTAGAACAATACTGCAAATAAATGACCCACCCTTGAAGTAGCTCCCTGATGTAGTGCATCTGGATCTCTATGTGTTTGGTTTGTTGATGATGGATTGGGTTCTTCGAGATCTGAATGGCACTCTGATAATCGCAATAAAGGACTATAGTTTGTGGAGTGGTAAAGACAAACTTTGTGAGAATATTATAAAGCCAAATAGCCTTAGTAGCTGCATTAACAGCCCCTCAATACTCAACCTGAGTTGAATAAAGAGCAATAGCATGTTGCTTCTTTCCCTACCAACAAATGGGGCCCAAACCAATATGAAAGTTGTAACTTGAAGTGGACTTACGATCATCAATATCACCAACCCAATTTGAGTCTCTGTAACCAAGGCAAGTCTTGTGCCTGCTGCATAATGAATCCCATAGTGAATGTGTACCATGTATGTAGTGCAAGATGTATTTGGCATATTTGCAATGAATTCTCATGTGGCTCTTGCATAAAGCATGAAATCATCCCAACTGTGAAGGAAATATTAGGGCATGTGTGATTTAAGTAGATGAGGATGCCAACAAGATGACAATACAATGTGGTGTCAACAAGTGGAGTGGAGCACTTAGCCTCAAGCTTGAATCCTAAAAGAAAGGAAGTTGACGCAGGCTTACAATCAACCATGTGGAACTGTGCTAGAAGATCAAGAGCATACTTGGGATGCACAAAAGTAATCCTGAAAGGTGACTGTGATATCTCTATCTTGAGAAAGTAGTATAAAAGGCCCAAGTCAGTCATAGCAAATCTCCCATGCAAAGAAGATTTGACAGTGCCAATGATGGATGAGGTGCTCCCTGTAATGATCAAGTCATCAACATAGAGCACAAGCATCAAGTGAGAGTCATCCTATTACAAAATGTATATTTTTAGATTGGAATGACACCTAGTGAATCCTATGAAGAGAAGAAAGGAATCCATCTTGGCATACCAAGCCCTAGGGGCCTACTTGAGGCCATAGATAGACTTCCTCAATTTGTAAACCAAAGAAGAATCTTGAATGAATCCTTACAGCTACTCCACGTAAATCTCCTCTTCAAGATCCCCATGAAGAAATGCACTCTTCACATCCATTTGATGTATAGCCCAACCATGAGCCATGATAATAGCAAGTGTCAAGCAAATGGAGTTCATCTTAGCTACAAGTGCAAAGGTTTTAGTATAGTCAACACCAGGAACCTGTAAAAAAACTTTCACAACAAGCTATGCCTTGTACTTGTCCACACTACATCTGCTAAAAACTCAGTCTGATAGATCCACTTACATCGAACGATCTTTCTCCCCTTAGGGAGAGGGACTAACTCCCAAACTTGTGTTGTTCCTCATCAAGGAAATATACTCTGCCTCCATGGCCAAATCCCACTCCGGAACTCCTGATGCTTCCTGAAAGGTCTATGGATCAAAATCAATAGCAATTTAAGCATGCGGAAGCTCCTAATGTTGTGATGGAGTCATTCAAGCATTTGAAGGATCACCAACAAGAGAACCAGCTGACTCGAGAGTTTGTGAATCCCAACGAGGTCTAGGAGGAGATGAAGGATGAGCTTCCTCAACTACAAGTTAACCCTACAAAGGTGTGAGCCTGCGAGTCAGATTTGAGGGAGAATCATCATCTTATTCACTATCATCACTATCCATAATGGAGGAAGGAGGAGGAGGATGAAAGGCTAAGCTAGGAGATATTTCCTCAAAGTGAGCACTCATCTCAATGAATACCTCATGTGTCTCTGGATCAATAAGTTGATATGCCTTAACACCCTTGGGGTATCCAAAAAAATATGCAAGGGCTACTCTAAGGTTCCAATGCCTTACATTTCTATTGAGGAATGCAATCCCATGCTAGACACCAAAGACTCTAATATGTCTCACAACTGATTTTCTACCACACCAAACCTCAAAAGGAGTGATACACTTCAAAGCCTTGTGGGGAACCCAATTTTAGATGTGTGTGGTACAACTGATAGCTTCTGTCCAGCAAGTTGGATCAAGAGAACAAGCATGTATCATGTAGATAGCCATCTCCTTAAGGTTTTTATTATTTCTTTCTGCAAGACCATTCTATTGTGGAGTATAAGCAATTGAGTATTGAAGATCAATCCCCTCAAGAGTATAAAACTCCTCCAAGTCTATTGTTCACATATTCCCTTCCATTATCTATGCCAATGATCTTGACTAACTTCCATGATTGCTTCTCAACATGAGCCTTGAAGGCTAGAAATCTATCAAACACTTCACTCTTGTGAACCAAGAAAGTACTAGACCCAAGTGACATAGGAGTAGTGATCAATGAAGGTGAGGACATAACGGGCCTTGCTAAATGAAGGCACTGGAAACATGGGCTTTCTACATCACTGTGAATTAATTGAAGAACTTATAAAGCTCTCCAAGATTCTCCTTATCAAACTTCTCTTTGAGATGCTTGCCCATGGAACACCTTGGACATACACCCTCTGAAAAATTGATTTGAATTATACCTATGACCATGTCCTTAGAGCTAAGTTGTTGAAGATAGTGGTAGTTGAGGTGACCAAACCACTCATGCCATAGCTTACTTTCTAAAATTGAATGAGTGAGCAAGGCCATAGAAGGAGATCGAGGTACAAAGTGGGAGAATAAGTTGTGAATTATGATTGGCTTGTCCCGTTAGTACCAAGGCATCATTATCAAGTTCTTTTACAACAACCAACTCAGGTGTAAACTCAAATTTCTTTCCATTTCCATAATGGGTGATTTGGTAGATAGAAAGAAGGCTAGTGGTCAAGTTAGGAACATAGAGAACATTCTCAAAAGTTCCATCATCCATGGCAACCAAACCTTTCCCTTCAACTTCCACTTAGATGGCTCCAATGAGGAAATTTTCTCCCTTGTAGAACCCATGTGATGAGAGGCACTCGAGTCAAGTATCCACTACTATTGAGAACCTGTTTTAGCAACAAATGCTTGTCCTTTTCCTTTTGACTATGAGGAAGTGGAAGGAGATGAATCCTTGTCCTTGTAGACAGGTGGTAAATTGATGTTGTTCTTCTTAATGATGTTTATCAACTCATCAATTTTCTTTGAGTGACAATGATGTTCATCATGACCAAATTTCTTGCAGTATGAACAAGTTGGCCCCTCCTTCTTAGGTGTATTTCCCTTCTTGGAAGAGGATAAAGAATTCCCTTGTGGAGAGAATGGTTGTGCTCTATCTTGTTGTGGCTTTGGCTTAGACTGGTTTTGGTTCTTTTCTTTTCCTTAATTCCTTTGATTAGCCACCAAATCTTTGGACTTTGAAGACTTGATAATCCCCATCTTGACCAACTTTGATTGCTCAGGTATCAACATCTCTGTGAATGCATCAAATGATTATGGAGTGAATGAGGCACCTAAAGTCAACCGATGGGTGTGAAAGCTAGAAACAAAGGTTGCATACTCTAATGGAAGATTGTCCAACAAATTGTAAACCAATTGAGCATCCTTCTTGTCAATGCCACAATCCTTAAGCTTTTCTCTTAGGTCAATTTCTTTCATGACATAATCTTGGATTGTATCAAAATCCTTGGGATCCAACATTGTGCGTTCATTGTCAAGCTTGTAGCCCCTTATCTCATCAACTTGACCATACAACTTTCCATAGATATCCCAAGCCTCTTTGACTATAGTACATTTGTGAATGTGAAAAATGAGGTCATTTGATACATACTTTCTCAAAGTTCCGAGAGTCATAAAATTTTTAGTGATTCATTCTATGTGAGCATTTGGATCAACTTTAGGATCTGCTGGTGTTATTAATGTTTCATTTATGTAATGAATGAGTCTTTTTTCCATTAACTTACTCTATGCTTTAATTTTCCATGATGCATAATTATGTGAATTTAAAAGGAAATTTAGGATAACCCATAGCAACAAATGAAAGAGCACAAGATAGAGAGAGGCACAACCACACAAGACACCCCCCCACCCCCAAAATTTACTCAATCAAAGAAGCTCCCCCAAAATGATGATTTGACACTTTATACTTAGTGTGTGTGCAACGAGCCACTCGCAAACAAGGGCACAGTGGACTTCTGATTTCAAAATTACAATTGCCTTGAAAGTAGCCTATAGAAGACTCAAAATGCTAAAATAGGTAAAAGAAAAAATCAAGTACATAAAGTGAAATGTTTGATCATCATTACTGCAAACTGATAGCACCACTATGAAATACAAAAAAAAATCATGCACTGTCAAAAAAAAATTGCACATGAAAAGGAGTCCACATGAGCTCGAACGATGCCTCAAAAGTTGTAAAATAAGAATTTCGTAATTTTTGAAAGATCCGTGTACAAAAATCAAAAAAATTCTACACCATTGTGAAGATAATTAAATTCTACCCCAAATAAAAAAAAAATTTGCTAAAAAGAAAGAGTTCTAATGATTGAGATATCGTTGTTTGAAAATGGTCTACATAATTAAAATGCTTGAATCGCCACCGCACCTCCAAACTTCAAATGGTTCTAGATTTGTCCTCCGATGTCGGATTTGGATGAAGCAGAAAGAAATCCGACTTTCTCAAACCTCTTGAATCCAATGGTAGCCTCAAATCTAACCCAACAAGCTCCAATTTTGACCTACAACAAAAAAAAAGCTATGAATCCAAAACTCCAAATTGCACAAAAATTCTCTCAAATGGTAAACCAATGGAATTCTAATGGCTCTAATACCATCTAAGAATTTTCTAATAATAACCAATATCTAGAGGCCAATTGATATCACAACACAAGAGAGACAAAGATAGACAAGAACAAACTGTATTCTCATCAAGATGCAAAAACGATAAATTGGATAGACCATGATATTACAATGAAGATGAGCCTACTTATAAAGGCAAGGCCATATGGAAATGAGAGCACACAATCAAGACATGTGACCCAATGAGATACAAGGTTAGGTGAGGGTATGTAGGAGAAATAATAAAATATTCCACTAAAGGTGGAATGTGACAACAAGATATCACCACAAAAGGTATAATTTCTCCTACAACCATCTTCCCTAGATACACACTTCCCTAGGTGTCTCATATGCAAACTACCATGAATGAATTATCTTAAGTCAACTTAAGTAAAGTGTAATTATGAGACATAATTTACACCATTATGATACATCATAAAATATCACTAAAATTTAAATTTTGCACACAATTTCTTTATAAACTTTCTTTATAGTTTTATAAATTTTTTTTTTTTTTAAATCAGCAATATAAATATTTTGGTAATGATAATACTACTAGCTTGTATATCTTAACATTAATCTATATAAAGTAGATCGAAAGTATCAGGGCATTTTTTTTCTTTAAATCAAATTTTAAATATAGAATATAGAAAGGGAAAAAAATGCCTTGATACTCTTAGCGTACTTTATATAGATTAAAGTTAAGATATATAAGCTAGTAGGATTTAGAATTTGAATATATAAGAAAAAATAAATAATTATTAATTTAATTTATATTTAGAGCATGTAAATTAATGATCAGTATACTATAAATTTAATTATTTGTATATAACGAATTTTTATTTATAGTACATGATGTTTAATTAAAGTTATGAATAAATATATTATTTAAATATATAGTTATATATATTTATTGATAGCCATATATAATTATATATATTTAGAAATATATATAGCTATAATGTAATAATAACTTCATGCTTTTAGTTTCTTTCATAGTTATATAAATATGTATATGTAATTAAATTTAATATATTAAATGTATAATTGTTTTTTATTTTATATTATTTTTTAAAGTAAACATATATCATATAACAGGATAATGTGAATTTGTAACAAAAGTAAATGATTAAAAGAGGTATCTTAACTTGCTTTTAAAAGTTGTTATTACAAAATTAACGATGCTATGTCATTTTAGTAAAACATACTTCAATGTTGAAATGAAGTTTTTATTAGCATAGGAGACGACATGTAGCTTACAAAGTATATCGTATACTAAACTATAAGTTTTGTAAATTTTGAATTTGCACAATTTTCTATAGGAAAGCATCAATCTAAATACCATACATTGTGATATTGTATTTGGACAATTTTGAAGCAATTGTGGTTTGTTGAAACATATATATAAATTCATCGAGTCAATATTAAAGTACACAAATAGAGTTCCATTTTTTTGTGATAATTTTTACATAGTCAAAATATTGTCCAATGACTATTTGTATTTTGGTACTTCTAAATGTAATCAGTGTCTCCATGTCTTGACAATTATGTAAGGAACCTATGAAAATAAAAGAAATTTGCATTAACATTTGATTAGTTGAATCTTAGAGTTACAATTTTTTATAATAAATCATAGGAAAAAGCATTAATGTTATTTGATAATATAAAGAATTGAAAATGTACATTTTCATTGGACAAAGAAATATGAATATTGTAGTAATGTAATTGGTGTCTTCATTTCTTCACATTTATATTAGGAACTTGTGAGACGAAAAGAAATTTACATTAAGATTGACATTTGAATGGTTGAATTTTATGATTAATTTTTTTAATAATAAGTCATAGGAAAAAATGTCAATGTTATTTGATAATATAGATAATTTTAAATATACATTATCATTTATATAGTAATATTTAAATTAATGAAAAATAGATGTATTTCATAAAAGGAAAATGTGCATTACGTATTCTCGATGGATTGAAGTATGTCTTCTTCTCTTTTTTCTACTTAAAACTTGTTTGCTTTTCTTTAATTTCTCATATCTATCATATGTGAATGGTGGCATGATCCGTAGTCCTTTTAAGCATTTTACTTGAGAGATCTCAACAATCATTAGACCTATTTTTTCTATTGGTCCTATATCAATAGTGTTGGCATTATGGGAACCGGTATGAAGACCTGATGACACTGTATGTTGTCATTAATGTCAATATATTGAAGTAACCGGTAATTTGTTGAACCAGTATATTGAAGTTTGCAACAGGCAAGAGAACCGGTATGCTTGTGAACCGGTATATGTGTTAAGGTGAACCGGTATGTGTGTGAAGAAGAACCGGTATGGTGGAATGTGAACCGGCACATGGAATGTGATATGACTACTGGTTGGTAGTCTCAACTTCAGGGTTTCTGGTTGAAGTACTTCAAGCCTGTGTGACTCAACTGATGACTTTGTGTGATGAGTTAGCATTGTAATGAAGAACAGATTGTGTTGCCACGTCAGCCTTGTGTGCATGAAGGATCTTGCATGAAGGAGATTGTTCCTATCTACCTCGAGAATGTGTGAAGTCTGTAAACGGTGAAAACGCGTGATGGGTTATTAGCCACCATGAAAGCGGTGGCAAATGAACGATGGAGAACGTCTTGAGATTAGTTCAAGACTATTGCATTTAATGCAATGTGCTCAATGGTCAGGATTGAACCGTTTGAATTGCTTAACCTAACAGGTTTAGGGTTTAGGGTTTATACTAACGATCTATCTGTTTCCTATAAGGTTGATATTGTGTTTCTTTCTGAGGTTGTTGGCAAAAGTTGTGTGTGTGTATCCAAGTGAAGGGATACGTGATTCTTGCCAGACTAGAGGAGAGAAGTGATACCTGCAGAGTGTAAGTGCAGAAGGTGAAGAGGAGCTAAAGCGGATCTGCATTGGCTTTGAGTGTCGTTACTAGATCATTGTAATACCTATTGATCTTTAACCACTTCAATAGTTGGTAAATCCCTTAATAGGGTTGCTTTAACCGGCTTACTGTAAATCCTTTAATAGGGTGACTCAAAACCATTGAGTTCTTGAAATCCTCTAACAAGGTAACCTTTAACAGGGTTTAACCATCAACCGGGTATTATAGCCATCCCTTAACCGGGTGATCCCTAACAGGATCGGTTCCTAACAAAACCCATTGTATCAGTCTTTAATCGAATAAGTCTCCTAACAAAGTGGACTTCTAAAGAGTTCAAAAATAGCTTGTGGGTATTCATCCCCACCGTGTTTTTTCCCAGTTGGGTTTCCACATGAAAAATATGTGTGTCATGTGTGATGCTTTGTTATTTTCTGTCAAGTAGTGAATCATGATTATGTTGGCAAGCTATTATATTTCTAGTGATAGATTACATGTTCATGCACTAGGGTGAAATGGAAATGAAGTATTAGATTATATGAAAAGATAAGTGTCAACCGGTTTATGCTTGTCTCAATTATTTTGGGTTTTGTTGGTTGTACTTTGTTTAAGACCAGTGTTACTGTTTGTTTGCCAAAGCGAAGTGTCTGCTGACAAACCGGTTTTAAGGAAAGTGTTTTTGTCTGTACTGATTCACCCCCCCCCCCCTCTCAGTACCAGTTTGATACTATCTGCTCATCATTGAGTTATCAATTGGTATCAGAGCAACCTTCTAGGTCCTCTGTGTTGAAAGCTTAACTGCTTGAGGGAAAGATCCTATTGAAATGATGAAGAGGGAAGGTCCAAAGTTCAACAGGGATAATTTCAAAATATGGAAGGACAAAATGAAGATTTCTATTAAAAGCATGGGTGCTCAACACTGGAGCTATGTTGAGAACACTTATGTTGTACCTACCGGTACTCTCACCGATGACCAAAAGAGAGAGATGCAGGAGAATGGGCAAGTCATGGAAGCCCTAATTAGTAGTTTATCTGACATTGAATTTATTGATATCCAAGATAAAGTAAATCCCAAAGAAATATGGGATACTCTTGAAAGTATCTATGATGGAGATGAGCATGTAAAACAGGCTAAAGAAGAGAGCCTTAGGGGTAAGTTTGAAGACATGCAGATGGTTGAAGGAGAAACCATTCAACAATATGGAATAAGAATCAAAACCGTTGTTGGAGACATCAAGAGTGCAGGAGGCAAAATAGAAGACTCCACTGTTGTAAGCAAATTCTTGAGACCCTTATTACTAGTCTATGCAATAAGGGTTGCAGCTATTCAGGAGTTGCGATCAATAGACAAGACTAAGGTATCCTTAGACTCCATTATTGCAAAGTTGACAGCCTATGAGCTAAATAGTTTTGATGGTAGTGTGTAGAAGACTGAATCATCCTTTAGAGCATTTGTTGCACCATCTAGAAAAGGAAAAGAAGCAAGCACCGGTGGTGAACCAAGACAGAGCAGAGAAATGGATGATGAGGAGATTCTAATGGAGTTTGAAGCTCTTCTTGCCAGGAAACTTCCTAAAGGAACAAGTAAATACAGAGGTAAGCTCCCTTTGAAATGCTTTTCTTGTAACCAGATAGGACATATTGTTGTAAACTATCCTAATGGTGACAACAAGGAAAAACCGGAAAGGTTCAAGAAATTCAAAGGAGGAAACCGGAGAAACTGTTTTGTGGCAGTTGATGAAGGTGTCACTGATGAGGAATCAGAAGATGAATAAAATGAAGATATTGTGTTTGTCACTGTCAAGGAAGATGTGTCAGACAAGAAGGCTCTTGTCTCCCACTTTGACAATTCCAATGAGTAGATTATTGACAGTGGTTGTTCTCACCATATGACTGGTGACCGGAGCAAGTTTCTATCTTTGGAAGAGTATGATGGTGGTGTGGTTTGCTTTGGTAATGATGCACCATGTATGGTCAAGGGTAGAGGGTCCATCTCTCTGAATGGAAAGAGTAGTGCTGACAATGTGTATTGGGCTGATGGTCTCAGACACAACCTTTTGAGTGTTGCCCAGCTGAATGATAGTGGACTCACTCTAGAATTCAAGAATGGAGTGTGCAGAATCAAAGGAAAGAACGGTGAAATTGTGGCCACCGGTATGCAAACCAAAGGTAACTTGTTTCAACTGAATGCAAATATCAGTACTTGTCTTATGGCTAAGTTTGATGATAGTTGGATATGGCATAGGAGACTCTGCCATGTAAACTTTGATAACATTGTGAAGGCCAATAAGATCAAGGCAGTTAGAGGATTGCCAGTGCTGAGCAAATTGGAAAATCCTTTGTGCAGAGAGTGTCAACTTGGGAAAATGTCTTCCTCAACCTTTAAAGGTAAACCTTTCACTGCTGACAATTTACTTGATCTTGTGCATACTGATTTGTGTGGTCCTATGAAAACTAGGAGTGTGTAGGGAGATAGGTATTTTATGATTCTTATAGATGATTGCTCAAGAATGATGTGGGTCACATTCTTGAAGGACAAGTCTAAAGCCTTTGGAAAGTTCAAAGCTTTTAGAGCACTGGTAGAAAAGGAAAGCGGTAGGAGAATCAAATGCCTTAGAACTAATCAAGGAGGGGAATTCACTTCCGATGAATTCAACAAATATTGTGAAGAGAATGGCATCAAGAGGCAACTATCTGCGCCCAGGACTCCACAATAGAATGGTTAGCAGAGAGGAACAACTGGACTGTGGTTGAAGCAGCTAGAAGCGGTGAGCACTGCAGTCTAAGGAAAGCTTGCTCACACCTTTTGGAGAGAAGCGGTAAGCACTGTAGTCTAAACAATGAACCGGGTACTCATCAAGAAAGGAAAGGATAAGACTCCTTATGAGTACTGGACCAGTAAGACACCTGTGGTAAGCTACTTTAAAGTATTTGGTAGCAAATGCTATATCAAGAGGAGTGAACATCAGAGCAAGTTCGATGCAAAATGTGATGAAGGAATATTTCTAGTATATTCCACCAAAAGTAAAGCTCTCAAATGTTTCAATAATAGGACTTAGAGAATCATTGAAAGCATCAATGTTAGGGTTGATGAAAACTCTGAGAAACTGGAGGAAACCGGTAGTGAGAAAGTGAGAGATGAACCGGTAGTAACCTTCTGGGAACCGGTTGCAAATCAGGGCAGCACAAGTAACAATGCTCCTAGACCGGTAGATGTTGATGCTGATAAAGATGAGGATGATGAAGAAAAGCAAGAGGAAGTTGTTAAGAACATACCCAGGTATGTCAAACTCAATCATGATCCAAAGCAGATCATAGGAGACAAAGATGCAGGAATTCTTACAAGAAGAAAGGTTAGAGAAAATTCATGCATGATCTCTGAATTTGAGCCTAAATCATTCAAAGAGGCACATAAAGATGAAGACTGGATCAAGGCAATGGAGGAGGAACTTGATCAGATAGAAAAGAATGGTACATGGTCCTTGGTACCCAGACCGGAGCATAAAAATGTCATTGGAACTAAATGGGTTTTCAGAAATAAGCTAAATGAAGATGGCACAGTGATGAGGAACAAAGCCAGACTGGTGTGTAAGGGGTATGCTCAAGAAGATGGAGAATACTATGGAGAAACCTTTGCTCTGGTAGCAAGATTGGAAGGAGTTCATATGCTTCTTACATATGCAGCTTTTAAAGGATTCAAAGTATACCAAATGGATGTAAAATCTGCATTCCTAAATGGAGTACTTGAAGAGGAGGTATATATAGAGCAGCCAGATGGGTTTGCCCTATCTGAAGACAGTGACATGGTGTGTAGGGTACATAAAGCCTTGTATGGTCTAAAGCAGGCACCTAGAGCATGGTATGAATGCTTGCACTCCCATCTTGTGAAGATTGGATTTGAGAGAACAAGTGAAGATAGCAATATCTACTTGAAATTAGAAGAAGATCAGATTCTGATCTGTGAGGCATTTGTTGATGACATAATCTTTGGTGGAGATGACAAGATGAGTCATGACTTTGTAGATGAGATGAAGAAAGAATTTGAAATGTCACTCATAGGGGAGATTAAGTTCTTCATTGGACTGCAAATTCAACAGATGAAAGATGGAATCTTTATCACTCAGTCCAAGTATGTTAAAGAGGTGTTGAAGACCTTTGGCATGGAAGATAGTAAATTGGTTGGTACACCAATGGTGACCGGTTGTAAACTATCCAAAGAGGATGACTCAGCCTTGGTTGATGAGAAAGAATACCGATCAATGATTGGTAAGTTGCATTATGTAGTGCATAGCAGACCAAATATTGCACATGCAGTTGGCATTACTGCAAGGTTCCAAAAAAGCCCAAGAGAATCCTACTTGGTTGCAGTCAAGCGGATTCTTAGATATCTAAAGGGAACTGTTGACTATGGATTGTGGTATCCTTATAGCAATGATTTCAACTTGAAAGTATTCACAGATGTTGATTGGGCTGGTAATGTGGATGACCGGAAGAGCACAACCGGTGGTGCATTCTTTCTCGGTGGTAGACTAGTCTCATGGATGAGTAAGAAGCAGAGTTGTATCTCTCAGTCTACAGCTGAAGTGGAGTATGTTGTAGCTTTCATGAACTACACTCAGACAATCTGGATGAAGCATGTACTAAATGGCTTCAAATTTCCTGTCTCTAGACCGGTAAGCATATTTTGTGATAACACAAGTGCTATCAATATTTCCAAGAATCCGGTTTTGCATTCTAGAACCAAGCACTTCGAGCTTAAGTATCATTTCTTGAGGGAAAAGGTTCAGAACAAAGAGATTGCACTGGAACATGTTTCCAGCAAGGAGCAGTTAACAGACATATTCACCAAGCCTCTCCCAAAGGCTACCTTTACCCACTTAAGAGGTGAATTAGGGGTGTTGCCCCTTCAGGAGGTGAACTAAGGTATGTGCTCCACATCAGTAGGTATTGCAAAGTCAAATCTTTTCAGGATTGATATGTTGAAGAATGCTACTCCTCAGGGGGAGCAGCATAATGGATCAGGGAAGCTTGTGCCTCCACTTTGGCATTGTTGTCAAAGGGGGAGAAGATGTGAAGCGGAGAAGATATCTGCAGAAATTGGGGGAGAAGATGTGAAGCGGAGAGATATCTTTGTATATTGCCATCAATGCCAAAGGGGGAGATTGTTGGCATTATGGGAACCGGTATGAAGACCTGATGACATTGTATGTTGTCATTGATGTCAATATATTGAAGTAACCAGTAATTTGTTGAACCGGTATATTGAAGTTTGCAACAGGCAAGAGAACTGATATGCTTGTGAATCATTATATTGTTAAGAAGAACCGGTATGGTGGAATGTGAACCGGCACATAGAATGTGATATGACTATCGGTTGGTAGTCTCAACTTTAGGGTTTTTGGTTGAAGTACTTCAAGCCGGTGTGACTCAACTGATGACTTTGTGTGATGAGTTAGCATTGTAATGAAGAATAGATTGTGTTGCCATGTCAGCCTTGTGCGCGTGAAGGATCTTGCATGAAGGAGATTGTTCCTATCTACCTCGGGAATGTGCGAAGTCTGTAAACGGTGAAAACGCGTGATGGGTTATCAGCCGCCATGAAAGCGGTGGCAAGTGAACGATGGAGAACATCTTGAGATCGGTTCAAGACTGTTGCATTTAATGCAATGTGCTCAACGGTTAGGATTGAATTGTTTGAATTGCTTAACCTAACAGGTTTAGGGTTTAGGGTTTATGCTACCGATCTATCTATTTCCTATAAGGTTGATGTTGTGTTTCTTTCTGAGGTTGTTGGCAAAAGTTGTGTGTGTGTATCCAAGTGAAGGGATATGTGATTCTTGCCAGACCAGAGGAGAGAAGTGATACCTGCAGAGTGTAAGTGCAGAAGGTGAAGAGAAGCTAAAGCAGATCTGCATTGGCATTGAGTGTTGTTACTAGATCATTGTAATACCTGTTGATCTTTAACCACTTCAACAGTTGGTAAATCCCTTAACAGGGTAGCTTTAACTGGCTTACTGTAAATCCTTTAACAGGGTGACTCAAAACCATTGAGTTCTTGAAATCCTCTAACAAGGTAACCTTTAACAGGGTTTAACCTTTAACTGGGTATTATAGCCATCCCTTAACCGGGTGATCCCTAACAGGATCGATTCCTAACAGAACCCATTGTATCAGTCTTTAACCGGACAAGGCTCCTAACAGAGCGGACTTCTAAAGAGCTCAAAAACAGCTTGTGGGTATTCATCCCCACTATGGTTTTTCCCAGTTGGGTTTCCACATGAAAAATATGTGTGTCATGTGTGATGCTTCTTCCATGTGATGCTTTGTTATTTTCTGTCAAGCAATGAATCATGATTATGTTGGCAAGCTATTATATTTCTAGTGATAGATTACCTGTTCATGCACTAGGGTGAAATGGAAATGAAGTATTAGATTATATGAAAAGATAAGTGTCAACCGGATTATGCTTGTCTTAGTTATTCTGGGTTTTGCCAGTTGTACTTTGTTTAAGACCGGTGTTACTATTTGTTTGCCAAAGCGAAGTGTCTACTGACAAACCGGTTTTAAGGAAAGTGTTTTTGTCTGTACTGATTCACCCCCCCCCTCTCAGTACTAGTTTGATACTATCTTTTCATCATTGAGTTATCAAATAGTAGCTTTTTGAAGAGTCAATCCTTGAGATTTGTGTATTGTTAGTGCCCAAGTCAATTGTAATGGCATTTTTGTAGAGCCGCCTCTTTCAATTGTCGGATTTGGAATTATAGATGGATGAAGATCATCAAATGGTAGTCCAAAGTAATTATCAAATTCAACTAATACATATGTTGGTGGTTGAGGTGGTCCACTTCCGAGTTCATATACAATTTTTTTAATATTTCCTAAAGCTCCATTTTTAAGTCCTACTTCTATCCATAGATTTGATGTCAACGTTACTCTAGCATTTTTAGGTAATAATAATTTTGTGTCTAGTTCATCATCTGTTACACCTCCGTTGCCAATAAGAGTTCCAATTTTTAATGATTATAATTTCTTCCTATTATGGTTGTGAACATTATCATTGTGTAAAAATAAATGAACATAATTATCAAATTTTGTGTTTCTTGTTGCATCAATTACCATATGAGACCTTGTCATTAGTAACATGCAATCATCTAATGTAGGTTTTGCATCCCTTATGTTCATTAAGAGTTCACGAAATCATTTTTGGTCACTGTTTTGTCCATCTTGTCGAAAAATATGATCTAAAGTAATAATAGTCTTGAGTTGTCCCAATAATAGTTTAGCTCATCTTCTACTTTCATATGGTGTTCTATCATTCACTAGAGATAATTGTCCAAGATCACCCAACATAATCATAGATATTCCTGAAATTTTTTATTAATTAGTAATTATGTTAATTTGTATGTATCATAACTCTTAAATTTGTGTAAGTAAAATGAAATTGAAATTTTACAAGTTGAGTAGAAGAGATACCTACAAAATTTTCATTTGCATTTATGGAAAAAGCTTGGTGTAGACGTGAATTTATATTCTCCATTAATCTATCACCAATAAAACTCATTTCATCAATCAAGATGTATCTGACATGTGTCATTTCCTCTTGGAAGGTTGTCAGTATTGTTCCATGAAGTTCTTTAAAATATATTATCGATATTCTTAATCTTGAATGAATAGGCAATGCTCCTATATAGAAGGTTGCAACTCCAGTTGGTGCAAGTACGAGTAGAGGAGATCCTATTAAATAGGTGCTATAAATAGTGAATGCTCCTATATTGACGGGTGCAACTCCAGTTGGTGCAAGCATGGAAGCATTTTGAAGTGCTTCATTTACAGCACCTATTAATGTGATCTACCTATTCATGTCATGCCTTGAATTATTATAAATAGAGGAGGTTTTATCCCTCTGTGAGGTAGTGTGAAATGATAATATTAATTGCTTCTCCCTAATTATTGTCGAGGTTACAATAGTTTACAAGGTGTGGTATATCATCATGGATAAGAGAACCAATACGATTAGTATATTATTCACCTTGATAATAATTTGACCAATTTGTCTCTTTATCTATATCTCTCCTGCCAAACATATCTATCTCTGAAGTTTGCAATATTCGGCATGGTGAAGCCTAGATATAATTTCTCATTCATTTTTTGTTGTTTCTTCTTGTCTAGTATCATTTTCTTCAATTTCAAAATCTTTAATGTTCTTATCATTTTTAGTGTCTATTCTCCGTTGCACATGCCATTGATTATAATTGAAGTTATCCCAATTTGTCTCTATTGCATCATTGTTATGCCCAATTTCCCTTTTGATGTCATAAAAAGGTTTGTATAGTAGTAATTCCGAAAAAACAAAAGTTTATCCATTTCTCTTAGCCACGTGTTGGAATAGATAGAAACCTTGGAAATACTCTAACAATACTTGCTTTTTTCGTCGGATTCCATTAGTTATCACCTTTTCTTTTAGGATTGTATATTTATAATGTTGTAGCATCAATCAATGATATTAAGTTTCCATAGCAAATGGAATATCTCAATATGCGTCAATGAATGAGACTGCATGTTCTTCATTGTTATTTTCATCATCTTTGTACTACATGCTTGAAAACTTTAGTTGAGACATTTAAATTAATAAATATCCTGGTACTTTCTACCAGTGGTAGTTCCAATAACATGTGACTTGTTTCTTGTGCTCCAATGTCCCTCTCAATTATTGTTTCAGTTAATAGCTTCCTATAAGCTTTTGTAGCTAAATCATATAGATTTTCAATATTTGCTATCTGTAATAACATTTGTTGGTATGATTTAGACCTTTTCTCTGATTTGGCTACATACTTTGTGATATATTTAATTACTAAATGTTTTGAAAGAATAGGTTGCAAATTTATATTTAGAAATGAGTATAAATGAATATAAACTGAGTCTAACTTTATAGAAAAACATAACATTTGTTATTATAAAGATATATTAACAAATTAATTTCAAACAAATAGAAAACAAAAGGAAAGTGACATAAATGTATTGAATTTTTATGATGTAGAGAAAAAGAGTATATTGGTGATATTTTGAAGTTTGTTTCCTTTCATGCATTATAGGAGATTATGAAAGCTTATTTATCCTCCAGAATTGAGGAAATTTGTGCTTTAAGCAAATATTTGATTTTTGAGTTTTGTTTTTGTAACTTGACTATGCTTTATATATTGTAGTTTAAACTCACCCTAAATTCATTGAAATAGTCTAAACTAACAAAACTTAAACTTAAAACTATCAATACAAAACTCAAAACATTGTTAATTAATATTAAAATTTATATTAGAAATTGATATATATTAAATTGATTTATATTAATTAAATATAATGTGAAATATATATATATATTAATTTATACTAGAGCAAGAGGTGGGAATGGCCACACAGTTTGTGGATTGAATAAGACGGAGCAAATTTTAGAATAAATAAGAAAAATAGAAATGCTAATGGTTGCGTATAAAGTTGGAGGAAGGCTCCAGAATTTAGAGAAATAAAGAGTTGCATTAGATTCGGGAGAAAGGAATAAATGCAAGAATAACTTCCTCTGCTCTTTCACTCTATTCCTGTACTTTCACTCTTTTCCTTGCTCTATGTCATTACCAAGCAAGTTTTGTTTCCTCTTCTTATGCAATCCTTCGGCTCATTTTGGTGATCTCTCTCCTCTATTATGCGACATGTCACTAGGAAAAAACACGCACCCTCCTTTTATTTTGGTGTTGTGTCGGAGAACTCATCCCATGGACTGCAATGATCGGAGGTTATGCACAAAATGAATTTGTTGGAAAGGCGTTAGAGACTTTCAAGGAAATGCAATCAGCAGGGTAAAGCCAAATTCCACAACTTTCGCCACATACTTCCTGCCTGTACCAAAATGGGAGCTTTGGAATTGGGTATCGACATCCATCAAAGCACAATGGAAGGGGGGATTTTGTCAGATATTATAGATGAAAATGCTCTGGTAGACATGTATGCAAAATGTGGAAGCATTGACAAGGCAGGTGAACTGTTTAACAAAATGCACAATGGAAGGGGAACTTTTGTCAGATATTATAGATGGAAATGCTCTGGTAGACATGTATTCAAAATGTGGAAGCATTGACAAGGCAGGCGAACTGTTTAACAAAATGCACAATGGAAGGGGAGCTTTTGTCAGATATTATAGATGGAAATGCTCTGGTAGACATGTATGCAAAATGTGGAAGCATTGACAAGGCAGGCGAACTGTTTAACAAAATGCCTGAAAGAAATGTGGTCTTGCGGAATTGCATGATCGCACGATATGCACTTAATGGATTCGTTGAAAAGGCTTTAGAAAATTTCAATAAAATACAATTGACAGGGGTAAAGCCAAATTCCACAACATTTGCGAGCATCCTCCCTGTGCCAAAATTGGAGCTATGGAATGGGGTGTGGACATGCATTAAACCATTATTTGAGGGGGATTTGTGTGAAATTTCCACGTTTAACTTTCTGCTATTTCATGTTAGAAATGGCATTTCACCTACTATTAGCCTCTTCAATCCTCGGGCTAATTTCCCAAATGTAATCTTAATGTACGCAATCTGGCTCTAGAGATGATTTTCACATCAACTCAAATACTCTTCTGACAATTATAGAGATTTTTAGAGTTTTGGATTTTTTTTCTGTTTACAATATTTTTTGATTTTACAAAAATGATGAATAATGCAAGACCTAAACTTGGTTTACAACATTTGACACTAGAGATTACAATTTGACACTAGAGATTACATCAAATATAAGGCACCCTGCCTAAGGTCCAAATGTTGCAAAAGATTCAAAATTTGCAAAAAGAACAAAGAGTTTCAAATAAATTCTTATATTTAGGGTTAGAAATCTGGTAAACTCTTAATGCAATTGACAGTTTTTTGCATTATGCACTATTGCTTCTACATCATACTCAAGTATGCATTCGCTAAAGCTATTGCAACCACTTTTTAATTGAGATGTCTTCATTTGTACTATTGTGGCCACACTTTCATTTCATTGCAAACTATGTAACAGACTCAATTATTGAGTCTTGTGCAATATAGCACACTCCTTTGGATTTGATCTTGCAAGTGAAATATTTGCTTTTGGCAAGCCTTATTCTACAACTTTTTATTCAAAATCCTAAAATTTACATTATCGTGTGAGTTTTTGAAGTAATATTAATTAATGAAGAGAAAATTTCACATTTAAATTATTAAGAGAAATAAATTATATAAATTACTATCAGCATAATTATTGCACCTCATTTAGGTGCAAGCGCTAGTTTATCTTTATTTTTGTTTAATGTTGGGAAGATATTATAAATATATATCACATTCTAGATTCTTTTCATAGAGGCATTTCATTGAGTGCAATGCATTTATCATTCCGTACATAGATTGAAGTTTTGAACTGAATTTGTTTGCTATTATTCCAATCCATTTACAACAGGGATTAATCTAGGAAATAAATGTTCTTATTTTTTGTTTAATTTTGGGAAGATGTTATAAATATATATCACATTCTAGATTCTTTTCATAGAGGCATTTCATCGAGTGCAATGCATTTATCCTTATATACATCGATTGAAGTTTTGAACTGAATTTGTTTGCTATTATTCCAATCCATTTACAACAAGGACTAATCTAGGAAATAAATGTTCTTATTTTTTGTTTAATTTTGAGAAGATATTATAAATATATATCACATTCTAGATTCTTTTCATAGAGGCATTTCATCGAGTGCAATGCATTTATCCTTTCGTAAATAGATTGAAGTTTTGAACTGAATTTGTTTGCTATTATTCCAATCCATTTACAACAAGGACTAATCTAGGAAATAAATGTTCTTATTTTTTGTTTAATTTTGAGAAGATATTATAAATATATATCACATTCTAGATTCTTTTCATAGAGGCATTTCATCGAGTGCAATGCATTTATCCTTCCATACATAGATTGAAGTTTTGAACTGAATTTGTTTGCTATTATTCCAATCCACTTACAACATGGACTAATCTAGGAAATAAATGTTCTTATTTTTTGTTTAATTTTGGGAAGATATTATAAATATATATCACATTCTAGATTCTTTTCATAGAGGCATTTCATCGAGTGCAATGCATTTATCCTTAAGTACATAGATTGAAGTTTTGAACTGAATTTGTTTGCTATTACTCCAATCCATTTAGAACAAGGACTGATCTAGGAAATAAATGTTTTATCCAAGTCATTTAATAATTTGGAGAGAAAAAATAACCAAATATTTTGTCTTCATAAGTAATTGAGGTTTGGTTAACATTAAATGTTAATATTATTTTTGGATATTGGAGACAAACCTATAATCATATAGTGTGCATCTAAGATTATATTAGAATTGAGGGAAGAAACTGTGATGATGAAAGATTGAGTTTGAAGAAGACAAATTCTCTTTCCTTTTCTGTATTTCGTTAAATATTTTAGTAATAACTAATAAATGATGAAACATGAAGCAACGCCAATAGTGAGAGGAAATTGTTGCAAAATGAAAAAAGGTAATTCTAGAGTTGGAAGTTATTAAATCTCACGAACTGATAGAGTAGTGACAATTTTCACACTGTTTTTAGTCTTATAAAATTAAGTGTACTTGAATAAAGAACTCAAATAATACTATATTGAAAATCTTTGAATAAACACATTCTTTCTATAGAAGACAATTTATCCCCTTTTTGCTGAATTTTGTTAGATCCATTTTTTAAAGGAGTTTTGTGGTGCACATTATAATTCTTAGACCAAATGGAAACTCTTAATACAATTTTCATTTCTCAATTATGTTCATTTATATTACACATTTTTACCTTCTGCCTATTTTGTTTTTGGATCACTATGAAATTTGTCCACATTATGGGTAGCCAAATGCATATCATTCAAAAAGGTGGTCGTGAGGCATGACATAATCGAGATATGTAATATGCCTTTCAAAAAAGCGTCAAATACATTACTTTCCAAATGGTTGTAATGAATTATGTATTTCAATTGGACTGAAATTGTATGACTAAGGATTTATTGCATATGAGGGCATACCATCTTTAGACAATGATAAAAAATTGCAGCTATTGAATAATTTTGTGTTATTAAACACTAATAAATGAGTGTCGTCTGAAGCAAATGGAGATAGCTGAAATAATAGTTTGTATGCTAGAGGAAAATGAGAGAGGAAAAAATGCACATTTAAAATTGAATAAACCATATTTAGTTGAATGGTGGAGATTAATAGCATTCCTAGATTTAATCCGGACAAGAATAAAAATACCTACAGATGGTTGAGTTGTAGTGGTATGCCTTTATATAAATTTCATTATTCTTTTGTAAGTATTAACATTATATACTGTAAAATAATTTTAATAATAATTTTTTTTTTTTTTTTTTGTAATTAACAATATTTTAAAGAATTTTTGTTTGTTAGATAAATTTTGAATCAACATTTTTAAATAGTTGTATAATAAAATTGATTTTGAAAATAAGATGTTTATAGAAGTTTTATTATTCTTTCAAAGTATTAATATTAAATTTATTTTAATAATAATCTTTCTTTCTAATTAATAATATTTCATTTTTTTTTTATAAACATTTTTTTCTTTTTCTTTTTTTTTTTGAAATAAAAGGGTAAAATTTTTATTGAAAATCAGACACAAGAATTACAAAGAGAACCAAGGCTCCAAGGCCCTAGAAAAGAACCACATGCCCAACCCAAAATTAGCCAATTTCATACCCATCCATGTCCTCAGCAAGAATCTTTTGCAAGTCTTGACAGTAATCCGGGGAAAGATGCTCCCAACCTTCAACTTTCCAATCACTACCATGTTCTGAGGCCCACTTAGCCAAACAATTTGCTGCTCTATTCCACTCACGAGGAATGTGGATGAAAGACACCTGCTCCATAGCCGAGCTAATATGAAGAATCTGACGAACAATCTCTACCAACTACCAATGAACCCCACTCACCTTCTGCTTTGTCAACAAGTTCACCACAATTTGTGAGTCTGATTCACAGATAACCTTCATTCGGCCCAACTCCCAGGCACTCTCCAAGGCATAGAGAATAGCAAAACCCTCCATAAAATTATTAGAATGCCACCCTTTATGAACTAAAAATAAGAGGACCACCCCCCCCATACGATTCCTACCAACACCAACAACCCCAGCAGGGCCTGGGTTACCCCTAGAGGAGCCATCGGTATTAATCTTGATAAACTCATCCTGAGGAGGTATCCATCTTCCCATCCTTTGAACCTTCTTCAAAGTACATCTACCTCTCCTGACACAAGCCAAGGCAGGAGACAACTCTTGCAACCCCAACCTACTCACAATATCCGCCTCATCTCTATTCAGAGGAAAATGCACCTCACATTTAGCTTCCACCGTCTCCCAAATCATAACAATGGTTCTATTCCACACTTGATGAACCACCAGTCTGACCTCATGAAATATCCTCATGTTCCTCTCAAGCCAGATCTGCCACAGTATGAAAATGGGCCCAATGTACCAGACAATTTGGAGGAAGGAGGAGAAGATAGGAGGTCTGCCCAAACTGCTCCAAAACTCCACCAGTGAATCCACGTGAACACAAGGATGCTTCCACACCCCCTACCAATAGTGCCAAATAAGCATAGAGAAGGGGCATCTGAAGAACAGGTGTGAGGAGTCTTCTTCCCCTTTACCGCATAAGGCACAAATGGAAGGCCCCAAAAATCACCGCTTGCAGATATTGTCCTAGGTTAGGCATCTGTTCAAAGCCAAAGTCCAAGCGAAGCAGTTACACTTTGGCCAAGAAAGATTATTCCACACTTGTTTCCACTAGGGAACCTCTCTTCCCTCAAGTCTGCAATTCAACAGTACCCGATATCCACTAGCAACAGTAAAGACACCCTTAGGATTCAGAAACCAAGCAAGTCCATCCCTACCCTTGAGAGAACTACAGTGTCTATTCGCCAGAATGCCATGCAACTCTGCACACTCTTCCTCCATCCCAACAACCGACCACTCATTAGGAGCCTTCCACCGCTCCATCTCCAGCCACCCACACCTATACACAACCTTGAAGTCATTCACGCTAGACCACCCTGCCTCCAAAAACCTCTGGAAAATATTCCCAAGGTTCGGAAACTGATCCAGGATAGGGGGTAACCATCCCAAGAGTCGTCCAAAATAGGACCTCTTCCCCTCTCCTGCAAATCCAAAAAAGACCTTCCTTAATAAGAGAAGCCCCCTTCTTAAGATTACTCCAAATTGTTGAACCTTTACCCTCAAGCAGATATCTTGGAATTTCCTCCATCAGGATCCTGTGCATATATTTGTAGGCCAAAATCCTAGCCCAGCCACGATCCTGCTCAGCACACTACCTCCAGTACAATTTAGCCACCAGAGCCTCCCCAAATAAAATAGATTGCCTTAAACCAAGCCCTCCCGACTGCTTCGGGCTAGACACCAAATCCCAATTGACAAGACAACATTTGGAGGAGGAGAGGTTACTTATCCATAAGAATTGCCTAGCCAAAGAGTCCAATTCCTTAAAGAACCACTTAGGAGCCACTTGAATCATACATTGATAAGTCGGAAGAGCCTGAACCACCGACTGAATCAGTTGAACCCTCCCAGCAAAGGATAACCATCTATTAGTCCAGTGATCAACCTTCATGCGAAATTTATCCAAGATAACCTACCAAGATTCCCTAGGAGGGTTACTAGGAGAAATAGGAATACCCAAATAAGTCAAGGGCAAAGAGCCAACTTGGAATCTCAGGATAAGAGCAATCCTCCTTTGAATAGAACCGGGTGTGTTGAAAAAGAAGATAGAAGATTTATCCTCATTAATCATCTAGCCCGAAGTTGCAAGATAAATATCCAAAACCTTTCTCAGATTAGTGGCCTCTCTGATCCGAGCAAGTCCCATCAGGGCCATGTCATCAACAAACTGCAAGTGAGACTGTGGTTGCAAGTCATTACCCCAACTCCATCCCTGAATAAATCCCTGACCCACATTATGTTTAATCAACCTCTCCAAACCCTCAGCTAGAAGAATGAATAGGTATGGGGATAGGGGATCCCCCTGGCGAAGACCCCTAGAAGCACCAAACAACTCAGTATGATCTCCACTAATTAGCACTGAGAAAGATGTAGATGTCACACAACTCATTACCCATTGGATCCATTCATCAACAAAGCCAAACACCCTGAGAATATTTTGGAGGAAGGACCAACGAACTCTATCGTAAGCCTTAGCCATATCCAACTTAATAAACATAGCTTTTTCCTTGGAGGTTGCCATAGAGTGAATGATCTCTGTAGCAATGACCACCCCGTCCAAGATTTGGCGCCCTTCCACAAACCCACTCTGCTCCTCAGAGATAACATCCCCCAAAGACTTTTTCAACCTATCCGCTATCAGCTTAGAGATGATCTTGTAAATCACATTGCAGAGAGAGATGGGTCGGAATTGGCCTAACCGATCAGCCCGATCACACTTGGGGATGAGTGCAATGAAATTCACATTCAAGGCCCAAAGCATTTGCTTATTCCTCTGGGACTCCTGAACTACTTCCCATAAGTCCAACTTGATAATATCCCATAACTCTTGAAAGAATTCAACCAGGAGCCCATCCGGTCCAGGAGCCTTTCCCTTTCTCATGTGAAAAATAATCCTCTCTAGTTCTTCCAGCGAAATGGGACCCATAAGCTACTCATTCATCTCCCTAGTAACGAGAGAAGGGATGCAATCAAGAACTTGATTCTCCTCCATCGATTCCCCCTAAGAATCCTCCCTGAAGAGAGACCGGAAATAAAGTAAAGACTCCCTAGAAATCTCCTGCAAGGATAAATGCTTCTCACCTCTATCATTAACCAGAACTGGAATGGCATTTCCATGTCTTCTTGCTTTCACTGAATTGAAGAAGAAGGCAGTGTTCTTATCCCCCTCTTGAAGCATATCAATACGAGCTCTCTGTTTCCAGTATATTTCCTCCCTAAGCTCCCATTCCTCTAGAGCCTTGACAACCATGTCTTCCTCCCTAAGCAAGGCTTCAGACAAACCATGCTCTCTGATGTCACTGGTGATGCCATTCAACACTTTCTGAGCAGCTTTCTTAGCATGAAAAATATTCTCAAAACCCTAACGGTTCCACTTTTTAAGTTGAAACTTAACAAATTGTAGTTGCTTAGCAAAAGTATACATAGCAGTGCCAAAGGATGGCCTCCCTTTCCTCCACCACTTCGCTAAAAGAGTTTGCAAAGTAGGATCCCGAAGCCACATAAGTTGGAATTTGAATGAAGGAGAGCGAGCAACCCAAGCAGAAGAAGAAACCAACTTGATGGGCTAGTGATCGGATCCTCTCCAATCAAGAATCTCTGAGCTTGTGGACCACTCCCCACCAATCCAAAAACTAGAAACCAGAAAATGATCTAGCCTTTCCGCAATCCAATACTCCCCTACCCTCCTATTGTTCCAAGTGAATAGACCATTACTAGGCTTAATGTCAACAAGATACAACAAAGCTATATTATCTCGAAAAAGGAAAGGCAGAGGTTCTAACTGCATAACACCCCCTTCTTCTCACTCAACTCAAGGATGGCATTGAAATCACCCACCATAATCCAAGGATGCAAGGGGACCAACCTTCGCATACAAGAGATATGGGACCATAAATTCTTCTTACCCTTAAGATCAGTGGGGGCATAGATGTTAGTAACCAAGATATATTCCCCAGTCTCAAGACTAGAGACAACCCTGGATAACGAAGATCTGGATGCCACCCACCAACCAAGGTGAATCCTTAGAGGGTTCCAAAGATAGGCCACCCCTCTCGAGGAGCCCACAACCCCAATACACTGACACTGACATCTCCCCCAAAGCTTTGTCACCAAATCCATCATACTTTCCACAGAAAGTTTTGTCTCCTGCAAAAATAGGATATTAGGAGAATGGATCCTTATCAACTCCCGAACAACTTTTTGTCTAGGGCCACTGTTCAAGCCCCTCACATTCCATGATAAAACAATCATTTAGGGGGATTGGAAAAATGAGAATCCAGAGTCTTTACTAACCCTAACTCAACCAAATTCTCCCCCATCAATTTGATCTTCTCTAAGTCCTTTTTTTTGCCAGCCTTTGAACTCTTCTTCGATGATCCTTTCTTAATGTCTTTTTGGTGGAGACCCAAATGTAATCCCATCTTGTTACTTTTGGCCCTAGCAGATTCTAATTTTTGAGTTGAAGGAGAGACCTCCCCCCAACCAACTCCACTACAACACTAGGTATGGTCCCCAACTGAGCCACAACTGGCTGATCCATCTCCATTTGCTAGCTCCCAGCAATTTGCAAAGCCTGGGTTGAGGCCCAATTCACACTATCATCGGCCAACCCTGGAGCACCCTGATCCAAAGGAGTCAGCCCAGGGTTCACCTCCTATTGGGTGAGATCATCCAGGGCTTCAAACCTGTTAAAGGTATCCTCCTCCTGTCTCTCATGTAGGGGCCTCTTTTGTCCCCGATCCTTGTTCTTTGTCTTAACTGGGACAAAACCATCAGTACCCACAACTTCCCCAATCATGGCAACTTTTCCTTTATCAACCCCATCTATGTTACGGGTCGGTTGTTGAGCTTGGCGCACCATCGGTTTATACCTAGGACACTTGCACTACAAGTGACCATACTCATGACATACACGACACCGAAAAGGTAAAGTCTCATCATCCAGTTGTTGAACCCAAGAATAAGAACCTGCACACATATCTATAGCATCTGGCAAAGACTCACTAAGATCAATTTCAACACAAATGTGAGCAAATGTCATTACCCTTCTCCCCAGGGTTTGCGAAGAGGCTCCAACTGGCCTCCCAAGCACTGAAGCGAGCATCCATAGCACATCCTCCTGACAACATTCCACCAGAAGACGTAGTAGATGGACCCACACTGGGACCCTATTCGGGAGTTCCTCTAAAGGATTGAACCCTACATGCCAGGGTTTGATAAACAACCCCACTTGGTTGTAAAAATATGGCCCTCCTTTAAAAACCCTACTCCAATCCTCCATGCAATTGAAGGTAACCATGAAGTAGTTGTTTGCCAGTAACATAATCTCCATCTCTCCTTCGGGAGCCCAAGATCTCTGAGCCCAGTTCTCCAAAAACTGCAGAGAAACCCTCATCCCCAAAAACTTGCAGTATAACGAATGTTTGGAAAAGTAATCAACATCTTCCACTATCATCTCCAGAGGAATACTCACCCTAGGTCTCTCGTTGCACTTCTCTAGGCAGCCATTAATCTTCGAGATCCAAGAACCCCCAACACTTCCAGCCCTGGACTCTGAGGCAAAAAGGTTATTATCAAAGGTCTTTACATTTTGGGGTGGAGATTTCAAACCCACCGCAGCCCGAAAATCCATATCGTGAGGTGCCTTCAAGGCCTCTCCACCAAATCTAGACATCGCACCTCTCGGAGAGCCCACCTCCTGAAAGAAACTAGCCAAGGACTCTACACCCTCTTGCAACAAACACCCTCTCCCTACCACGTAGCTTGAGCCCCCCACTGCCCTTCCCCATGCACAGGCTGCAGTTCTGCAAGAACCTCGATCCCTTGCCCCCGCAGCACCTCCCACCACCTGCAGCCACCGCTCCACCTATACCCCCGCAGCCCCAAAGCCAACCCCTCCCACAGCAACACCCCCGTTCGCAACCACCACCCTCACGCTACTGCGCCAGCATGCAGGCTCCTCCTACAAGCTAGGGTTGCAATGTCCTAGCTCGTGTTCGGCTCCCTCCACGCGCAGTGTTGCCATCTCCCCTCGATCCATGAGTACTCACCAAGTTGTCCTTTATAAACAATTTTCAATCAACATTATTTTACAAAATTATTATTTATTTTTTCATTATTTTAAATCATAAATATAATCAAAATTAAAAAAATTCATCCAGTTTTAGTTTCTTTATGATTTTTTTTAATTATTAAAAAAATCATTCATATTTGGTATTTAAAAATCAAAATAAACCAATATAAAGAAAATATAGACTTGTATTAAAAAACAAATTACAAAACAAACAAGTATAAATAAAGTATGTTCTAATATGGATGCATTTACATGGTTTTGTAATATGTACATTTCACACCCCCGCAAGGGATTAGTCTTGCCTAGCTGACCCCTTGGTTGGGCATTGGGCTAGATTGCAGGAATACCCTTGACGTATCAAAAAAAAAATGGGCTGCCTCCAAGGTTAGAGTATAACTTTGCAATTAAACTAATGAAAAAATTCTCTTATAAAGTTTTTTTAGTACATACATAAAAAAAGAAAGCCTCAATCTTAAGTCTAATCTATATTTTGTATCTATTTTTAGATGTTACTAAGATTTTAATTTTAATTTTAATTTAAGTATATTTATATTATAATAGTATTAATATTATATTACTATATTATTTATGTTAAAATTATTATATTTTTGTTTTTATATTACTGTATGACATGCTTATATAAGCATAATTAAAATTAAAATATACAAAGCCAAGCAAAAAATATTTTATGGCTTCTTCGTTTGCAATACAAATGTTCACTCTGTTACCTTCCCCACCAATGTTGTTGAGCTTGTCAAAGAACAAGCTAAATGCAAAGGAAGTAAAAACATGAAAACTGTTGAGAAATATGATGGATGCTTTAATAGAGCTTTTCAATATAATGACACAGGATGGCCAACTATTGGCTCTAAAATTGGCTAGATTTATAGTAGATGCCCTCAAATATGGTACTTTAGGCCTACATCTTCTATTAGGTTGTTAATTCTCAGTTGTGTGCAATGCCAACAATGGTGCGATTTTTGTGGGCTTTGTCCAATTCATAGAAGGATCTGTTGAATACATTGGTGGAGTTTTTGGAGGCCAAACCTTTCTTTTGAGGAATGTTGACCAAAGAATTTTAACACAGATGTTGTTGGAAGATTTTACAAGGAGTTTATGAAGTATGAGGCAAAAATTGTGTTTGAAACATGGCAAGGGTTTTAGGGAAAATGTGAGCAAAATCATTATAGAAATTATACATGACTTTTGCTAGAAATTTATATGAGACTCGATATTTGTGTGCACTTTGATTGCCCTAGGCTGGAGGCTCCCAAAGCCAAAAAAGGTAATTGATTTTTTTCTTTTGTGGTGTAGAATTTGTTGGTTTGATTTTTTAACAAAAATATTAAGTTTTTACTGGAATTTGATGCAACAAAGATTCAAGCATGAGACATCACAACAAAGTACCATGCTTCACTCACAAGTTCAAACCTTCATACATCCAGGGAATAAGTATGTATCATGTAGGCAAAAGGCCCACAGTTATTTCTATCTTTCCATAGTGGAAATACCCAACAATAAAATTATTGTTACAGGGTTCTTCCATTGAAAAGGTCATAAATATTTCATTTCTAAATACCATTTTAAACTAAAACTTGAATAATTTACATTACAAAGTGAAAGGTTTACATTTTGTACTTTATGTAAAAGAGTTAGCCACAAAATATTCTCTAACGAACATAATTACTATAGCAAAATTGGCCCAAGCCAATTTTTTCTCCAGGGTAAGAAATCGAAGGGTGAAAGAGATGTCTTCTTCCACTTTGCTACATAATTGAGGTCTATAAAGTCATCAAAGACACAAAGGGAGGCAAGGAGTCAATAGAGAAGTGGGCATTGATGAGTGCATTGGACAACCTCCTTCAATTGTTTAATGATCATCTCAGACAAAGATTTCAATCTCTTATAAATAAATGCTAAGATGAATTTACTGAAATGCCCTAAAATGAAGCCTCTAGCAAAGGCAAATAAAAGAACTCTCTCCCTACGTCTTAGTCTTATTGCAGGGTATCTCTGAACCCTTTTGGGCTTTTGATTTTTCAGACTCGTGGAGCCTTTGGTAGCAGTTTGTCCTCAACCTCAGAGTCTGAAGTATGACAAGCTAGAGTTAAAGGTTGACAAGGTAGTGGACTCCTAGATGGTGCTAGCTTGGTTTGATTCCTGCGACCTACAATCTTCAACCGACTGAAACTTGTGAGGTTTTGCAGACCTAAAAATAAGTTTAAAATAAAAATAATTTCCTTTCTACATGCACAACAGTTAAGATTCTACAATTGATAGCAATGGAATGGAATATGAAACCCTAGTTTTATTTGTTTGATAACCATGGAAGATGTCGAGTGGATTGAATTTGTGGCTCTATAATGGTGGCAGTCATGTTTGCATTAAAGGCCTATACTCAATGACATTTTTCTCTATAGCATCCTAAAATTGCACCCCTTGCAATTTTGACTGCATTTTAGGACCTCACCTTACTAGTCTCATCCCCGTGCTTGATCGAGACTTGTTTATGCCTCCCCTATGCAACCAAGCTTCATATTTGCATCTTATAATTGCATAGCCTCTTGTTCCTAGTCTAAATTGGGGTAGGACTAGGGCACCACGCCTTGGTCCTCCCTAACCAGGACCTATTTTGGCCCCTAGGCCCTATCTCAAATTTGAGCAGGAAATAAATCCCCCATGTCATCCTATGTCAGAAAACTAAATGTTTGACGACATGCAGGTATATAAGGAGGTCTTCCCCTCTCATTTGGAGATAAGGGCATAAAGGTGAATATACATTCATGAAGGCGGAATTGGACCTCAAGCATTCAAGCATTCAAGCATTCACCATCAAGCATTCTTGAAGGCTGCACATTCTTCATCTATCCATTGGAGCATTATTTCATCATTCATTTCCAAGAATGTGTGTGTGCTAGGGTTTTGTCATGTTCATGCCATTTCATAAAACATATGTGATTACATCTAAAAAGCAAAGCATCATCATCATCTATTGCAGATATGAAGGTATACCTTTCCACCATTTTCAAGCATTTACAGTATTTCATTCAAGGTTGATTCCAAACCGGGGTTGACTTAGGCAAACCCCTATTTCCAACCCCTTTCTCCTTCTTTCTATATGTAAGAAGTAGGTGCACAACTATTCTTCTAGAGTTAAACTTTATTTGCAGAGACGAAAAAACCCTTTTCGACATGCAAAAAGTTTGGAGGACCAAGAGGGGGTCGACTTGGTCCAGACACATGGTCCTTGCAACTTTTGACAAATTTCACAAATCATCTCTGAATCATCTCAAACTTCTTAGATCCAGGTGCACGATGAAATCCCGAATATGTAGCTCATTGTTTTCACTTACTTTGTCTTTAACTTCAACACTTTACTTGTTCAACTTACAAAAGAGGGTCAAACACATTTCAAACATAATCGATCCACTTAGTATTCAGTCCTTGTATCATTTAGGATTAGATCTAGTGGATTCATCCCCTCTTTTGAAAATAAAGTCCTCCAAGTGAAAACAGGCTTAATGATTTTCCCCTTCCATGTGGTGAATTTTCTAAAGCTCCAATTTTCCACTTTACATTCTCTAGCTTTTCATATGGAATTCATCTTTTAAAGTATGTTGTTTTTTTTACTTTGGAAATTAATGAATAGATGATTTAAATGATACCTCTCTGAACCAAGCATTTACAACGAAATCTTGTGGTAGATCTTGTCAATGTGGACAAGACAAAAAGCATTATCAACTTGGGTAATTTACTGTCAAGGACTGCATGGCGAGGGTTTTTCTTTGTTCATAAATTTATTTTAATAAATGTAATTGATGAACTTGTAGGAAGAAGGGGATGGGAAAAAATAATAAAGACAAATGATGATAGTGGTGAATGGTACTAATGATCCAAAAAAATCCTGAAAACCTTCCCTACATCTTACAACATTTTGATGTAAGTTTCCAACAAAAAGGTTAAATCAAACAAAAATTCAATCCAAATGCAATGCAAGTATTAAGAAATAAGACTGTAAAAACTAAAATGAAAAAGAATGCAATAATAAAAAAAATAAACATACAAATACATATAATACTAAATAACATATCAAAATTAAAAAATGTTTTAACTTATCTAAAACATGGAGTGTGGGAGCAAGATCAAGTGAAGGAGCAAGATCAAATTGCTAGGGGCATGCAAAACCATGGTGTCGATCAGCGTTGGATCTCAACAGACAATCGAGCTTATAGGTGCGAACTTTTGAGGGCCAAAGATCCAAATTGCAGCAGCTGGAGCAAAGAAGTGGGCAAGGAAATACCCATGGAAGATCTACAAGCAAGGGCTAAATCCAACCTTAAACATGAATGGCAGGATAATCATAAGCCTCAATGGTCTATGAAGGCAGTCAATGGATTGATAAATGCAATCTGACACTATTTAGGGAAAATCAATCTATAGTCAGATACCAAGGGAACTTTAAGGAAAAGTGGCCAATGCAGAATCAAAATGGCAGATATGGAGTACACTGGAGGACAAATTGAAATCATTGCAGATGGGATTCATCATGGATGCATGAGAGAGGGAAGACTATATTCAAAAATTAAAATTGGCTCTCCTATCAGAGGCAATGGAAAAATCATCCAAAGGACCAAACTAGGCAATCATAAATTCTCCATAGACAAAGTTTCCAAAGTGGAAGGAATGGGTGGTCCAAGAAAATTGGAACATCGAATGTGGATTCTTTCATTTATTGAAGAAACAAAGACACATCGAGGCTAGGCAAAAATGGCAAATTTCGAACCAACAAAACTTGGAAGAGCAACATCAAAAAACTCAATGGAGTTGGTACATCTAACCCCAACCTGAATGAAAATGGTAAGTCCTCAACCCCCCATGTTCAAATTGATGAAGCTAAATTAAATCGGGATAGGGAAAGGCTTTGAAATGTAGCCATTTTCATTAAATGGGGTGGAGGGTTAATCGATACTAGAAGATTTGAAAACTGGTTTTAACCAAAATTGGGGGCCCCAAACAATCATAAAGTCATTTCCCAATGGATATTTCCTAGCGAAAATTTCCAACTTAACAGGAAAAGAAAAAGCCTTAAATAGTGGCCCGCATTATCTTGATAGTGCTAGTTTGCATTTAATTGAATGGTACCTGTAGACACTGAAAATTGTCCTAAGTCTTCAATGACACTTTTCACTAACCTTTTTCGTCTAATAATTTTAATTATTTAATTAGTATTAATTTTCTTCTTCCAATTTCCTATAATTAAATAATTCTTAATTATTTAATTATTGTTCTTCTAAACTATTAATTAAATAATCTTCATTATTTAATCAATATTCATCAGTATCTCTTTCCAATCAATTAATCTTGATCTTAATTGACTAATCCTAACTATTCATATTCGATTAAATAATTTGCTTAATTATTTAATCCCTTTATTCTAAACTAATTATTCTTCCATGCTTAAAATAATTATTTAATCCCCTTCTCCAAATTGTTCTAATTAAATAGATTTTTAATTTATTTAATTGTCATGTGTGGATGAAATAAATAAATTTAATGTATTTATTTATGACCCCACTTAGCTCTTCCACTTTCTAATTTTTTATTTCCAATTATCTCTTTAGACTTGCTAATTCTCCACTAGTCTTTTCCTCTCTTTCATTTTGACATATTTTGTTGAAAATCACTTTTTCCAATATTCATTTTCACTTATCTCTTTTTATTTCTATTTCTTCCTCAACATTAGAAATGCAATTTCCTTTTTATCCTCACTTAACAAGTCATCTCATTTAATATTGTCCATTGATTACTTTCAATCTCATATCAATCTTAGTCATCCAATCAATCCCAATTTTTCTATAAATTGAGCTCTCATTGCTCATTTTTAACAACCATGCTTCTAGTATCCTTACGCTACGAATTTCACTTTGCAATCTTGCTTTTCACTTGCACTTGTTTTGTAGGTGAGATCAATGAAGAACAATTTGAAGGAGAAAGAATAGCAATGGAGATTCATGGAGGAGACATTAATTTATGATGGTTTGCATTTATTTTAATTTTCTTGTCTTCATATCTCTATTGATTGAATTAGGAGTTATTATCATAACTTATTAGGTTTGTGGTTGCCTAATCATATGATTTGATTCTTGTTCCCATATTCCTACTTACAGTACCCACATTTCAATCCATGGAAACATAAAATTAAAAGAGGACCAATTTGGGTTAGATTATACAATATTCCTGTGGAATATAGGGGAAGTGAGACACTTGAAGATATTGGAAAAGCACTGGGTAATGTGATATCTATGGATCCAATTCTTGAAGATAGGGTTTGGGGTGCATATGCTAGAATATGTATAGACATCTTCCCCCACCAAATTTTGCCCTTAGAGATTGAAATCCTTTCCAAGGATGGAACTTGGATTCAGAAGATAGAGAGAGAAGACCTTGTGACCCTTTGACCTAAATGCAAATCCAAATTGCATGAATTGTTGGAATGTAATGGAACAGTGGAAGTCAATAAGGCCAACCAATATTCTCAAACACTATTCCATTATATGTCAAAAGACATAAACAACTCAAGCAATGACAGGAACATAGATTGGAATTGAGAAATGGACTTGATGCTATACATTTAGAACATAGAAGAGCACAAGTTGGGTGCTTCCTTTCATCCCTCCTTGGAAGAAAGAACTAGCACCCAAATTGATCTAGAGAATAAGGAACAAACCCTAGCTAGGGATAAATCATCTAATGGAATGAGTGGAAGGGAAGGAAATTCCACTAAGATAATAGATGAAGATTTTGAAGAGAATGAAGGTGAGGTGGGGAAGGGAACTGGAGCAAGCATTAATTAGATGAGTTGTAGTTTGGATGAAAGCCAAGAACTAAATAGAGTCTGGAGTAGGGTTAGAATATAATAGAAGAGAATGTCACTATGGAGGATGGAGACTATACAACAGTTGCCACAGATAGAGAGGAAGATAGGAGTGAACCCAACACTAATAATGAAGAAATAGAGAAAGATGAGGCTGAATCAATCACTAATGAAACAAAATCAGAAACCGAAAAGTGTTTTGAGGAGGGATCTTTGAACAAAATGGTAGAACGAAGTATACTGTAGATAGATTCCAACATAAAGAAACCCAACATTGAAAGGAAAAAATAGAGGGGTTGAATGTCCAACAAGGCAAAGTTAGAGATGGCAAGGAGTGCTAAGGGACAAAGGAAACTTAGGAATGAGAAGGAGATACTCCTTCCCAAGGAGCCATGAATCTCATTACATGGAATTCTAGGAGCTTAAATGCCTCTATTAAATGGCACCTAATGTGGCGTCAAATCAATTCTAGAAAAGTAGATATCTTTCTTTTACAAGAAACCAAATGGAGTATGGAAGAGTGTCAAAAAAGGATGAAATCATGGTGCATTTGGGATGGTTTTTTTGTGGAATATGATGGGGCTTCTGGTGAGTTAGGGTTCTTATGGAATCCATTATCCACCCAATGTAATTTGTTGGTCCAATATCAAAACTGGATGGTGATTAATTGCAAACTTCTCAATCAAAACACAAGGTTTATGATTATTAATGTATATGACCCAATTTCCACCCTAGATAAAAGAGAATTATGAAATAACATATCCAACTTGTTAAGTTGCAAAATGTATTAAAATTATTATTAGAGGAGATTTTAACACCACCCTGGATAATTCAGAAAATCAAGGTGGATTGCAAACCTTTATCAAGAGTTCAAATGGATTTTCAAAATTTTGTGAATGAGAATCATCTCAGGGATATCCCAACCAAAAATGGAAGATTTACTTGGACTAATAGAAGGAAAGGTTTTACTATCATTTCAAAAAGATTGGATCGATTTATGTTATAAGGAGACTGGATAGATTTCATAGACTCCCTCGAGGCTCAATTCCACACATTGGGTGAGATGATTTTCTGGTGCCTCTTTCCATATGGCCCGAGGATGGGAAGGTTGTGCTCCCTTCAAAATTCAAATTATGTGGCTCAGGTACCTCTCTATAATGGATCTAATGAAGATTTGGTGGAATGAGATCAGATTTGTCAATCATTCCAAAATCTACCTTTTATCTAAAAAAATTTCCCATATAAAACACAAATTGAAAGAATGGAACAAGGATCATTTCAAAAATATCCTTGAAGAGAAAGCCATAGGAGAAGAGTAGCTACAACATCTAAATGATGTTGTTATCTTGAATGGAATGACTTCATTCAAATTTGAAAAAGAAAAGGATTTAAAGCCCCAATTGATTGAGCTACTTGCAAGAGAGGATACATACGGGAGACAAAAATCTAGAGAAATTTGGCTAAAAGAAGGGGGTAAAAATACAAAATTCTTCCACAAGTCTGACAATGTTAATCAAAGCAAGAAGAGAATTGTGGAAATCTAAAATGAGGATGGCACAGTAATACAATCCACAAATGAGGCAAATCAAGAAGCAGTAAGGCACTTTCAAGCAACAATGAATAGAGATGCTCTGACCCAAATTGAGGAAAGGGACAAATTCTTAAACAAAATACCCTCATTAATTAGTGAGGCAGATAACCTAGAATTATACAATCCAGTTTCATTAGAAGAAGTCAAGATTGCTACTTTTCAATTCAACCCCAACAAAGAACCAGGCCCAGATGGATTTATTACTAGATTTTTGCAATTCTTCTGGGACATTGTGAAGGATGATTTGTGGAAGACCGTGGAGGAGTCCAGGAGGAAAACAACTATGCTAGGGGAAATGAATCAAACATTCATAGCAGTGGTCCATAAGAGGAAAGAAGCATAGAGTATGAATGATTATAGGCCAATAAAACTGTGCAACATGACATACAAAATCATCACCAAAGTTATTGCTAATAGGCTGAAAGTGGTAATAAATGAGGTGATATCAGAGGAATAGAGTGGTTTCTCCTCGGGAAAGTTGATTGTGGAAGGTATCATTGTGGCATATGAAGCAATACATTCTGCAAGGAAACTCTGTTCTCCTTGTATGATTGTTAGACTAGATATCGTAAAAGCTTATGACCTTGTGGATATGCATTTTCTCCTCAATGTCTTAAACAAGTTTGGGTTTTAGGATAAATGGGTTGAATGGATTGGAATTTGTAGACATTCCCCAAGGTTGTATGTGCTTGTGAATGGTAAGTCGCATGGTTTCTTTAAATTAACTAGAGGGATCAGACAAGGTGATCCTATCACCCTTTCTTTTTATAATCATGGTAGAGGCTTTGGGCAGAGCCATCACCCAGTGCAAGATTGAGGGGTAGTGGGGGGTATAAGTATCACTATTGGAATGGATTCGGTCACCCATCAACAATTTGCTGATGACACTATACTATTTGGGAAAGCCTCTAGATCTAAGGCAAGATCCATCAAGAAAGTGTTAGACAACTATAGCAAGGCCTCTAGCTAGAGAATTAATTGGAGGAAATCAGAGCTTTATTTCCTCAACACTCAACCCAGTCTCCAAAGTAGTATAGTTATAATTCTTGGCCTAAGAACACCATATTTTTTTGGGAAGTTTTTGGGAATTCCTTTGTTTGTGGAGATGAACAAAAAATGTTATCGGGAAGATCTTATCAACAAATGCAAAAAAGAAATATGGAACTATGGAAGGGCAAATGGTTAACCTCTACTACAAAATTCTAATGATCAAAGCAGTTTTATCTGCCATCCCAATCTACTCTATGTCATGTCTGAAGATCCCTAAGGCAGTAACAGATAACTTAATCAAAATTCTAAGGAAATTCTTTTGGAATGGGACCAATGACACCCAAAATATTTTCACTCATTTCATGGGACAAGATTTCTAGGCCTCACGAAGCAAAAAGAGTCGGAGTAAAGAAACTAAATATCATGAATGTTGTCATGGGTGTCAAACTTGTTTGGAGTATGTATCAATGCAACTCTAAATGGGTCAGGTTATTGAGAAAGAAATATCTAGATTTTGAAGATCCCGTTTGAATCTTCAATGTCAGAAACCCCCAAAAGGATCTGCAATTTGGAACTTAATTCTTGACCGCAGTGACATTATCATCAAGCACATCACATGGGATGTAAAAACCTCATTTTGGGATGACTCGTGGGATGGTCATCCAGAACTTTGGAGAATGCAAGATTTGGAGGATATCATAAGGGAAACAATCAATGTATGGGGAAGGAAAGTATGTGACTATGGGAACATCACATGGAGTAATAACATCCCAAAGTGGGAATGGAAATCACTAGATGAAGTGAATGTCGCTCAAGATCAAAAAGATAGATTGAAAGAAATATTAAAATCTAGATACATTAATGTATCAGAACAAGAGTATCTCATAAAATGGTGTGCTTGAATGGATGGGGAGTATAAATTCAAGATTGGCTACAAAGTGAAGGAAGATGCACTAATGGACAAGCAATGGCCCAAGGATTTGCTAACGGGGAAGCACTGTCTCTTGAAGGAAGGGGTCTTCTCATGGTTGGCAATTCAAAATATATTTTTTACTCAAGATAGGTTGATTAAGTTGGGTATTCTTGGACCTGGAAGATGCCCACTTTGCAAGTGTAAAGATGAAGATGCTAATTGTATATTACTTTCATGTCCTTATGCAAAAGACTATTGAAAATAATTCACTACAATTCTCAATTTTCAAATCTCTATTCCACTCAAATTGAGAGAATGGTTTGGTATGTGGCCTAAATGGGAAAAGGGGGGGGGGTGTGTGGGTATTGGGTGCTTGTGGCAAGTAATCCCCTCATCAATTATTTGGGAACTCTGAAAGGATCTCAATAGAAGAATATTCAAAGATCAATCCATGCCTAGGGATAATTTAATAAAAAAGATAAAGGCACTTATTGTGGAATTGGCAAACTCAATAGCAAAAAACAAAACATTAAAGGGGAATGACTACATAAACTAGGATGAGAGAATGGTCAAACTTTTCAATGGTCTAATTATCCCTCTTTTTCTTGGAGATAACTTGGATAACTCAGTTGAATCTCGATAGAAAATAAGCCGGGTGCCACCCAATCTTGGGTGGATCAAAATAAATTTCAACAGTGCCTCAAAGGACAACCCATGTCTGAGTGGTATTGGATGTGTTTCTTGAAATGAAGTGGTAATTGTGTTAGTAGAAAGGTTTAAAGCAATTGGTGTTGCCACAAATAATATGGCTGAATTTGGGGTGACTTTGAGGGCTTTATAATTGTGCAAGGAGCTTGGAGTTTAAAATATTCACCTCAAAGGCGACTCTCTTATTACCGTTAATGCCATCAGACAAAACCATACCGCAAATTGGAACCTAGGCAAATGTTTAGTATCAATAAAATGACTAATAGACAGTTTTTTAAATTTCAAAACTTGCCATGCGTATTGAGAAGGGAATGACATGGTGGATGATTTGGCTAAAAAGGCTTCAGAAGCCAACTCTAATGAGTAATAGGGTTTGACAAGGGGAAGCAAGGTTTGGCGTGTGTGTAGGAAGAGAAAGTCATCATTACTCAATATGCCAATTGAGTGAGGATCGGAGGGATTGATATTTGCACGTTTGTGGCTGGTTGTATGGTGAGAAAAGGACAAAATGACAACTCATGCATCACAGAAGTAAATAACCAGACACGAACCTAAGGAATTCTAAAATTATCGAGAAGCATCAGACGATTTAATATAAGTTGAATCACATGCCAATGTTGAGTCATATGTGAGAAAGATAAAATTATCCTCAACAAATTTGGTGACTGGTGGCTATACAATATGAATAGGCTCATGTTGCTCGAGGCAACAAAGAGACAAATGGCATTCATTGAAGAAATCATAGAGAAAAGGCTTGTCTTTGTCATGAGAATGTGGCATTCACTTGTGCTTCACTCAGTGAAGGAGATTTTGGGCGAAGAATTATTGCATGCATACCACCGCTATAGGGTAAAACCGATATCACTACCATGTTTCTTGCATTGCTGTTGTTTTTTGATGTGAAAAAAGGCAAGGCCAAGAAACTATGCCACATTATTTTCAAACATGAATTTCTGGATGAGATCGACGGGGTGTTGGACAATGTATCTTGACATACATCTATCCCCTTGCCTTATAATTATTATATGTTGAAGAATGGAAACAAGGAAATTCATTTGTTTCCTCTTATCATAACTTTGCAAGAGGAAGAATTCAAAAAGAGGTTTGCAACAATCAGGAGGAATATTATATTTTTGCTAAATCTAATGGGAGTGGTGGATAATGAGGAGGATGGTTGGGTTGGTGCATACATGAAAGAGGAAGGCTTGCTAGGAAAGGATTTTGAAGCTTCTATGGAAACAAACAACTTTGAAGAGGTGAAAACTAATGAGGACTAACTGGAGGATGAGCTTCATGGACAAAGCTCGAGAACCAAGCCACTCTAACTGCAGTCTTGAGTGCCTTGTTACATATCACGTTGAAATGGAGCAACAAATGTTGGGAGATGAATTAGGTGATGCAGAGACCGAGCTGGAAGAGTTTGAAGATGATGACTAGGGGTTGTCATGTTCAAGTTTTCACATGGCCACTATTCCTATATATCTGAAGATATATTAAGAAGTGTGTATTTGTATTCTCATTTTGGTTATAGGGAAATATATATAGATATAGTTGATATAGGCTGGGAGAAATTTTGCAGAATTGTCATCTCCTGTGATGGTTGATATGTAGATAAAGATATGGTCTATGGGTTTGTGGATGTAAAAATTCAAACTAGATGGGATGATGGTTCGATCTGGTTTACAAAATAATTTGATGTAATTTTGAAATATTTTAATATAAATGAGATTTGGTCATATCCAACTATTTACCTATAAAAAAAAATATCAATATGAAAAAAAAAGAATAAATAAGCCCAAAAAATTACAAAGAAAAGGAAATAGTAATAAATAAGAAGACCAAAGAGTAGAAGAGGATGGAAATAAAAATAAATAAATAAACATAACATGAATAAAGAAAGAGAAGAGAACTTCAAACTAAAGGTAATAAAGGTATTAAAATAAATGCTAATAAAAAGGGAGGGGGGCAAAGGAGGAAGAAAAACAAAAACAAAAACACCACAAAAATAAATTAAAAAAATTGTTTTTTTATAAAGGAACAACAAAAGGAAAAGAGAGAGGGAAGAATAAGTAGAGGAGCAAAGAGAGGAAAATAATGACCAGAAAAGGTAAGCAAAAGGAATGAAAATAACATGCGGAGAGAGGAAAGGTCAAGAGAAAAGGTAGGCTACAAAAGAGTGGGGAGGAGAGGAGCAAAGACAAAGAAACAACTAGGAAGGAGGATGGAAAAGGAAGGCTTATGTGCCAACCTTCATCTCGATTGAGGTTGGTTTTTAATGGTGATAGCCTCTTGGAGTTTACATTCAAAAATATTGTCTTATATGGCTACAACTTGGGTGATCTCTAGGAAAATATGGTATTTGGTAAGGTCAAGTACATAAAAACCTCACTTAAACCATGGCAAGTGACTTAGCTTGGTATTATGCATGAATTGCATTATACCATCAATGATGCAAATGATAATGTTTTTAATTATTTTTGCACCTTTTTACGACTATTTGAATGCAAGTTGACCTTTGTCTTTAAAATTAACTTCTATGCACATTGTTGTATGGACTATCTTGTGCTAACAACATAGGTTATGGATCCAAATGTTTATTGCCACCAACAACATGGATAAAAACTATAAATAAAAGTTTACACTAAAAAAATGTATCACTTGACTCATCCTTTCTTACATAAAAGGGCGTGTATGATATGGTTCCTCACACATCTTGATTGATAATGACAACTTGTACATAAAAATCAGTGTTAAATTAAAATGGTTATGCGTCCAATATATTTTAATAAAAATAATATATTGTTTGAATCATCATAAAATTTTCACAATTGATGATTTTTTGTTTGTTTTTGGCATTGAATTGATCACACAATTAGATAGCTAGTGTTTTGATGTTTTTGTATAAATATAATTAATCATCATCAATGATGCTTGTAGAGTAGAAAGAGTTGCATAAAATAGTATATTTTGGAGCAAAGATTTTGATGGCTTTTGATTAGATTAAAAAATTGAATTTTTATTTGAAGATTTGGTTTTCACATATTTTTAAGTTAGCGATGGTTAGTCGATTTGTATCACCTATTTAATTTTTGAAGCTTTATAATACGAATTAGTGTTAATGATGTACACTAACAAATACACTGAACAAGATAATGACATCTCAAAGATAGATGTTTCTTGGGATCGAAGGAGTGTACTCTAAAAGTGACAGTAAGAATTCTCTATAAACAAGAAAGACTAAGTAGTCACAATGATTTTTATGCTATGTAGTAAAAGTGAACCCTAAAATAGATGTCGTATATGTGTGTATGTGTGTTATAAATTTACATTACAATATGAATTCAAAAACTCTTTCCTCGATATTACATTCACCTCCAATGCTAAAAAATCTATTAAAATTTAAATACCGAAGAGTTAATGGCAAATATAACATCTCTTTGCAAACTATCAAGCTAAAACTTTAACTTGTTCTTTCTCCCCCTTCGCACCTAGCTGTGAAGAATAAGGATATGGTTTGTTTTATTTTTATTTAAATATTCTTTCTTTCTTTACATGGGCTACGAGTATTTTTTTAATTAAAGAGTACAATGAACAACTAAGAAAACAAAAAAATTGCATCTTTACAACCCTATCTAGAGAATTTTTTTTTGGGTCGATAATAATTTTTTGTATATTATTAATTCTATATAAGCATTACATCTCAAAATTTCAAAAGGCCTGAATTTGCAAGTTTTCACGGATAAACCCTACCCCTTGTAACCACCATGCCTTCAGTTTCTACACCCTACTAGGTGACTTTTCTTTACAATGTTGCCACCATTACTGCAATACATATGGAAAAGAACCAAAAAATGCCCAAATTATACAGACATTTACAACAAGCCCTATCCCCCATAGCCGCTAAGCATAGCATACTACTGGTTGGCATTCATTACAAAATTTTCATCATTACATTCTATATAGGGCTTCCATAAAATTGTCAAAACCGAAACCCATTCTACCAACACAACCAAAAAACCATACAACATGAACCCTACTAACCACATACTTCATTACATACAATCTTTTACAAACTCAAAAAATTACACAGCCACATAGCAGACCAAGATGAAAGAAACATCATTTTGTAAACAAAGAAAAAAAAGAGGGATGAATGCACTATGCCCTTTCCAGCACTAGGGCACACTTGTTGCATCTCCACTCGGCCTTCACCCTCATTGCAGCAACCACCACTACTCATATCAAACTCATTAAGCATCATCACCTTCTTTACCTAATTTACCTATCTGTAAAGCGGAAAATCGCGATCGAACCCTAAGTGCTCCCCCCACCACTCCAAGGAGAGAGAAAGGAGGTCACTAGGGTTGACGGTTTTCACTTAGGGGAGACTTTACATTCAAAAGAGGGGTTGAAACCCACAAGATCCAATCCCACACAATGCAAGATTGGATTCTAAATGAGTTTCAAGGGTTATGACAACAAGGCTACCCTCTTTTGTAAAGAATGTAGATAGAAGGATTGAGATAAGAATGCATGTAAAGTGAGAAAGATTCACTTATAAACAGAGATAGGAATATAGGATGAAGCTGCGGACCTGGAATTAGCAGTAAAATGTCGAGACAACGCTATCCTGCAAATTTGAGCGAAAGTTGACGGGACGATGGCGCCCGGCGTGCACACGGTCCTCCGAAAATTCCGTGAAACAAAGGGGGATCTGTTCGTCTCTGCACAAGGATTCCAGATCTTCAATTACAGCCGCGTACCTGCAACGTACACACAGAAAAGAGAGGACGATTGGGGGGTTAGGGATTAGGGGTTTGCCCTTAGGTCAAACCCCGGTTTTGGAATTAACCAAGAAATGAGAATGTTGTAAATGTAAATGATTGTAATGTAAACAAGTACTAGTACCTTGTTGTAAGAATGTTTGTATTCTTACATGCGAAGGAGTAAATGTTGTTGTATGTTGTATGTTGTATGTGGTATGTGATCTCCTCTTCAATGGTTGAATCCTTGTCTTGAATGCAACACTTAGCCTTGAATGGAGACTTAGAATGATCAATTGCTTGAAGGAATGCTTGAATGCTTGAATGCTTGAATGTTTGAATATCATTTCCGCGTCTTGTACACATATGTCCTTCCTCCTCAAAATGGGATAGGAAATGTAGTTTATATACTTGCCAATTAGGGTTGAAAGACTGATTTTTCCGATCTTGGGCCGACATAGCAACCTTATATTCCAATTTGCAAACTTAAAGACCCGAAGCCCCATAAGAGACCGGGCCCAAAATAGGGCCAGGGACCAGGGCGCTGGGCGCCATGGTCCCACCTCCAAGGACAGCATGGTGCAAAGAGGATCAGGCCAAGGTGCTGAAAAATGCAGTTTTTGATGTCATAAACAGGTTTCGGGGTCTCTATTCAGGTTCAGTGTTGCGTCGCCATCGTGAAGACCCAAATGCAGTCAAAATTGCAAGTGTCGCAATTTTAGGACGTTACACTATCACCCACGCAACACCTATCACTTATCCTTACCTTTGTTGCTCCTTTTTATAGGACCACCACTGGTAGAGCCTCGAGCTTCTAGCTCTTTCTCCCTCAAATAGAGCTCGAGGGAGTCCCATTTGAGGGTTGCCTCCATTCGGTGCTCATCTATATCCAATCCAAATATCCAATGGATAAAAGGGACCAATTTCCTAAGCTCACTGACCCCATTAATATCCAACCCTTCTCCCACATCAAAACCAACCCTGAGAATTGCCATTTTTAGAAGCTCCATCAAACCACATATCCATTCATCATCCACACACTGCCTCAAAATATGGACCAACACTTTCTTCTTCTCACCAAGTTCTAAACCCCATGCTAAGATCATCCATACCACATCCACATTCATCCTGTATTTGTGCATCGTCTTTAGGAAACTTGCCCCCAACAATGTTTCCATGATTTGGACGAAAGAATCATCACAAAACTTAAAAATACACTTGATTCTCTTTGCTAAAATGTCTCCCACAAATGCCAGTTGCTGCCTTTTGGTGTACAATGTGAATGTCGCCTCCATACTTGTCAGCACACCAAATATCCAATAGTCGATACATCCAAAATGGGCCCAAACCCCTATAAATAACACCTGTCACATCCCTACATTCACAAAGATGTTAAGAAATTAAAACAATTAAATATTACCTTGTAATACACTATCCAAATCATCCTCATTTAGATTTCTAAAATCTTCAACATGTGACTCATACACTTTCTCTAATGATGTTGCCCACTTGGACAACACATCAACAACCTCATTTCCACCTCTTCTCACATTCAAAATGACATAATCACTTTTGATTTTGGCAATACATTTATTTAAAGACCATGCATTTGGTTCACCTTTCATAATTGTGTTGGTAACAATTTGTGAATCCCCTTCGAGGTGTAAATTTTGCACACCCATTTTTATCCCCCACAGAATCACCAGAAGGGTCGCTTGAACCTCTACCTCATTATTTGTGCCATGTGCAAGCCTTTGAACTCCCAACATCACAATGTTCCCCAACCAATCTCTAATTACAAACCCCACACTATATACACCTGGGTTGCCCTTTGAGGCACCATCAAAATTTGCCTTATACCATCCACATTGCGACACTTCCCATTTTACTGAAGATTTCTCACCTGAGACCGAATTCACCTTGCAAGGCCCATGAACGGGCCCTATCTAGACAATTATTATTATATATTAAGTGGTAGAAAAGGCTATAGAAATTAATCTCACCAAGTTCCTTATTTGTAAAGTTTAATATGTGCAAATAAAATTTATTGGTGTACAATCATCAAATGAGATATATATTTTGTTTAAGGTTAGATCATTCATGTGTGCAAGGGTAATTAGTCTGTGTAATTTGAAATACAACTCATGCATGTGGTGATATATGTTCTTTTACTCATAAATATGCATAACCATAACATTGACGAATCACAAAAAAAAAAATCATTTTCTATTGTATTAGCATGACAACCATATTAGCAATAAAAAATCACTTATAATGGCTTTAACTAGGGCTATCCTTATGGTAAATGCCTTTATTTGACTCTAGACCATAGCTTGATGGACATGATTATAAATGTGTTGTAGGAAACACTTACTTATATTATAATGTGTATACACATAAAAATGGCTATGAGCAATTAAATGAATATTTTATATTTATTTAATAATTATTCTTCTATTAAATAGTTAATTTGAAAAGATTAATTTATTTAATTCATTTCATGTCTTTTTATTAATTAATTCATCTATCATATTCTTCTAATTAATTAAATATCTAATATTTAATTATCCTTCTAACCAAGTTAATTAAATATCTAATATTTAGTTATCTCCTCCAAGCAATTAAATATCTAATATTTAATAGTTATTCTCCTATCCTATAGTCTCAAAATATTAAATAATTCCTAAATTATTTAATCCCTTATCCAACTAACCCTCCATCTCCACTTCATCTTCCCTTTGCCAACTCATCAAACATGTGGCTAAGGAAATTAATATTTCTTAAATATTAATTTATCATTTATCCTCAACTTCCAAACTTAATGAAAATTGTGTACATACACATATTTCATAGCCATTTCCTATATTCTCTCCAACATCCCTACATCTTAGGAAGGACTTGAGTCCACTTGTCCTCTCATGCCTAAATTTCCTCCAACCATCCCTAGATTCTCTCAGTTAGCAACCCAGTCAAGGTGAGATGAGTGACACTTGTCTTCTCCTTCCCCCTTTCTCTCAACCTTCACCTTTGCTCACAGCCATCCAAATCTACAAATCTGATCATGACCATTGATTTGAGCCACATCATCTCATTCTCTCAAGGTCTATAAAATCAAGAGCTTCAGTTGAGAGAGAGTTAGTCTTCAAATCAATCTTATGCATCCATGAGTTTTTGAAGCAATTAGCAATTAGCAAATATCAAATAGCAAATATCATAATCAAATAGCAAATAGCAATTAGCATTTTAGCATAATCATGTAGTATTGTATATCATAATATCAGTTAACTACAAGTTATCAGTCCATTCTTCATATGCCATCTTGGAAGCCATCAGTACATTGTCTGAGAGCACACCATCTGCAACCAGGAACAATGGAGTTAGGACACAATGGGACATAAGACATGAAAGTAAAAATAGCATTTTTATTTCATTAGTACTTCATGTAGTTCCATTGGTTGAGTTTGGATTTCCTGTAACATTTCCATTTGTATTTTGTGAAACTAACTTATTGCAGGTAACATTCTAAGGATGAAATTCAAGTCGACACATAATGCTATTAAGTAGGTAGGTTACTTTGCATATTTTTCTCCTACCATTTTTTAAAAAAATGGTTAAACATTACATTTTGCTTTTTAGATTTAAATGTTCTAAAAGCTTATGCTTAACTTTTACACTTATGTTGAGAGATAAATCAACAAAAAGAGTCTTCAAATAGAACCATCATTACGTGTTGTCATAGTAATGTGTCCTACTTTTGGGACATCCTAATTTTTGTTTGAAATCATTTTTTTTATAGAAAATTAAATTATTTAAGTCTTAAGAGGGTCTATTAAAAAGGGTTTTAATTGAATAGAGTTAGATCAAACCTCCTTAGATAGAACCCCTATAGTCTTAAATCATACTAGCAAGGGAGTCTCCTATGGACCTATCAAAATGATGACAAAAAATCACTTTTGATTTACCTTTTGGATGATCAAATGAAACCATTTAGAAATTATGTTAACTCTATAAGTATGTAGACCTTATTATAAGCTTTTAAAAAAGTATAATTTTGAATGATTAATTTTATTACTATATTTATTTTGAATGTAGGTTTTCATTGAATATGAAGTTTATTTTTCTATAAACATAGGAAAATAGAGAAAAAATTATATAAAATATATGTGTCCTATGTGTTGATGTCCTTATTTTAGCAAAAAAAAAAAGAAGTTAACTTATGCATACAAAAAACAAATTATGTGATATTGAATGATCCCGTGTATAAATTATGGGTAATCCCACTTCATAAAGTTATAAAAATTTATGATTTTTTTTTGTGCTATAGACATTGGTGTTATAATTTTATGTTTAAAAATTTATAAGTATATTCTTTCTACAAATAATGTTATGCTATATCGAATAAAGGTCACTTTTTAAAACACTCTTAAGTATAAAAATAATTTATTATTTGTTATGTAAAAAAAACATAAATTATTTCGTAAAGTTTTTAAAAATGTATATATTTATAATCTATAGACAAAACCTCAAAAATCGCTAGTTCACATTGTATATGGTGAAAATGGATAACAATAATAACAATATTGAAAGGCTAAATGAATTCAACCACAAAACCCTAGCCTAACAACAACAAAGATCCACCATAACATATGAAGATTACCTAAGACAATGCAAATCAAATGAAATCACAAAGATTATACCATCACATGTCCAATAGGGTTTGGATCTCCATTCTTCCTATCTCCATTGATCTTATTTGATGTATTTGCTCTCAGATTTTATGTGCACAAGAGCTCAACAAAGAACGGAATGTGGTTGCAAGTAGGATCATAGTGTAGTCAATTGATCAAGTAGTTCATTAGGGTTTGATAATGAAGGAAGCATCTCCTTATATAGAAGACACTATATGAGATGGAGGGATAAGATTGAGAGGTGTAAAAGGAGGTCGGCTATGATTAGAGGGTAGGTAAAAGAAATAATAAAATAATGAAAGGGGTAGGTAGTGTATGAATTAAGAGATGAATGACATATGTCATGGGTAGAAAAGGTTAATGAATTAATTAAATAAATAAAGATTTATTTAATTAATAGAAGAAGTGGGATCAATTAAATAAATAATATATTTATTTAATTTAGGAAAAGGATAATTTAAATAAATAAATGTATTTATTTAAATGAGAAATAAGGCTAGAAGAGGATAAATTAATTAATTAAATAAATAAAGATTTATTTAATTAATAGAAGAATTAAGCTTAGATAATTAAATAAATAAAGATATTTATTTAATTAGACTGGACAATTTTGGGTGTCTACACACATCATCTTCAAATTCTTAATGATTTAGTTGATCTATGTTACAGGAAGTAAAAATTTGGTGAAAAATATTAATTTTAATGTGCTACTTTGGCAAAAAAGCGAGGCACGATATTGTGGATCAATCCCATTCTCCTTTGATCAATATTCAAGAATGAAAAATAGGCCTTATATAGTTATCACAAAAATGATGAGTTTTAACTATATCTAGTCTCATTATAATGTTTTGTTACATAATTTCTAATGCAATCTTATGTGCATAAACTTTCAATATATAATTTTTTGTTACCATCTTCATAATATACGCTTTACAAAAAGTAATTCTAACCTAATATATTTCCAAATATATTGTGTCTAGGTGCAGGCTTGAAATTCGCATACTATTGTACCAAACAATTTTCCCATGTTGCCAATATTATATATTCTCACCTATAATTTATTTGCTTAACACAAACTTTATTCTTTCTACACTATGTACCTTTAACATAAGACCCACAGTGCAATTATGATATAGGTCCATTAACTTCTTGTTTCAATGTGTGGAAATAAAAGAAATGAATGAGCAAAAATCTCTTTTGAGACTCATTTTGTACAAGCAAAGGGCAACTACAAATTCTTCAAAATTGAAGTTGTTTCAAATTTTTCCTTTAATTAACTATAAGAAATATATAGTACAAACATTTTTCAAATGTTGTAGATAACAATATATTTATTTCAAAGTTTTATTACAAACAATACAAAAGACATCTCCTTAGCATGTTAATTTACATGTACTTTTTTATTGATGTAATCCTTGTACTCCTTTTGGTGAAAGTGCTAGTTATTTAATTAGCGGGTGATAAAATGTTTGTATGAAATAATGTTGGTTGATTTTATGTTTATACAACATGGATTTAATGCTAGTGAATATATGCTTTTCATTTTATATGCTTTTGTTTATGGCACATGGATGAAAATGAATAGTAAATCACATAAATGTTTGCTAGAAAATGATGTTAGCAAATGAAGAAAATGACTAGCATAATGAGAAGAACAAGTATAACTAGAATGAAAATGAGAATGTATGTCATGACTAGTGTGATTGGAATTGGATGTAAGTATATATTGTCATTTGATGAGTATCCTAGATTTGATATAATTTTGGATGTTATGCACCAAAGTATATAAGGTACAATATTACAACTTAAGTTTGGACCTAAAGAAGTATAAGGATAACATAATACTTGATTTTTGCTTCAAAGTTATTTTTCTATATTATTCAGTAAACCATGGCTAGAATATTTATAAGTAGTAACTTTTGTTGTACATAAATACCTAAATTTTACTCGTTGAGAAAGAGTTGTCAAGATTCCAAGAGATCTGCATAAGCCTAATGTGTGCTTGAGCCATTTTACTTTGGATAAAATCCTAAATGAATTGCCATATGAAGTTGAGTTAGATGTCCATGACATAGTTATTTACGTATCAATAACTGTGTGGTTGAAAATGTGGTCTTCCACTTGCAAGAAGGAAAACGCTTCAAACACACCAATGAAGCATTGCGTTAGATTGTTAGAATTCAAAATACAAGAAATGAGTTAAAACTTTCTAAAATTGCCTCATTGTCCTCTATCCCTGAGTATCTTTAGATTCAAAATGGCCCTCACTTGGGAGACTAGCTTGATCCTCTAGATGTCAACCTAAGGAATGAGTTATGAAGATGCAACTAGAATCTAAATGGATGCAACTAAGATTCTAGAAAAATTCTAAGATGAAGAGATGAAGATGAAGGATGCGAGCTAGATTATTAGGATACAAATATGAGTTCCAAATTGAAAGCTAAGGATGCTATGTGATTTAATTAAGCTAATATGAGGATGCAAGACTTGTAAATGAAATGAATTAAGATAAAAGATGAACTGAAATGAGTCAAAATGCTATGAGATGGACGCTTGATAGTAATTCTTGGATGCTTGAAGATGAATTTGATGCTTGGTGATGACAAAGAGAGCTCCTTAACCTGCAATGTGACTATAATTTTGATGCACAAAAGACTCTCTTTTTTGGGAGAGAAATGGGCTCTATTTATAGGGAAATTGGAGAAATTGATGGTTGAGATTGAATAATCTCAACAAGGGCTAGGATTGAAAGTTATCAATCCATGGGAGGAATTCGATCCAATCCCAAGTTGACAAATGTCACCTTGAGATGGCTTGAGGGGATGATAAGAAAGAATTAGATGCTAATTAAGCATTAGGGAAGGCTTCAAGGGGTGACATCATTGGATAATGCTTTTATCCAAGGAGGCATGCTATTAATTTAATTAATTGGAGGAATTAGAAATGAATACGATTTACTTAATTGATTGTGCAACTTTTAAGTGTCTGCAATAACAAAAGAGGAATAAATAATAGACCAAGAATAAAAGCTCACCTCAAAAAGAACAAATCACTCATGGACTTGAAAGAGGCAAAGAAAAGTAAAAGGCAAGATTAATACAAAAACCCGAGATTCATGCCTAAGAGATTATTTAGATACCAAAGATTCAAAGTGTTGTGCTAAAAAGAAACTGATATTTTGTTATACAACCATAAGAGAATAAATAAAAAAATTATGTTAAGTAGGACATGTGTAATATATTGCCCATGGAAAATGCACGCTTATGTTAAGTACATAGATTCATAATAATCCATAGCTCACACATAGCCCATATTCCTCTATATTTATATTTATATTTTAAACTTTCCCCTTTTTCTTATTGCTTTGTAGAACCTTTTGGCCTTTATAATCGAGCTTTGCTTATTGTACTTCATACACTCATTTCAACTTGCATTTTCCTTTCCCTTTATTTGACTTGTGTTACTTGTAACATATTATTTATTATCCTTACATACCTTATCCTTGTGTTTTCTTAGACCTTCCCCGAACTTTTTTTTCTAATTCTTCTTATTTCCTACTCTTATACTTGATATGACACCCTTGTGCCTACTTTTTATTATGATGGTTTGCCTATGATTTTTATACCTATATACTTGTGTTATCATCCTTTATGATGCTTATATGCTATTATGATTTCTTGATACCTACATACTTATGACCTTTTATCACATCTTAGATCACAACTTATACTATGTCATTATTCATGAGCCCTAATATTTCTTTTTATATATAGGATGATATGATAATCAAGGTACAATATAGATGCATAAAAGTGTAAGAGATAGGCATATGCACATAAGAATGGTTTGAAGAGAGAAAATTGTACACATAAAATACAAATTTAAGCTAAACATGAAGCATATAGATTATGAAATGTAAATCAAGGTCACAGACACATCACATAACAAGTAATAGGGTATATAATAGGACAAACATGAACACACATGGACTAGATAAATATGAAGGTATGATGTTTACTCCAACGAGACCTTCAATGACTAGTAACACCCATATAGGTGCATAGGGTACACTATGATAAGGTATATGCTCTCAATATGACACCTTAGAGAATGAGCACAAAATGTAAAAAACAAAGAAATAAGTTCATAAAGATAACTTAGATCTAGATACATAATTAGATAAATTAATTCTAAGATGAAATGAGAGAAAGCATAATACCCAACATAATAAGATATCTCATGATAAGACAATAATATCACAACAAATAAAGATAAAGGGTGATGCTCCCAATTTAAAGGGATAACTTTAATGTCAATTTGAAAGCTAAATACATTTGTTCATTTACATTTAATTTCCTGAATTTACATTTATTATTCAATGATCCTTTCCAAAAAGTCTCATTACTTTAATCTGGGGGAAAGGACCCAGTAGTTGTGCACCCTAACTCCGCGCTTCTCAAAATCCTACTTGGAAATTTCAAATCACTCCGATTTTTTTATAGCAGCTTACTTGGCAAGTCCCCTGCTTATAACTAAGGTTTCAGGGCCACATCATCAAATATGATGCCACATCAGCATGCTTTTTGCCAAGGTGTCCAAAACAGCCCCCAAAAAAAGTGAGACCAATAGGCGTGCAAAAGAGACCCCAATAGTTGTGCAGCTGACATGGCATCACCTGATTGGTTACTTTTTACAATATTAGTACATTTCTTAACAACTATTGGTACATTTCCTAAAAACTATTGGTACATTTCCTAACAACTATTGGTACATTTCCTAACAAAAATTGATATTTTTTGTTTCAAACAATAAGTTTTATTTGTTCAATTTTTGGAACGAAAGGTATCAAGAACCCTCACAACAATTGATACATGCTCAACTCTTGGGTCCTTTCTCCTAGTTAGTTCCTGCCAAGACAGGAATACTATTGCATTCATGCAGGTCATTTTTTTCAATTAATTGAACCATTAGGCATCTAGAATTAAATTTTTTGAAAAATAAACTATAGTTTATATTTATTTTATATTTTATATATCTATAAAAATATCATTTCACTTTAATTATATTGGCTCATATGAAAATAGTAGGTAGAAATTTCAATTTTCTTTGAAGTAAAATATTACGTTTATCTGTCCATTAATAATAATAAAGAAGAAAGTACATTTATTATTATTGAATTGCAATAATATTTCAGCCAATAACCATATGTCGAGTACACAACCACTTATCCTTCTTAGGTCTCGCGTTCTCCACCTTTGCCCATTACATGTCCTTGACTACAACATGTGATTAATTAACCGAGTACTACTCAATGCCCTTTCATGATGTAGGACAAAGACGCTTAGCAATATCGACACTTGGCAATATAGCAGTATTATGCAATCATGTTTTACAGAGGGGGCATATTTATGGAATTTAAAAAATTTATAGTTGTATAAATATTTAGTTTATATTTATATTTTAAATCAAGTGGGCTAAATGCAGGTACTAGATTAAATTGCTATGAAGAAGATCGATTAAGCAAAAATAATAATAAGCACGGTGGTTGAGAAAAAATCGGAGTTTTATTTTATTAATTCTTTTTTTTATTAATTTTATTTAAAAATAATAATTAATTTCGTGGTGAAAAAATATGATAATTGTATATGTTAGAATTATAATTTTAAAGAGTCAAGATAAATTATTATATAAATATATTTTTAAAACATTAATAAAAATTTTACAATGATAATTATATGCATTAGAAATTAGAAAGTAAAAATTAGAAATTAGAAATTAGAATATAATTATTATTTTTATATTAGAAATCGAGAGTAAACAAAGAGTATAAGGATGCTAGGCCTCAAAACAAAAAAGTTGTCACCAAATTAGGACAATATCAAAAAGAAATTGAGTGTAATTGATCATGTACAATTACACAATACCATATGTCCATAGCAATGCCTGACAATAACCGTAAAAGCAAAAAGGAGCCAAAAGAGAACACATCAGTGTAGGATATCATCATGGGCTCCAACCCATGTTGTCCACCCACACGGGCCTTCCATCCACATAATGTTCTTACAGTTCTGAAACTGAGCAAGCATCTCCACCTGGTCAAAAGAAGGCTCCATGTTATCCTTGATCTGAATGGTCAACATCTCGAGGGCCTCTTCGAAGGAAGACAGGTTCTCTGCGTTCCGTCTCCACTCATAGCTATCTTTCATCTCATAGATGAACATAGTAGCATGCCCATCTCTGACAAACCTTTGGATCTTGTTCCCTTCCAAGTTCATATTAATGGAAACCTGCACAATGATGTTAAAAAAAGTGAGTCGTCGAAAAGACTCAGTAAGGGCCTTGGCTTGGCCTTCAAACCTATCTTCATTCCTTCTCTTCCATATGATGAATACTAAGAGGGGGGGTGAATTAGTATACCCAAACACTTAAGCAATTTTACTGCAAACCGGTATAGTCCTTTAAACAACAAACCGGTTAATACACAAACAAGCCAAATAGAAAATAAAGCATTTACCCACAATAAAACAATCACCATAACACAAGATATTTTGACGTGGAAACCCAAATGGGAAAAACCATGACGAGTAAAACTCACAAGTCTACTATCTACAGAATAGCAACCAGACTGGTTAAGGTCAGACCATTTAAGGTCTTACAATGCTCTTCACCAGAACAGATCCCGTTAGGAATCGTGATCTCTGTTAGGAGATAAGTCCTATTAAAGACTACCCTATTAAAGGATTTCAAATCCACAACTGTGAACCACCTTGTTAGAGGATTTAGAACAGGCTTAACTAACCCTACCCGATTAAGGGTTTCTGACTTGTCAAAGAGATTAGTAATCAACAAGTAAGTGATCTACAAAGTAGCACAAAATGCTTAGTTAGATCCTTGATTGCTCTTTGTTAATGCATTGTAGCATTACTTCAGTCTTTTGTCCTTCGCACGTTCAATCTCTATCGCAAGATACTTTTTCTCGCAAAGACCTAATCTTCCACTACGACTCACTCAAAACCCTAGACATGATGTCCTCATGTATGAATCTAATTTCATGTCAGTCCAATGAGATTAGATTACAATTTCCTAAGTACAATGCATCTAGACACAATTGTAACACGAAACAGAATCACCGCATCGGTTTTAGTGGATGATAACTCATCACACTTTACAAGTTTGTCGGTTAACCAAACAAAGTATATCGATTACAGATTTACAAACAAAGACTGGTAAACTGGAACATAGTGTTCCGATCTTAAAAAGATTGACTCCCGCTTGGGGTCCTCGTACCGCTTGAGGTCCTCGGTCATGCTTTGACCGATAAGCTCTTTCTGCAAACACTAATAGTCTTCTACAAACAAAGACTATGCATACATTGGCATATAATACCGATTTGAACAATACATCACATACTACCAGTTGAGAATAACTCATACAAAAAATAAGTGTGTGTCCATCAATGACAATCACAACTAAGTACAAACATCATCAAAATGCCAACAATCTCCCCCTTTGGCATTAATGGCAACACTTAGGAAAATTAGACATCTAAATGCTTACAAAACAAAAATGATGTCATAATTAAAATTACTCCCCCTAAGCATATACACTACTCCCTTTGCCAAAATTACAAGCATGTACTACTTCCATTTGCATAAAATTTTCATTCAATACCACTCCCCCTTTGCCAACAATGACAAAGTAATGCAAACATACCGCAGAGATTTACCAAAATCATATTGCATAACATGAAAACAGAGTATATGTTTATGACAATAATGAGTAAAACTTATGAAAAATGGATTTAAAGTTTTTCAAAAATTCCTTCATGTCTGTAGACCAATATCTAGGAGTGAGGCAACAATTTCACTCTGAGTCTTTATCTGGAATGCTAACTCCTCCATGGCATCCATAGTGTTGAATTCCTGAGTGACAATAATAGCTTCCATGTTCAGAAAGCACTTCTGAAGAATCTGCAACTTAGGTAACAAAAGTAATTGAAACTCTTGCAGATCTTGAGTCTGCTTGCAGATCTCTAAATCAATCATGTCAATCTATTGCCTGTGAGTCTATACAGTTGGCCCATACACTATGAAGGAATCATATGACACTTTGAAGGTCTTCATATACTGCTTTAGTTCCAATTGGAGTTGACATTTCTTCTTCATAGCATCATCACAAAATAGATCGGGCTGGTAGATTTTGCTCAAAAGTATATTTCCTTCAGCCATTGCCAGACTGATATCATCTCTCTGATGGATCAGCTTGGCTCTGTCTTCGTCCATTTTCTTCACCAATGCAACTTATAGTGCCTTTTCATGATTTTTCTCTGCATTAGCCTAGGCAACATCTTCCAAAGATTGCACTTGATCACCCACTATTGTGCATAGAAGCTTCAACTGGGCCAGTGAAGAATCGATACCGGGAAGATTAGTATCAGGGACTAAGTTTGAAAGAGTATCAACAACAACGCACTCAATAAATCATTACAAGCATGGTTAGAAGATTTAAATCAAAGACATGTAAAATCATAGCTAATCGACTTATTGCTTCCTACTAAATGCGAGTATGAAAAATGCTCTCAGATCTGATTATGCATATTCTAGTGACTTGACTACACTTAGATGGAGGATTTGAATTATGCAAATGCATGATCTTAGTAAGAATAGCATGATTAAGCTATATGAATGCATTGATTGATCTAGAAAATGAACTAGAATGAAGATGCAATTAAGCTAAAATGAGCATGATAACATAGCTAAAACTGATAAACTAGAAGCTAGATGCCTATAGTAACAATACTTAAGCTACAAATGTGATGGGATAAAAAATGATATGAAAATTGGGACATGAAATTAGGACCAATATTGCTCCAAAATGAGGTCTATTTATAGGATTTCCCAAGGCTAGGGGTGAGTTGGCATGAATTAACGGTTGAGATTGATCTGAAGATATCAATGGTTAAATTGGAGGAGGTTGGCAAAGGGATTTGGATTAAAGGGAACACTTAGTGACAAGTGTCACAAAGGTTCTAGAAGATGTTGGATGAAAGGGGATATGGTGGTAGGTAGAATGGGTTAGGTTTAGGAATGGTTAGGTTTAGGAGTGGTAGAAGTTAGTAGAATTTGAATTTAAAAATTCAAATATTAGGAAAATGGCTAATTAATCTCAACAACTCATGATTTGATTTGTTTTAATTAATTAGGGGATTTAGAAGAAATGATTTTGATGGGGGGAATTAATTAATTTGAATTAATTAATTAAAGGGGTGAAATGAACCTATTTAATAAATCCTTAGATTTATTAATAAGTAGATGAAAAGGAAGGATTTAATCAAATTGCTTAGTGAATTTAATTAAATCGAGGAGGAGAAATTAATTAAATAATTGCTTATTTAATTAATTCTCTTCAAACCATTTTTAGGTGTATACATTTTGCCCCTCTTTGAAGCGAGGTGTGATGACGCGTTGATTCAAAGAATAATCTCATTTTGATGATGATATTGATTTGATAGGATGCCCCAACTCTTGATTGCTAAATCTCGATATAATGATGCCCCTCGGGAGATCAATTGAGATAATTGATCTTTGGAGTTTTTGCGAGATTTATATCCCGATAGATTTGATTTGATTTCTGCAACTGTTGTTTGATGAAAGTGTGAGTTCTTTGATTAGCTTGATTGCCTAGATCGGTAAGATTGAAAAATCTTGATTGATTTGATTCAGTATGGTTTCAGGAAGGATTCATCTTGTATAAGACATGGATGATCATAACGTATGGTTTCAGGAAGGATTCACCATGTATAAGACATTGATGATCACGTCTGGTTTCAGGAAGGATACGTCCTATATAAGACATGAGTCAGAATCAATTTGCCTGGTGTTAGGAAGGATCCATCCTGTATAAGACATGGATGATCATAATGTCTGGTTTCAGGAAGGATACATCCTGTATAAGACATTGATGATCACGTCTGGTTTCAAGAAGGATACATCCTGTGTAAGACATGAGTTGATTAGGTCTGATTGATTGATTTCATTTGGTAAGATTGATTAGATAAATAACTAACAGTTTGTTGATATCAGTTGCAGAAATTTTTGGATTTGTTGATGTTGATTCTGTTGAGAGAGATAGCATAAGATTTTTGAGCTAGGTCGATAATATCATGAGAGAGATATGAGTCATCATTCTGATTGTGTATACACTTTTGATGATACTTTGATGATTCATACGATAGATTTAACCTCGGATAAAAGGAGCTTGTAGGATCCCATGCAAGAATGAAAGGCAAGCTAAAATGCGAATGAAATGCAAAGCTATGACCGGACCAGTCAACTGGATTATTTTGTGTTTTTGTCATCGTTGAGCTTTTGAAATGTGGGAAGTGAGTGCAAACATCGATGGTATAATTAAACCATGATGACCTGAGCACTATTTTCCCGGATTTTGATATAGCAAGTTAACACAAGCATCGAGGTATAATTCAACCGAGATGACCTAAGTGTTGCTTGCATAAAACAGGTAGTATTAATCATTTCAATACGCAAATCGGAAATGTCTTCAATGATATTCTGATGATCATGTCTCGAGACAAATTTGCACATATTTGTGATTAATTTTCAAACAACAGACAAGAAAAATATCATGTTTCTTCCTTGTTCCTCTAGTCAAAGACATCCTAGAGTCACTTAGAAATCATGATAGCGAAAAGCAATATAGAAAAGTTGAACAATCATGTTACAATCAATCATTCAAAAAGATATTATCCACTGCAAAGTGTGTGATGTGCTTAGATTGACTTCATGATAGCTTGATAGTTGATAGTTTGATCTTGTGTTCAATGTTGGATGTGTCTCAGTTTTTCGCTTGATAAGAGTTGTCTAATTGTTTGGTCTGCTTGTTTGATTAAGCTCAAAATTGATCTCAAGTTTTGCCCCCAGCTAGGTGTAGGATTTTGCCCCAAGCCTAGAAACAAAGTCGTTATGATATATCCAGTGATCCAAACCATGGTAAGAAGCCACCTGGGATGTCTGCGTATGTATAAAGGCTTTATGATGATCATCGCTGATGGAAAAATGAATGCAAGCGGAAAAATGCATGAACTAATAGATGGAAGAGCCAGCCGATAGATAACACCTATTTGTCAGGTTTTCACCATCTGTTTTTATTGCACTTTTTCTGATATTTGATTTTTTTGGATTTTCTATTTTTTCACTTTGTAGGATTTTTCTGATTTTTCCCTGTTTTTGATTTTTCTTATTTTTCACTATTTTTGATTTTTTTCTGAATTTCAAGACATAGAACTTTTTCAGGTGCATGCTATTGATAGGTTCCTCGAGTTGATCTCCATCTTGTGTTGATAGCTGATATGCTCCTGACCCAAATACTGATGTGACCACAAATGGACCTAACCAGTTTGGTTCAAATTTTCCTTTCTTTTCTCAATCTGCCTGGTTGCGTGGATTTTCCTTTAGCACTAGTTCTCCAACTTGAAATATTCTTGGTTTGACCTTATGATTATAGCTCCAACACATTCTTTGCTGATATACCTTTAGATGATCAAAGGCATTTTGTCTTTGTTCATGGATCAGTTCTAACTCTTGCAGTCTGGATACTCTTTGTTCTTCATTTGAGATGAGTCATTTTAGTGATACACGTAGAGAGGGTATCTCTACTTCGATTGGCAATATGGCTTATGATCCATATACAAGAGAAAAAGGTGTGGCACCTGTCGGTGTGTGGATACTGGTGCGGTAGGCCCATAGAGCAGGGTTTAGTTGGATATGCCAATCTTTTCCAGCATCATTCACTGTCTTTTTAAGAATTTTCAGGATAGTTTTGTTAGATGCTTCTACCTGCCCATTTCCCTATGGATAATATGGTGTGGAGAATCTGTGTTGGATTTTGAACTTCTCACATAGCTCTTGTACATCTTGATTCTTGAATGGTCCCCCATTATCAGTGATAATGGTCATTGGTATTCCATAGCGACAAATGATATAGTTCAAGACAAATGCAACAATTTGTTTTCCTATGATGTTTATGAGAGGTACAACTTCAATCCTTTTTGTGAAATATTCAGTAGCTACCAGGATGAATTTGTGTCCATTAGATGAGGAAGGATTTATCTTTCCTACTAGATCAAGTCCCCATTGACAAAAAGGCCAAGATGTTGCTACAGCATGTAGTTCTTGTGCTGGTGCATGGATCAAATTCCCATGGATTTGACATTGTTTGCATGTTCTTGCTATCTTGAAAGAATCTCGTTCCATAGTCGGCCAATAGTAGCCCAAGCGTATGAGTTTTTTCGAAAGGGTAAGATCACTTGAATGAGTGCCACAAATGTCGTTATGGATTTCATGTAAGGCCTTCTTAGATTCTTCTTGTTCGAGACATCTTAAGAGAGTACCATTTAGACCTCCTTTATACAGGGTATCCGTGACAAGAGTATAATGAGAGGATTGGTGAATAAAGTTTCTCTTTTGGTTCTTGGATAAGTCAAGAGGAAGGGTGTTATCTTTCAAGTATGTGTAAGTTTGGCCATAGTGGGAGGAATTTTGTCCAATAAGTTGACAGATGGTTTGGGAATCAGGACAATTATAGGCAGGATGAAACAACTCTTCAATCAGGAATTCATAACGTTGTTGATTTTCCTGTGTTTGTAATAGAGAAGCAAGTGTAGCCAAGGTGTCTGCTGCTTTGTTGTCGTTTCTTGGAATCTATTCAAAAGTTATTTCTACAAAGTACTTCTTGAAATCATCTACCATCTTTTTGTAAGGCATGAGTTTGTCATCTTTGGTTTGATAGTCATCATTGATTTGATTAATAACGAGTTGAGAGTCTCCAAAGACTTGAAGTTGTGTTATATTCCATTCTATAACCATTTTGATGAATAGAATGTCTGCTCTTGATTTATGTTGTGTTCCTTTATTGATGCTTGCTCTTGATCCCTGATGTGTTCCATTATTGATGCTTGCTCCTGGACTGATATTTGGGTGATGTATTGTAAGATATGGATCGAACCCTGCAATGTCTGTATATGAATAGGTAAAATTGACTTGCCATCTTTTGAATGGTTTCAAGTATTTTTGTCTTGCTAGTTCTGATAGATAGATTGCTGGATGTAGATCAATTGTACCAATGATAGTTGCCTCTGTTGGTTCCATTAGGATAGATGATTTCTCTTGATAGTACATAGGTAAGGTGTCAAATCTCCCATCTTCTGACGTCTCAAGGAGGTTTTCACCGTTAGATGCGTCCTTTATTTTTACTTTTTCTCGGTCCAATGTTGCCAGTAAATGGTTTTCAACATTAGACCTGATATTGTTTTCTTGATTTTCACTTTTGCGACTAGGAGATTTGACATCCATTTGACTCAAAGATACGTTAGCGGAATCCCTGATGAAAGTTGTTGCGGGTTTGATTTCATCAAGCTATAAGGATATGGCATGGTCATTAGGTAAGGTATCAATAGTAGCATGTCTTTCATTTTCCCAGTCCATGGGTTCAGGATAGCTTAAGGATAAAGAATCTTCAGGTTGATATGTTTCAAAGATATTAGGGGTCATGATAGAGATGTCAAGGCTTTCAGTATGTATGTCGATGTTTAGAATGGTACTCTCATTAGAATGACCTCATATAAGAAAATCTTGATTGTCCTCGGTTAAGTCCATGTCAGTCGAATGTGATTTTGATTCAAGTAGGCTAGTTCCTAATGTTTGTTCTACATACGTGTGAACTATATCGACTACTATATCTGCTTCTTCATCCCTTTGAATTTGAAGTTGCTCTTGCTTATTTTTCCATGATAGCAAATATTCTCCATTCCCTTGATCTTTCAGCTGCATTTGTTCTTCCATGTTTGACAAAATTGATGCAAATAATTGTTCCTTGGATGATGAGCTTGAAGATGCTACCTCTCTGTTATGTGAAACAATTACTTCTTGAGCTGATTTCAGATTATTACAACACTGCACTGGATTTGAGACTGCTGAGATAGTGATTTCTTGCCCATTGTGGGGAAATTTTAAGCACTGATGGCCTGTTAATGGTATAGCTTGTATGTCCTGAATCCATGGTCTTCCCAAGAGTATATTGTATGGTAGGTCCAAGTCTAGAACTTGGCATGATGTGTCCTTCTACAAAGGTCCCACTGTGATGGGTAATATCACCATTCCTTTAGATGAATGTTCTTCTTCATTATGTGCTTTGATTTTTATCTTTTTCTGGGGATCAACTGCATCTTTTGAATAGCCTAGAGCACAGACAAGATTCGTAGAGAAAATGTTCAAGCTAGCCCCCCCATCTATTAGAACACGTTTAACAAGCGTTCTATGAATGAGGACTTCAATTTGCAAGGAAGCACTATGGGGATGCTGCAATGAATTAATGCTTGGATATGAAGGAGATGAGATTTGAATAGGATCCTCTGAAATAGGTTTGATGGCAATCATGGATATCCCTTGGGGAACCTTAGCTTTGGATGTGATATTTGGCAAGGATGCTATGGAAGGTTTTTGCAAGCTTTCAAGAGGTGTAGGAATGGATGCCTTTGGAGAGTCAATTTTCTTATGGATGGATGGATCATTGTTAGACATGGGTGCACGATTTTGATCTTCTTTAGCCAAATCCTTTAGGGATCTCTTTAAGAGATGCATAAAAGAGCCACCTTTCTTTTGAGATGTATTTGAATCCTTGTGAGGTTTTAACATAGTTTGATTTTGATTTTGAACTTGTTTGATTGCTCTGATATGTTGGTTTGTCATGTGTTCTTGTGTTTTGCTTTGATATGTCATGTTGATATGATTTTCAGCTATTGCAAATGTTCCTATTTCCATTTCATGGGTTTGATTGTCTAAAAGTTGTTTTGATAAGTGATCAACAGTCAATGTCAAGGCCATAGAGTGATATGACACTAAAAGAGGATTCAAGTGTTTAAAGGTTTGCAAGTTTTTTGATCTTCGGTTTAGGAGTGCAATGATGATGATTGATAAGAACCAAGTCCAGTAGGAACGATCTATCCTACAATGTGGGACAAAATTATCCTGACCAAACGTTTCAGTTTCATGATAAAGGATGATTGATCCTGATGAGAAACTATGTTTGAGTGATCAGTTTATCAAAGAGGGTGATAATGCACTTTGAGATGTTTAGATTTTGAACTTGTTGGGGGTGAGCTCTTGAAAATCTTGAGGTGTTTACCTTCTAGAGTCTGATTTTGACGGATGATAACTTGACCAAGCAAACCAAGCAGACAATTTAAGCACAAATTGACAGATAATAGGTGTTTATGCTTACTACAAATTGATTAGGTAGAAATGATAAGTCTAAAACATGCATGTAAGGCACAATTCTGGACTGACAGATGCAGAGTTTTGTACGACAAATTATGCAGCATAGGATGACACAAGATACAAGACAGAATGACAGTCTAGTGACTTCATGTGTAAAGCAGTGTTTTGTACGACATAGAACCTTGACTCGTACGACAGAAGATCAAGCAATACGACAGAGACTCCTGACTCGTACGACAGGTATTTGAGTAGTTATAAAAAGTGCTTGCTTGTTTGAGTTTTGATCACTGAATTTTGATGTTTTACTTTGGTTTTCCAGTTTTAAGTGTCTGATTTTTCAATTTTAGAGATGAATACACAGTAAACACATGATGTGATAAATGAATCTCAATCAAGCTAAGCCCTAAGGAAGTTGGCTGAGAATGAAAACCTTTGCTTGCTGACTTAGGTACACACCCAATAGCTAATCAAAATATGGCCGCTGAGTCTCACACAATGGATTCTCAACGCCGTATTATCCAACTCCAAACGCTAATGGGGGCATGATATGGCAAGTGTCTTGGGAGAGTTACTATCTCTCTTGCACAAAGATTATCACCCTTTCAGAGGTGAATCGGGTAGCTTCTATTTTAACTAGCACTAGTAAGGGATTCGTTCGGCGCGTCAGGGTATAAACTCAATTAAGAGGTCTCCCAGCCTTGAAAACCAAGGTTTGATATACCCGAAGGTACGGAGGAGAGTTATTCCCAAGCACTGTCGTTGCTTTGATTTTCATCAAAAACACATTTATTTTATAGTGGGTTAGATTACTTGGCGTTAGCTGTTCCCACTTTGGTCGTTCCCCTCTCACCAACCTTAATGGCTAAGAGTTAATAACTCCTCGAGAGGGCAGGCCTGCTAAAGAGATGCACTAATGAAAGCAAAACGATGAGTCTAGCTTTCCGATCACCTAAGAAAGGTGAGAGCATACTCGCCTATCATCACAAGCACATAAGACATGATAGTTCATTTCTTTAAGCCCAAATTGAAGTGTACCTAAAAATCTTAAAGAATACACAAAGTTTTTTTTGAATCCTTAGGCAACCTGCAAGAAAAGAGTTAGGCTGCAAACATCTCATAGACATAACAAGATTAGCATTAGTGATCTGAACTATGAAATTTTCAAAAAAAACAATATGAAATTTTAGCCTAACTTCAAATAGGCATAACTTTATGCTCGGGTCTCAAAATTATGAGTCGTTTACCTCGTTGGAAAGGTCTCCAAGAGTTCTAGATGCAATTTTCAAAGGGCATGGCTTTTAGCTAGGCTCTTTGGCACTCTCAGGAGCTTAAAATGAACAGAAAGCCTTCAAAAACGCAGATTATCAACATATAGACAAATTTGAAATTTCTAATTTGCAGTTTTTTTCAAAAAATCACAGCTGCAGAAACTCATACGAAATGATTTATCAGACAGAATGACAAATGATTAGATTTCACACAAGGACCAAAATTGACTCGTACGACATAAGATTTAACAGCCAAAAATTCGTATGACATAAAATTAGCTCTAGTACGAGCATGAAAATCAACTCGCACGACACAAGATCAGCCTAGTATGAGTAAAGAATTTGCAGTCTAAAACCTTGTACGAGTCAGGATGAGGTGTCTTCCGAGACTAAAAGGAAGTTCGTACGAGCCAGAAAGGCAACTCATACGACAATCTGATTCTGATCCGACAAAGATGAAGTTTGAGGAAGCTTGGGAGGCTGAAAATGATGATTTCGGCCCCACGGTGGGCGCCAAAATGTTGTGCTTTGTGAAGTGTACCTGTACCCACAACCACAATGCACTCAATAAATCATTACAAGCATGGTTAGAAGATTTAAATCAAAGACATGTAAAACCATAGCTAATCGACTTATTGCCTCCTAGTAAATGCGAGTATGAAAAATGCTCTTAGATCTGATTATGCATATTCCAGTGACTTGACTACACTTAGATGGAGGATTTGAATGATGCAAATGCATGATCTTAGCAAGAATAGCATGATTAAGCTATATGAATGCATTGATTGATCTAGAAAATGAACTAGAATGAAGATGCAATTAAGCTAAAATGAGCATGATAACATTGCTAAAATTGATAAACTAGAAGCTAGATGCCTATAGTAACAATGCTTAAGCTACGAATGAGATGGGATAAAAAATGATATGAAAATTGGGACATGAAATTGGGACCAATATTGCTCCAAAATGAGGTCTATTTATAGGATTTCCCAAGGCTAGGGGTGAGTTGGCATGAATCAACAGTTGAGATTGATCTGAAGATATCAATGGTTAAATTGGAGGAGGTTGGCAAAGGGAGTTGGATTAAAGGGAGCACTTAGTGACAAGTGTCACAAAGGTTCTATAAGATGTTGGATGAAAGGGGACATGGTGGTAGGTAGAATGGGTTAGGTTTAGGAGTGGTAGAAGTTAGTAGAATTTGAATTTAAAAATTCAAATATTAGGAAAATGGCTAATTAATCTCATGATTTGATTTGATTTGTTTTAATTAATTAGGGGATTTAGAAGAAATGATTTTTATTGGGGGAATTAATTAATTTGAATTAATTAATTAAAGGGGTGAAATGAACTTATTTGATAAATCCTTAGATTTATTAATAAGTAGATGAAAAGGAAGGATTTAATCAAATTGCTTAGTGAATTTAATTAAATTGGGGAGGAGAGATTAATTAAATAATTGCTTGTTTAATTAATTATCTTTAGACCATTTTTAGGTGTATACAGAAACTCTTGCAGATCTTGAGTCCACTTGCAAATCTTTGAATCAATCATGTCAATCTATTGCCTGTGAGTCTGTACAGTTTGCCCATACACTGTGAAGGAATCATATGACACTTTGAAGGTCTCCATATACTGCTTTAGTTCCAATTGGAGTTGACATTTCTTCTTCATGGCATCATCATAGAATAGATCACGCTGGCAGATTTTGCTCAAAAGTATATTTTCTTCAGCCATTGCCAGACTGATATCATCTCTCTGATGGATCAACTTGGCTCTGTCTTCATCCATTTGCTTCACCAATGCAACTTATAGTGCCTTTTCATGTTTTTTCTCTGCATTAGCCTGGGCAACATCTTCCAAAGATTGCACTTGATCACCCACTATTGTGCATAGAAGCTTCAACTGGGCCAGTGAGGAATCAGTACCGGGAAGATTAGTATCGGGGACTAAGTTTGAAAGAGTATCAACAACAAATTGAATAACATCTTTTTCTTTCTTCTTTCTTAGTTCCTCCAATCTTTCTCTAGCAAGTTGAATACTTCTAAGTAGCTCATTTTCGTCTTCAGATTTGATAAGATAGGCAAGAGTCAATTCACTGTGACCGGTGGGATCAACCTATTTAGCTTGAACTTCATCTCTGGTTGCCTTTGGAATCTTGGAAGTATGTCCTCCTTCCTTTGCTTTGATCTCCTCTTGTCTCTTCTTCTCCTGCTCCTCTTTCTCCTTGGCCTCCTTGTCGGCCTTCTCTTTCTCCTCTTTCTCCTTCTCCGCTTTCTCCTTCTTTGCTTTCTCTTTCTTTTCTTTCTCCTTCTCTGCTTTCTCCTTCTCAACTTTCTATTTCTCTACTCTCTCATTAGGTGATTCTTGAATATCTAGTGCAGTATCCTTTGGTTTAGTGCCTTCAGCATCTAATGCATCCACATCAATAGGATCATTTTGCTCAGCTACTCTTTCTCCCTAATCATTGAAGGCTTCATCCGATTTTGATTTTGATAGTTCAACCACTTTCTCAGCCTGTAGATTTGCTTCGGATACCTTTTGCATCTTGACAGCTTCTTGAGCTTGCAGATGAGTGTCCTTTTCTACTTCAGAGATTTTACCTCCAAATAACTGAAGTCTTCTCTTTCTCATGAAAAGATGCCTTTGTACCGATCAAGAATCTCAAATAATTCAGAATTGGAAGCATCTGAAAATATTGAGCAAAAATTTGCTCCCTAATTGCTTGCTCCTTTTCAATGACATTGTGCCATTTATTGTCCAAAGAATCATACAAAGAATTAGAAACTCTAAGTTTAATATTAGTTGGAGACCGATCATTATCACATAAATACTTAATGAGTTCTTTCTCTACCTCCTGCTTTTCATTATCCTTAAGATCATCAAAATAATCTTTTAGATCATCAAGAATTTTCCATCTAATATTATTTATAGTCCTTTGACAATGTGTCATAGGCTTGTAAGAAGCAATGTGTATATTTATCGGTGCAGAGGTTGTAGGTACATTACTGGTTAGCTAGGTCTTCTTACCCGATTGGCTCATCTTCTTCATTTCATCTTCTGATTCAATGTCTTCTGAATCATGTGCTTCGTTCTTGGTTTTCCTCTTCCTCTCAAATACCTTTGGCGGAATAGCCTTCGGTTTCTTCTTGGCTGGTGACCTCTTGGTCACTTTTGGACTGGCAGCAAATGTAACCGGTGTCGATGTCAATGGCACAACTTTCCTCTTCTTTTGCTTCGGTACTTCAGTAGGATTAATCCTCTCAAAGTAGGTATCAATCCTCTTCTTTTTTGGATCAAGCGGTGAAGAAAGTAGGGTAGAGGCATACCTAATGAGTATATCATTCACCACTTCATAGCCCATAGGCTCAACTTCCTCTTTTCTTGGGTCAACTGCTTCCATTATGTAATGATCCACTTTGATCATGAAACAAATATCATCTTCATACTTCTTAACTAGGTCACCTGATAGCCTTGTTCTTTGATTCATCTTCAATCTAAACTCATCAAAATGCATGTTCAAAGTCTCTGGATAAGTAGATCCCATTGCTTGCAAACTCTCCTTGATTTGTCTTGTAACCGATAGGTCACTTGACCATTGAACATCACCAACTCCCAGAAAATATCCTTGAAAGTAGAAAAATAACCCGACAAGTAGTCGACTGAACTTGAAACTTAGTGCCTTGTCCTCTTTGATGGATTTCAAATTCTCCATGAGTTGTTTTTGCATGCAGGTACACAAGTCATACTCTGCATCTTCCTTGATCATTCGATAAGCGGCATGCACCACGGCTGTAGGAACATAATTCATCCTGCTGGTATAGAATAATCTATACCTGATCATCATGCACGCATACTTCACCAAGTCGTCTCTTATGGTGTTGAAAGTCGTTGCCCGCTTGTCGCTCACAGAACTAGTGAGCTCTTTCATTTTGGCTTTTGTGATCTTACGAAGAATAGGGACTTCTCCAGTATTACAAAAACCAATCACGACATGGATTGGCTCTGGTGTGATATCATGGATTCGCTCAAGATACATCTTGTCACCATGAACCCTACCAAGAATAATTCTTATATGATCTTCTGTAAATTCCTAGAGAAAATATGTTGCATTGTGGAAATTCTTCTTCTCGATCATGTTGTACTCTGGTTTAATCTTCTTATCTTCTCTACAGAACAATCTCAACTGGGAGTGAATCACTAGAGACCCTAGGTCTTCTAGTCTGCAATCAATGTAACCAGAAACATCCCCTTTGACAATGAATCTGACGAGAATTTGAGGTAGGGCATTGTAATTCAACTTTTCCTAAGAGATTTGGATGTCTCCTTTGGTGCGGAAGAACTAGAAGAGACTTTGGATGTAGAAGCCATGTCTAAATAATTATGAATGATAAGAGTGATTCGACAAAAAATACCTTTTCACTTCGAACTAGGGTTCGTCGATGTCGAGCACACCTTACTTCTTCAAAAGATTTCTTTACCACTCCGACCTCCACTTTGGATAGCTTGAAATGATTGTTGGGTCTTGCACAAGATTTCTATCTGGATTTCTTTGAATGCAAGATTGATCGCTTTTGTTGCGCTGCTCAAGTTACAAAAATGCTTCTTCGAAAATAGGTAAGTAAAAATGACTACAAAAGTCACCTTTATACATGCTCCTACCTATTGTAATAAATGCATCACCGATAGGGTACAAACCCTAATTTTACCTTTTACCACTTCACTTCTTCTGTCGGTCGACAAGTAACCAATACCGATAAAAGCACTTTACTGATATACTCCGGGGGTCCAAAACATTGTTATCGATATGTTCCCCCTTAATCTTTTTGAAGCTCAATTTGTCGATTCAGGGGTCTCCACCCTGGGTGCAGAAACTAGTACATCTTGTGGTTTCTCTTCAGATTTCTTTTTCCAAATTTTATTCATATCTGCCTGAGCAGTTTCAACATCGACCTTTCCTTTACCTTCTGGGTTGATCGGTCTATCTTCTGATGGATTTTGTCTTAGTATGCATGATCTGGCAAGATGTCGCGGTTTGTGACAATGATAGCATACCATACCAGGTGCTCTCCATGGTCCGGTGTTCACATTTCCATTCTTTCTCCTACATGTTGTAGCAATGTGACCGCTACCATGATAGATCACATAGTTTGCACTCCAACTGTTTGTCACTCCATATTCATTTAACCAATGGTCATAGGTTCTATACCAGTTTGGGTTCCGGTTCATAAGAGGTTCTTGGACAACTCCTTTTGATCTCGGTGCATAACCTCCAGGGTTGTTCATAACCGATCTGCACTCAAAAGATCTATGTCCAAACTTGTTGCATGCATAACAATGACCATTAAATATACCAGTTCTAGCCTTCTAGTCATACACATTATTTTGCATGTAAGGGAAATTATTATAAGTCTTGCTCCGACATACATTGGCAGTATCTCCTTCCTTATGATAGTTAAAGCATACAGGTTTGAACTTTGACTTACCTTTGCTTTTGTTGCTTTTCTTAGGTACCAGTTGCTCTTTTGATGCATCGATCTTGGTTCTAGAGGATTCACCTTCCTCATATGCAAAGAAACCAAGTCCACTGGTATCCCTTGATGGCTTCATTGATTCCAGTTGTTGGTCCAATTTTGCACCGCTCCGGTTGAACTTTGCAAGTATCTCTTTCATCTCAGCAAGTTCTTTGGAAAGAGCTTCAATTGTCTTCATTAGGGTTTCATTCTGAGAAATGGCTGCATTGAGTTCTTCTTGCATTTCTTCTTTATCTTCCTTACCCTCTTGCAGATAAGTGGTAATGGTACCAATTTCTTGATTCAACTTAAAGATCTTGTGCTCCTTGTCCTTTACTAGATCCTCAACTTTTCTTCAGTTTTCCATTTCTTGACTCATCCTAATGGTCAGTGCTTCCAGCTCCCTCCTCAGGTTAGTTTTGGACTCATTCAGCTTCTCCACTTCTTCAACTAGGGCATCCATGCCTGGTTCATCAGAAGAGCTGTTTTCAGTAATTTCCAACATTTGCTTAGCAAGTTCTCTTCTTTTGGCTAAAGAGGCTTTATACTTGACCTTAAGTTCATCATAGGCTTTATACTTGACGGTGAGTGAGTTCCCTCATGCTGTATTCCCCCATATCTCCTTTCAAGTGGTTAGACTTAAAGAAAGGTTGGCTCTGATACCAATTGATGAATACTAAGAGGGGGGTGGGGGGGGGTGGGGAGGGATGAATTAGTATACCCAAAAACCTTACCAAACACTTAAGCAATTTTACTGTAGATTGATATAGTCCTTGAAACAGAAAACCGGTTAATACATAAACAAGCCAAATAGAAAATAAAGCATTCACCCACAATAACACAATCACCATAACACAAGATATTTTGACATGGAAACCCAAATAGGAAAAACCATGGCGAGTAAAACTCACAAGTCTACTATGTGCAGAATAGCAACTAGACCGGTTAAGGCCTTACAATGTTCTTCACCAGAACAAATCCTATTAGGAATCTTGATCTCCGTTAGGAGATAAGTCATGTTAAAGACTACCCTATTAAAGGATTTCAGATCCACAACTGTGAACCACCTTGTTAGAGGATTTAGAACAGGTTTAACTGACCCTACCCGGTTAAGGGTTTCTGACTTATCGAAGAGATTAGTAATCAACAAGTAAGTGATCTACAAAGTAGCACAAAATGCTTAGTTAGATCCTTGATTGCTCTCTGTTAATGCATTGCAGCATTACTTTAGTCTTTTGTCCTTCGCACGTTCAATCTCTGTTGCAAGATGCTTTTTCTCGCAAAGACCTAATCTTCCACTACGACTCACTCAAAACCCTAGACATGGTGTCCTCATATAGGAATCCGATTTCATGTCGGTCCAATGAGATTAGATTACAATTTCCTAGGTACAATGCATCTAGACACACTTGTAACATGACACAAAATCACCGCATCGGTGTCGGTGGATGATAACTCATCACACTTTACAAGTTTTCCGGTTAACCAAACAAAGTATACCGATTACCAGTTTACAAACAAAGACTATTAAACTGGAACATAGTGTTCCGATCTTAAAAAGATTGGCTGTCACTTGGGGTCCTCATACCGCTTGAGGTCTTCTTACCGCTTGAGGTCCTCATACTGCTTGAGGTCCTCGGTCATGTTTTGACCGGTAAGCTCCTTCTTCAAATGCCGATAGTCTTCTACAAAACAAAGACTATGCATACATTGGCATATAATACCAATTTGAACAATACATCACATACTACTGGTTGAGAATAAATCATACAACAAATAAGTGTGTGTCCATCAATTACAATCACAACTAAGTACAAACATCATCAAAATGCCAACACCATATATACCAAAGAATGTTAGCAGAAAGAATAAACCAAAAGATATTAACATCTTGCTTAAGCCCCTGAATATAACCAAAAATGATTTCCATAATGTTCACAAGACCAGGGATAGAGAAACCAAATATTAACCAGATCTCCTTAGCAATAGAGCAGTCAAAAAGAATATGCCTGCCAGTTTCAAACAATTTACATATAGAACATAAATTAGCATTATATAGATCCTTTTTGAGAGGAAGCCTATCAAGCATCACAAGCCATTTAAAGAATTTAATTTTGGGAGCAATCGAACTTTTCCAGAGCCTATTAATTTTTTTTTGCCAATGCATGATAGATAAGTCAGTATACCATAACAGATTAACATGAATGGTAATGGAATCATCATAAGCCAAAATAATGTAGATATTACGAGTCTTGATTTTAGCCAAAAGAGAACCATCAACCCATGTAAATGAGATAAATCTATGAGAGTCGACATCACAATCCATAGGAAGACCCAAATCAACACAAGCCTTCTTAATCATATTATAGGTTCTTTTTTGAACATGGGGGAGGTTATACTTGGTACTAAGTTCTTCCCAGCTGAGAAGAGTGTCATGTTCCAGAATGTCAATTAAATAGGTTATCCCTTTGTCGGCCCAATCTTTGGCCGACCAACCCTGAGTAAGGGCCAAAGGTTTGGCAGCATGGAAGAGATTCCACCAAATAGATCTTTCGCTATGAACAAGGCCATTACTGTTGACATTAGTGTTGACCATATATTTCCTAACATACTCCCAATCTTTCCAAATAGATTTAAACACACAAGTACCTTGGACGGAGACAAGGAAACCACCAACAACAAGGTCACTGAAGGGTAATCCTTTCCATGACTTAGCACCTTTCGGCACAACCCTCTCAATATTGTTTCTAACCAAGACCTTTCAAGGTTCCTGGCCCTCAAAAGCATGGAAGATCCATTTGGCTGCGAGAGCAATACCTTGGGTCCTGAGATCTTTCAGCCCAAGGCCTCCAAGGTTTTTCTCAATATGACACCACTTCCAGTTAACAACATGCATTTTATTATTCCCTTTGCCATCAGACCACATGAATCATCTAACAACCTTCTAAATTTCAAGAATTTGATAGTTACTAAACATCCACGCAGAGGAATAGTAGATATTGTAGGAGGAAAGGATTTTCTAGCAAACTTGGACCCTACCAACCAAGGAACCTATTGTTCCACTTATTAAGTTTCTTATCAATTTTCTCCCTAACCCATAACCACATATCCTTAAGGGAGGGAGAAATGGAGAACAATATACCAAGATACCTGACAATTTTGTTAGGGCCACCCCATTGGTAGCCATACTGTCTAAGCCAGTCAAGATGGTGTTCTTTCCACCCAAGGAAAGTCGACTTGGACTGGGAGATCCAGGCCCTAGAGATCTCACCAAATATCTTGATTTTTTGACTGAGATTCTCCAAGTTCTGATTAGTGAGCTTAAGGAATAGAGCCGTATCATCGACAAATTGAATATTTAGCAGGTCATTATCATTAGGAATCCTAACCCCTTTCACATTAGGGGATAGGGAATTATCCCTTAGGAGGTAGAAGAGAGCATCAAAGGCAATGACAAAAAGAGCAGGGGCCAGGGGCACCCCTGTCTGATAGAACGAGACAACATTATGGAGGAGGAGAGGATACCATTAACTTCAATATGGGCAGAGGCATCTTGGAGGAGGACCTTAACATAATTACGGAACTCCCTAGAGAAGCCAAAATCTTCAAGCATCATGATAATAAAGTTCTATTCAACCCTATCATAGGCTTTCTCAAAGTCAAGAAGAAACATAGCAGTGTCCTGTCTAGACACCTTAGACCATTCCATAGCCTCCCAGCTAATGATGAGGTTTTCAAGGATATATCTACCTTTAATGAAACCAATTTGGGTGGGGTAGATGAACTTGGGAATAATTTTCTCAAGGTGGGTGGCTAGAATTTTAGCCAAGATCTTATAAGACACATTAAGGAGGGTAATGGGTCTCCAATTTTTAATAAGGACTTTATCACCATCCTTGGGTATAAGCTTGATGGTTCCCTTGTTGATGGAATCACCAAGGGTTCCATGTTCATTAGCCTTTGTGTAGACATCATGCTGATCCATGTTAATCTAGTCCAAGTTAGCTTTATAGAGCTCGACGGGGAGACCATCAGATCCAGGAGTTTTATCATTATTAAGAGAGTTGATGGCTCTTTGAACTTCCTCAACAATGATCTTCTGCTTTAGGATGAAAGACTATTCCTCAGAGATTCTATAGGGAATAATGGATCTACATTTAAGTCTCATGGCCTTGGCAGCGTCAGAATCTTCTGAAGTGAAAAGGTTTTTATAGAATAAGGTAAAGACATCTTTGATGTTGTCAATATCAATAATCTCCTTGTTATCAACAAGAAGCCTATCAATTTTTCCCAGTTTTGTTTTTGTTTAAGCAGATTAAAGAAGAACTTCGAGCCTCTATCCCCGAATTGAAGCCAATGGCTACTGGCTCTAATCATGGCTCCCTTGATCTTGCTGATGTTTCCTAAGAGCATCACTAGCTCTCGCAATTTGGTTGGCTAAATCAGGGTTAGTTGGGGACTATTGAATTTTTTTTTCAATGTTCTGGAGATTGAGATTAAGACTTTTTTTCCATAAATCTATAATCTTTGGCCTTCTTTTGACCCACGGTCTATAGGAGTTTCTGCCAAGAGGCAACATTGTAGTTCCATCTGACAATATGGGAGGGAAGATTCTTATTATGTTTATTGAGAAGTCTAATAAGGTTGATGGCAGCAAGGACATCAAGATCTTTAAGTAAATTAGTGTTAAGTAGGATTTTTTAACCCCCGACCACATTGGTTTTCAAAGAGTTAGCAATTTTGATATGAGAAATGATAGGGCGGTGATCCGAAAGAGTAAACGGGAAAGCAACAATTGTGTTGCCCTGATCATCAAGCATAAAGGAGAAAAGATCCTTATTAGCATAGAATCGGTCAAGTCTATAGTATATTCTGTTATTACCCTTTTGGTAGTTACACCAAGTGTGCCAAAGACCCTTGTACTCAGATTTATTTCCTAAAAGGGGATCAAAAAAATTCTTCTGGTACTTCATTCTATCCCAGTGAGTTTTTTCAAAACCTTTCCACTCAATGGGATTCCCTCCAGCTTTGTCATCTTGACTCTCAATCATGTTAAAATCCCCACCTAAGATCCAAGGGATCTTAGGTAAGGAGGCAATCCAATCCCAAAGGGTGATTCTATCTTTATAGTCATTGGGAGCATAGATAAAGCAGATCCCAATGTGAGAACCATTAATATTGATGGTGGCCCACACAACCCTGTTACAAGGGAAGCAACCTTTGTTAGTAATGTGGTTAGTCCATTTAGGGTTAATGAGCAAACTGACTCCCCCTTTACCTCTAAGATGGTTGGAGCAGATCTTAATGGATTCATTTCAAATGAAATTAAGGTTCACCTCAAGGGTAAAGTTAATAGCCTTAAGCTCTTGTAGCATCATAAAATCAATATCTTTGTGAGATTCCAAGAATCTCTTAATAACCTGTTTTCTGTCTGGAGATTCCAGACCTCTCACATTCCAAGAGATGTTCCAAGAGATGTGCTTCATGGTAAAGGGGGAAAAATTAAGAGCTCTTAGCAACTTGTAGGCTGCTATCATAGGTGAGAAGGCCCTTCTGGTTTCCATTCTTCTTGTTCATGGGAGCTTTATTTTTAGATCCTATAGGACGTCCTCTCCTATTAGGTTTGGCAATACCCCCGGTGTGATCATCTTGATCATCACCAGAGTCATCTTCACCCTGAGAGATATCACCAGTTTGGGGTTCCATGGTGTGGCTCGGTTGGACAGGGGTTTCATTCATCACTGTTCATGGCACTTGTGTGGAGGAAAAGTTAGGAGAGAAAAAATTATTATTTCTAGAACCACTATTGTCAGCAGTAATGACCTGGATCACAACATCATCCTCAATTTCTCTAAATTTAGGAGACAGACTCCCATTAGAATCAGTAGTGGTTCTAATGCAAGAGGTGGAAATAGTAGGGATGAGCTCAAAAGATTGTCTATTAGAATACGGGGTCCTCACTGGGCCACCTCCAACATTAAAATCATTACTGCATCTATCAGAACTCTCAAAACTTTTGACAATGGACTTAACCAAGGAGCTATTTTCATGATCCATAGTGGGTATCCTTCTTGCTACCCTAAATAGGGTTCACAACATGATTAGTAGATCTAATTCATTCAATGGCTAACTGTTGCACATTTTTCCTTCTGCGCTTCTTAGATTTGCTAGTGACAACCTAAAAAATTTCCTGTTGATCACTCTCCATCTGTTCCAACTTCTCCAATCGGAGAATGGGGGGGTGGTGCCGCCATAAATTGCCCAAAATTTGGGCAAGTGTCAGCAATGGGAGTGTCTCCGTTCACTACGAGATTGTCACTAGTCCCGAGTTGGGTCATGGAAGCGGAAGGAATATCAAGGTTTAAAGGAGGATTCTTCACATTTGAGTGATTCCTCTGAGTATCTTTACCCACTTTTTTCCTATTGACAATCGGGCAATCTTTGTGTAAATGGCCCTCTTTTTTGCAGAGGAAGCACACATTCAAACCCCCTAGGATTTCAATAGGGCAGGAGAAGAAATCTCCTTCAATGTTTAGGTTAAGAGCTTTAGGAAGGTCGATTCCACGTTTAATAGAAATAAGAACCCTAACATCTAGGTGTGACATGAGTCGAGAGGAATCATCCATGCGAATGATTTTGTTGATAGGTTCCACAATTTGGGGGATAAAACGCCACAAGAAGGGATAGATGTTCTTTATTAAGACCCATCGAGGGCATGAGAGAGCTAGGATTTTCTCTGAAATAACATCTGGGGTCCAACCGAGGGCACAAAAGGACATTTTCCCCACATTCTAGTAGAGTTTTTTAAGAACTTCAAGCTGCATTTCATGATTATTAAAGAAGATCACAAACAACCCTTTTTGTATTTATCTACAAAAAGAGATTCAAAAACCTAATTTTAAATTCCAATAATTGTGAAACCAGTCGTCCATGAATTTTCGAGGAGGGCATTTTTCAACATCAACACAAACAAAAAAGATGGCAATATCTTTTAGTCTATTCTTCTCTAAAGCTATTTCATTAGCCATGGGTTCGTTAGGTGGAATGGAGATAGAGCTAGAGTCAAAGCCAAGGTCCATACCTTCTGGATTCGCTCATCCATCTCCATTGGCGACAATAAACTTCACATTCTTAGAGATTGTAGACGAAGCCCTAGCCACAACCCCACTAAATGTTTTCCTTGGTTGGAGAGAAGGTTGGGAAGAAATGGGTGGGGTAGGTGCAATAAACACATCGTCAGATTTTGCCTCCATTAAGGCTAAGGGAAATCACACGAGCGAACAACAAGGAATACATATAAGTAAATGAAGAATGGAATTAAATGAAGCGGATGAAATAAAGCGTAGAGAAAGAGGAAATCAAACCACGTGGAGGAGGGCCACCACCAACTGTCAAGGTACGACCCTCCAGCTCAGAATCATAAGATCGCCTTTATTCCAATTCTCTTGAATATAAATTTTTTTATTTAAAATATTAATAAAAAAAATTATAATTATATTAAAAAAGGCTTTTAATTATTTAAAAAGTAATTTATTAAAAAATATTTTATCTTTTAAACTCATATTTTCATTTATAACATTATATTTTTAAATAATTAATACATAAATTTTTAACACATTATTTTTATATTTAAGATTTAAATAATTACTATATTATAAAATGTATAATATGTAAATATTTGATTTATATATAATAAAAATTCTAATATTATTATTTGAAAAAAATTAAATAAATAATATTTTTTACTTTAACAATAATCATTACTTATAACTTTTTATGTAAAAATTAAAATTTAATATTTAGAATTTTATATATACTTTACTTTTATTTTTAATATTTTACTTGAAATAGACTTCAATGCAATGCAACATAATATTTTAACAACTATTTTATTTATGCATACAATACAATCACAAATAAATTTTTGTTGAACATTAAAATATTGATGATTGAGTATTTTTTATAATTATCATTAAAATAGAAAATAAAAAATTTGATAAATATAAATATTTGTTTATTTTTAATAATTTTAAAATTTCAAAAGAATTGAAAATTTACTTTTTACATTTTTAATAGCTTTTATTTTATTTTTCTTTTCAAATTTGATTCTAGCATTAACATTTTTAATATAGTTTAATTTTATTTTTATTATTTTATTTAAGTAGGTTCAATTTTCTAATTTTCTATTAGTTATAATTTTTAAAATTGAATTTATCTTTCAACTATTAAGTTTACAAATTGTAAAATAATGACAATAAGAATATAAATTTTTATTAATTAATTATTATTTTAGTTTAATATCAAAATATATCAATTGACAATGCAATATCAAATTACTAATCTCACCTACTCTTAACTCTACATACATATCCTAACTCTAGAACTTCCTAATTTGCATTCATTTAATTAGCCTAGATTAACATTACAATTACCCTACCTAAATTTAGGGATAAAGTCCAAAATCGTCGGAGTCAACAAAGTCTGTAATTGTACAGACCTGGGTTTGGAGGAGGTCCCGGGATCGCATTCCACTAGCACAAACCCTGGTCTGTAAAAATAAATTTCTCCCTAAGGAGACGATGATGACGAAGTACAACAAATTTCTGAATTTCTATGTGGTTATCTTGGCTTTCACTTCCCTTCTGTTTGATTCCGCTTCTGCTGTTTCGTCCGACAGGTAAATTATTTGTTTTGATCTTTAATTTGAATCCCAAGGAATTTTATTTTGATCATGTTAGTTTCTAATTTTAGAACTATCATGTTTGGATTGTGAATTCTGATGAGATACAATCGCTACGGTAGTATATAATTTTGTTTAATTGCTTAAACCACGGTCTAAAGATTCGTAAGGATCAATTATTGAGTGAGAAAATCGAGAAAAAATTCTGGTAATTTATTTGCATCAACTCCAAATCTGATTTGTAGTATTTCAGTAGTCCGATATCGCTCTGTTGGAGTTATTGGTCTCCTTATTGTAGTGAGGGTATTTCGAACCTGGATCACAACATTGACACCGTTTCAATTAGAGTGCAACCTTTTGAAACAGGTGATGGTGATTAGCCTTCTAACATCAACTCGTTAGCTATCCAGGAAATTAATTTAAATTTTCTTCTGTAGTCTTCGGTATTTTGATATCCCCTGCTGGAATTATTGGCCACCTTATTGCATTGAGGTATGGAAATTTAAAAAACCTTGGTCATGATGTAGACGACTTTACTGTTACACGTTAACGTCTTAGATCAGATGCTTAGAAAGCTAAGGAATAGCATTCTGATGTAAATACTAAAAATAAATATTTCAACATTCAACATAAAATTTGCCCTTTAGTCTTTTAGTAGTTTGATTTCTCCAGCTGGAGGAATGGGCTTATTGATTACAGCAAGGGTATTAAAAACCTGGGCCATGACGTAGACCACTTTACCATTACACAGCAATCTCTTGTATCAGACGTTGACTATTGTCTTTCTGATGAAAGAAGTCAAAAATAAATGTTGAAACAATCAACTTAAATTTTTCTTTAGTCTTCACTCTTCAGTAGTTTGATATCCCCTGCTGAAGTTATGGGCTGCCTTATGAACGCCGTCTATCTAGATGGCTAATGGGACTATCTAGATATTGACCGGGCGAGAAAGGAGTGAGTAACGAGTGGATGATCCATCCATTCCAAGGATAGGGCTTGGTGGAGTTGGGGTATTAAAAACCTGGATCACAACCCAGACAGACCCCTTTGCTGTTACATGACAAGATATTGGACTGGATGTTGACAATTAGTTTTCTGACAAAAAATCTCCAAAATGAATGTTCAAGCTTAAGTGCTTTGGTTTTCACTTTTCTCCTGCTGGTGTAATGTGATGCGTTACCATTGCTAGAACTTAGAAGGTTTTGAACCTGGATCACATTCTCATGAGTGCTTTCTCATACTATTGCAAAGATAATAGGAAAAGGTACTCTTAGCCTGGATCATGGAAAAATAAAAACTGAAAATGTTCTATTTGTTGAAGGGTTGAAGCATAATCTTCTAAGGGTGAGCCAAATGTGTGACCAAGGACCCATACTCACATTTCAGCGGAGGGATGTGAAATCAAGAAGAAAGGAAAGTTTATTGCAGATGTGAGTAGAACATCCAATTGCCTATACATTCTTAGTGAAATCAAAGATGAAAAATGCTATATGGGGTAAGAAGATGAGAGTTGGTTATGGCACAGAAGGATGGGGCACACAGACTTTGACAATCTTGTTAAAAACAACAATAAGCTGGCAGTGAGAAACATGCCAAAGATTTCAAAGCCTTCAAATATGAAATATTTCTAAGGTTTTAAAGCACTGATTTAAACAGCTCAGATTGCTGAATTATTGCTAGAATTCTCATCGTTAGCAAATATCTGAGTAACAGCAGCACACAGTCCATTTCAATGAATTCACCCCGTACATTAGCAAGTTTGTAGTCATAAGACAACGCAGAGCAGTAGAATAATCTGCAGAAAACAATTTGAATTGAATTTTCTGATGTATATATGAGTTCATAACTCTTATGATTTCGCTGTTACGCTGTCCTTTATATCAGAGAAATCTTGCTAAGGTTCAGCGTCTTAACTGAAATCAATTGAGGTGTCATACATACCTTCATTGTCCCTTGCTTGGAAACCTTAACAGGGTGATTGGGTTAAGTACATTGATGCCCTTGAAAGTTGCAAGGGATCAAGTGCTAGTCAGATCAGAGACCTTGCTGATTTGCTAAGCCCTTATGGTCTCTTTAATGCTGATGAGGCCCAACAACTGGATATTTCTGTTCTGTATGTACTGCTGGGAAATAATGGACACTGAAGGGTCAATTTCCAGGTGGCCGCACCTCAGACAGGGTTAGATCTGTACCTCCAGTACCATCTTGTGAAGGTGGCTCGTTTGATCCTTGGAGTGTCTTCAAGCTCTGGCAACTGGGCTCCAATCTACTCATTGGAATCAGGTCCGTAACAACCCAAGAAACTGAGAATTTAGCTAATCTGCAAGTCTGAAAATCCTCTAAATCCAGTTGATGACAAGCACACCTGGTAAGAGATACTTTGCAAGGTTAAACAAGGGTTTCAGATCAGAGCAAAATCGCAGACATGTGAGGAAATCAGCAGGACAAGGTTAGGGTTTTCCTCCTAACCTTAGAAGGTAGCTAGGGTTTTCATCCCAGCTAACACCCTTAGGGAGATTTCCCAAAATCATGCCAATTTTCAGATGATTTTGCCCAACCAGAAGATCAATACTTATACATGTTTGTTTTAACACTAGATTCCAAAGTTTTCTCCTGAAAGGGTTTCCAACTTTCCACACAAAACTTGTGTTCTTTTTTTCTTAATTGTTGATATTGTGGAGTTGATTTTATTGTGGTTGTTAATTTGGAAAAGTTAAAAGGATTGTCTTATACTGACTCGCCCCCCCTGAGTGTAAGCTTGTGCTCATAAAATATCATCTTAAGTCTGATCTATTATGGCTTTTTAGTTTTTTGCAATAATGAAGTGATTATTTAGCTTCAGCATTGTGGTTACAGCGATAATCTGAGATTTTTGTGGTTGTTTTTGGCAGAAACACAGATGGCTACACAGTTATTGGTAGAGTGAAAACAGAAGGTACATTATTAGATGAAGGATTTCTAGTATCGTTCTTTTCCTAACTCGTGCCCTTTCTCCTCCAGCCTTAAGAGATAATGCAATGTATTATTGGCTTTCACTTTCAGTTATCTTCAATAGCCATAATCTATGGGTTTTTGACAAATCTTGTTATTGCCTTCTACAGCCCTTGGAGGGAAAGGACATGGATTTCCCAGCAAAACTGCAAATATAAAGGTCATATTGAATGGTGGAGAGACTGTTTCTTTCATCAGACCAGATGGCTATTTCTCTTTGTATCCTTTAAACACTCGGGAGCATTTGTAGCCTCTATTACATATGTTTTTGGATTCTAAAGTCCAAGAGATTTGAACTGTCAGTTGTTTTATTTATTTTTGTGAAGATTCTGAAGATGGGTTTTTCGTTGTTTCTTTTTAAAGCTATTATGCTACATTTTCTAGATTAGTTATATTTTAGGACTGTTATTACATTTTTCATATAATTGAATATTCCATTTTCCTTCTTTCACAAGAGCTTATTTTAAATAATGTGATCAGATGTTCCTCCTATTCAAAATCAATATTGGGAAATACTTCTTGTTTCTTTTTAAGAAACTTGACTCATGCACATTACTGATCTAGTTGCATCCTAAAAAAATGAAACGAAATGCTAGAAATAATGAAGCCGATATGTATGCTCCACAAAAGAGATATATAGTTACTTGGTACAGGCTCATAAGGCTCACTGAAACTAGAGCTTAAAACTTTAACAATTTAAATAACCAGAACGATATTAGAGATTGTACATTAATAATAAACAAGAGTACGTTGCAAAATATGAAACAATCTTCTCATAGTTTGGTGGTTATATGAAATGTTTTTTCATGCAGTGATATCCAAACTTTGGCATCTCAACACATCACATGTTTGAATTTTTTATATGTTCATAGATATATTAGAAAAATATCTAAAAGAGGTAGGAAGGATGCATGGGGACCAATCACAGCAAAGGGACCATTACAGTATTAGTATATGCTGATGATATTGTCTTCCGTACTAAACATGTTATTGATCTAAAAGAACAAATAAGAGCCCTTCAAACATTCTGATGGTGAATGTTGATTAAAGCAAAATCATGACAATAGAATCTTAAATAACAGCTTTATCCTATAGTAGTTGTAGCCAAACTTTGGCATCTCAACACAACTCAAATTTGAATTTTTAAAATATTCATAGATATATAATATCTAAAAGAGGTAGGCTGTATGGGAACTAATTGCATCAAATGGATCAATGTACTATTACTATACGCAACAATGATGTTGCTCTATGTACTAAACACCTTATTGATGTAAAAGAATAATCAAGGGTCCTTCAAACATTTTGCAACGAGTGTGGTTTGATGGTAAATGTTGATTGAAGCAAAATCATGTCAGTAGAATCTAAAAGAACAGCTTTATCCTATACTTCCATTTAATAGCAACAGACAAGAGTTAATTAATTCATATTAATGTGTAGGAATTGATCTTAATCATAAACTGATTTGAAGCCTTTGTATTAAAAACAATTGTACTTTGGAATTGGGAAAAAAGAACTTTAATCTATATTTTTAGTAACAGTGATTGTCCCCTATGATTGAAAAGTGTGAAGCAGAAGCATATATTGAACAAAATTAAACAAAATTAAGTAAACAAAAAAATAGCATATCATTGTTGACTTCAAAATTAAAAGTAATGCATCCTACCTTATTCTTGTCATGGAGTTTGGTATGCTACTCATTGAAAGAAAAGCCTGTTTATGTGACACACAGACCAAATTGCAGATGCTAATTTACATGAGAGGTCAAATGATTTTATTGTCCTGATATACTTGATGTTACAACTGTCATGTTTATATCCCTCTGGTAGCCTTGTTGATTTGATTGTAATATTAATCAAATGATTATCTTGTAATTGTTGGACAATTATTTCCTTAATTGTGATGTAAAAGCTATGATGTGCCAGCTGGAACTCATCTGATTGAAGTGGTTGCAATGGGCTATTTCTTCTCTCCGGTAAGCTTTGTTTCTTCTCATCGGACAAAAGTATTGCATGATTTGGTTAGAACAAGATTTTAAAAAGCGGTTACTTCTTGTTTGTTTTATCTTCCTAGCAAAGGAAGTGACAATCACTTGACACTATTTTTTTTTTGAGTCAGCGTCTTTTTGGTGAAAAATTAATTGAAAAAATGCACCAACTCTACTTATTGATCCTTTTTGCAATTAGCATTCCATGAGTTGGGTTGTAACTAAATAGGTCTAATGAGTGGTACCAAGGATTTCTGTAAGAATACATTCATTGTGTGTTTTCCAAATTTGATTAATAATTAAGTTTACAGTTTTGAAATAAATAAGGTTCAAAATATCTAAATGATGTATATCTTGCAGATGACATGTGGCATACTAATGTAGTTACCCTTAGCCCATGGTATAATTGGAGATATCTACTCCAGTTTGTAGGCTTCATCTGCATCCTAGAATAGGAGAGGGAGGTTTCTCCTTGTGTTTTTGTTTTTGTTGATGTCTGATTTGGAGGATGAGTTAGTAAAAAGAATTATAGTTGGTTATTGATTTCAATTTTTTAAGTTACTGTTTTTTAGCAGATGATACCAGGGAAAGATGGGTATATCTGTTTGGTGAGCCGTAATCAGGGTAGATACTCTACACACTGCTCCTCAACAATGCATTCCCTACTACAAAGCTCTTCATAGACACCTCCAAAACAATGTTAAGTGCAAGAAACTAATACCATTAGTATTGCAGCATCATCTGCAGTACAGAATCACTGAAACATGGAAACAACAAAAGGAAACAAACACACAAAGTCTGAGAACATGAGCTTCCTTGGAGAAACCCTTGGAATTATGAAAACTCCTGTAAGAGTGAGCTAGAAGCCCCTTAAGCCACCATGTATCTGTCTGGTACATTGTAGTAGATGGACAAAATGTCTATACAGGCCATCAACAAGTTACTTGACCTTCAAAACCGTACTGTGGTTGGTCTTGCCTTTAAACCTCTGGTTGTAACCTGCAAACAAAGCTCTTACAAAAACGATCAACAATATAGCTAAACTTTGCACATGCTGTGCAACTGTTTATTATAGACCTTGAATGTCCGCAGAGGCTCTCAAAACACATTTTCCAATGCATGGAAGGTGAAATGAACCAAACAAACCCTTCATATTCCAAGCTCTGTATAGCCTGTAGTGAATTTGCTGCTTTTCCTAGGGGCAGTCTATGCATTGACTATGGTAGATGACACATACGTTGTAGTAGATGATGATTCCTCCCCTTGTGACAAGTGGCAAACATGCCAAAAATGAAAAACCATCTAGTTTTGAGGCCTGCACACAAGTCTTTCGTCTTCCTCAAGATGTTCCAGACCATCACAAGTCTACAACTGACTTATACACAAGCTCCTGAAGCTTCGAAACTGACAAAACGCAACCTCATTGAAGGTATCCTTGAATTGGCTTTCCAGCCAATAGTGAATAAATAAAATGATCATATGAACTGACGTGTTTTCACAAATCATACCTACCTAAAAGGGAGGCTTTTGGTCCCCAAAAGCTCAGGTTCTCTTTAGGCAAGGGAATTTTTATTCCTCTTCCGGGTCAGAACTAGTAAGGGATCTTACATCCTCCTTCACATAACACTTTACTTTACTTGTGAGTTAGCCCTTCAAGCCAATCAGGCAAGTCTTAAAATTCTACAACTGTCTCTTTCTTTCTTTTGGAGAATCATGTCTTGTCTAGTTCTTCCAAAACTGCTGGTGAAAGATTCTCAATTGAAGGCAATAACACATGTTCCTCACCATCCAACCTGGAGGGTTCAAACAAATGCAAGTTTTTTTACTTTCACCATTAAGTAACTCCTCATATGATGTGGCAAATCAAGGTAGAAGGTATTCTTCACTATCTTGCTTTAGAATGAGAAATGGACCATACCTGAGAGGTTTCAACTTCCTTGCTTCCCCTTGGAGTCTTTCTTGATCCAAGCACTACCATACTTTGTCTCTTTCCTTGAACTTGCATTTAACGTAGTGTTGATCATGCCTCTTCTTGTATTTGTCTTGACTCTCTTTCAGTTTTTCTTGTACATGCGAATGTATTTGCCAGATACATTCTATGAACTTTGCAGCCTTTTTCATCTCCAAGTCTCTATATTTCTCATCCTCATGCTACTGCGCTGCTGCAATATCTAAAGGACTAGGTGGCAAGTAACCAAAACATAAATCAACTGGCAATAAATTTGTAGAACTTTGTATAACCCTGTTACAGGAAACTTCAATGTAAACAATGTTCTCATCACATGTCTTTGGATGCTTCTCATTGTACCTTCTAAGCAGCTGTATCAATATTCTTTAATGACTATGTTTTGCCCATCTGTTTGAGGATGGAATGTAGTGTACTTCTTCAATTGGGTATTCATCTTATCCTGCAAGGCACACCAAAACTTGTCAGGGAATCTTGAGTCTCTATGTGATACAATGCTTTCAGGCAAACCAAAATAAACCGCACATGTACATAAAACAAATCAGGTGCATCCTTATCTGAGAGTGTCTTCTTGCATGGACTAAGAATACACATCTTGCTAAAATGATCAACCACTACAAAAAGATAATCATGCTGCTAGTTTGACATGGGTGACCCTCCAACAGAGCACATAGAAATTGGTTTGCTCACATTTCACAACTTGCAAATTTTGAGATATCTACTTGACTGTAAGGCCAAGGCTCAAAACACATACTGCTAAGGTTTGAAATGGTCTTGGTGACTCCAAAATGTGCACCTAACCTGGAGCCATGAGCTTTTCTCAAAAACAATCATCTCCCTTGCTTCAGTACACACAACTTACCTAGTCTTACCATGTGAAAATCAGTTTTAGTAGCAAAATAGCCTATTTTACCGTTTATCACTTGCATAAACAACTCTCCAAAGTCTTCATCATGCTCATAATATTGTATTCATTGCATTGGTAAAGGGTTCATGTATAGAAAGTGTGCATACTGCTGTCATCAATGGCAGCCTAGACAACATGCCTGCCAGCTTCTTTGCGGCAACCCTATTATACTTTGTAACCAAATGAAACTGCTGCTAAAGTTTGCTGAAGTTTGGACATTGCATGCAAGTATTGAAGTAGTTGGTAGTTTGTATGCACAATAGTCTCTTTTTCTATCAAGTAGTTTTTCAGCTTATTCACTGCTTGCAGCATTCAGAGAGCTCCTCGTTATAAATGCAATACCCAAGGACTGAACCATGGAACATCTCAGAATGATAACACATTGGCTTACCTCCTTGCATAATGACAACCTCATAGCTTATAATGACTTGCATCTCTCCACACCTTGAATGGTTGTTGCAAATTGGGTAACACTAACACAGGTGCATGGATTATTCTATTTTTCAACTCTTCAGACACCTTTTCTGCTTTATCAAACTACCACCCCAAAATTCCTTGATTTGGACATTTGTCGACTTAGGCCACTTCACTATGGCCTCCACCTTTGCCTGGTCTATCCATATCACACCAGCTCCTACCACTTGTCCAAGATATATGTAATGTCCCCACTTGGGATTTCCCTTAATTTAAACCTGAGACATCCATTCTAACCTCAAATTAGAATAGTAATATATTAATAAATATAATTTTATCAGAATTAGATATATTTTACTATAAAATTCTGACATTAATTCGAATAATGGAACTTATCTTGATCAACTTTTTGGATTTTGACATTGGAGGATATGTTATGACTGATAGAGTTAGTTCGATACCAACAGTTCTTAAGGTGTCATTCATTGATATGAGTATGCAATTTGTGTCTATGACTGATTTTGTAATGGTGGTTTGTGTTATAGTTCTTTGTCACTATGCTATGTATATACTGTCATCCCTGACACCAGTCCACGTATTCATGCGATCTAGTTTACTGACTTTGTGCATGTAGAATCACCCAACTGGGCAATGATGGTGGTGTTCTTCCAACTTTCTATCCGTAAGTATATATAACCAATTTATGCCAAAATGTGAATGAACAACTCAGCTCATCCCATGCATACCACCAAGAACAAAGATGTTACTGCTTGTAACTTAATAACAGTTATGATCTTATCAATCCATGGTGATGTTATTGGATGCTTTGATTCCTTTCCTTTATATCTCTCAATGTGAGGGAGAGGTCACACCTCTTCATCATGTATACCCTTTGGCAAGAGACACACTCTTTCACCATTAGCACCCTTTGAAATAGTGCAACTCTTCATTATTTCTGCCCTTTGAAAGGGACACGACCTCTCATAATCAGATCTACACTTATTATTTAAATCAGATCTGCACTTATTATTTAAATCAGATCCGCACTTCTCATTTCCCAATTATTCCCCCTCTCAAATGAGGTTCTGTTCTCCCTTTTATATCTCATTGTTGAGGAAGTCACAACTTTTCCTTTCATGTCTTTTGACTTTTCATTAACTTAATTAATTTTTAATTAATCATATTTAATTATATTATTTTATATTTTAATTTAATTTTAAATATTTTAATTTTATTATTATCATTTATTATTAAATTGTATTTCAAAGTGGGGACATTACAATATACCAATGCCGATTGAGCAAACTCACACTTTTTTCCATTTAAAAGCAGCTTATGCCCTGTAAACAGTAATGCAATTATCAATGGGTGGATGTAATACCTTGCTCATGATTCCCATGAAAGTTGCAGGGCATTGCATAACCCAAATGGAAGCGCTACCCACTCAAAAAGACACTGTCTTGTCTTGAATGTGGTTTTCCATATGTCATCTGTAATTTGCACCTGGTGATATCTCTACTTAAGATCTTACTTTGAGGAGATATCTAGCTTGCTGAAACTAATTGAAAAGCTCATCAATATTGTGCAGCAGATACCCATCCCTGACTGTTATCCTATTTACCACTCTTTAGTCTATGCATATGCAGAATGTTCTATCTTTATTCAGCACCATCACAGTGGAAGTACCACAAAGGGAGGTGCTAGATCTGATTACACCGCACTCTGATAGTTCTCAGTTGGTCCTTGACCTCGCCAGTCTTCAAAATTCTTTGATGATATAGGCCTATATTTGGAAGTGCACAATTGCATTGCAATCAGATTTTGTGCTCAATTGGCCTGTGTAGGGGCAGCCATTTGGCTCTTCAAAGAGCTTACTGAACTGTTGTAGCTGATCTTTCCCCCTTCTTTTCTTTGCTGCTTTGTAATCCATTCATAGACTTAAGGTTAGCTGCTTGCTCAATTTGTTTGCCAGACTACTTGCTATTTGCATTGATTAACTACCTTACTCGGTTTGTACTAGCTGTAGAAACCTTGGATTTACCCTCATATAACTTGATTGTGAGTTCTCACATCCTTTGGTCATCCTATACTAGTTTTTTTTTTCCTATCAAATATTGAATACCTCTCGTAGATGTAAGGGCTTCTAAATACTATTCCACAAGTATCCAATGGAATGACATTAGCTATTACCTCATCCTTGTAGTCCACAGTGAGACTAAACTTAATTGCACATTGGGTGTTGAGTAAGCTTTTGACCCATTGTTACAACAAGCTGAAAGATGTGTAAGAGCATCTGACATTGTAAGTACATAAGAGATTCTATGACATGCATAAGAGAATTTAAGAGGGTAGCTACAAAGTGGACCAAGAGTCTTGACTAAATTTATGACAGTAAATGATGTATGCCATAAAGCATCTTGCTAAAGGTGGAATATGACCAAATGGGGCACCCAAGTTAGTGGGTTGACTTTGACAGCATAATATGTGCGAGAGAATATTCTATTTTTAGTCTAAGGTGCAAACTTGGACATGGGTGCTGGAATTTGTGCCTTATAAATGTGGGAGCCGTACCTGTCTTGTTGGAACATTGTTTTCTTGAAACAATTTTTTGGTTTTTGTTTGGTTGTTGCCTATTTAGTTGGGCGCTTGGGTTGAGAAGGATAGGAATTTTTCATTTGAGGTATGCTGTTGGATTTTTTCTAGAAGAGCAGGATGATATTCTCCATGCTTAGGCAAGAGCTTAGAAGTGTAATATAACTGTTATGCTTGCTGAATAGTGTTGATTGTAACTAGGTAGGATGCGGATTCCAATTGCCTTAAGGCAACATTGGAATCTGCCAAGGGCTGGGCCCTTCTCTCCCCTCTCACACTCCACTCTAAGGGAAACGTGTTCCCTCTAATAGGGCCGACCCTATAACCCAAAGGATATATCTCACAAAACGGATAAAAAGAAATAAAAAGAATTGGCACCAATTTAGTCCAAGCCGACCTCAAATAGGTCCCTTGCCACATACAAATAAAGAACAACTTGACCTCATTAATCATCTCATATCTTCCTTCACAAATGCAGAATTAGCTCTGAAGTTGAATGCGAATTTCCAGTAGAAATTAGTCAGTTATCTGCTGTGCATGAATGCGAATTTCCAGTAGAAATTAGTCAGTTATCTGCTGTGCATGAATGCGAACTACATCTGCTGCCAAGGTGTAAACATTAGGTGTGGATATCTCCATTGAAAGGTGCGAACTGCTGTCAAGAATAAGGTGTCAAAAGTGCAGACCAGGTTGCAGTTTGATGAAAACAAAAGTGTAGATCTGAGGTGCAGACCTGATACTGATTAGCCATCTACATCAGCCCTAAGTGTTGTAATCAGAATATCGTGTATAATTCATAATCAGATCTGAGGATCTTTTCTTGCTGGGTTTTTCCTCCTAGGAGGTTTTCCCAGGGTAATGTTGTCTTGTCTCATTTTTATCTATTTTGTTTGCTTTCTGTAATTCACTAAGTTGAAAAATCTAACAGAAAATAATCTAATTCTAGTTACTAAATCTGTTTTCTGAGTTTATTGTTAATCTGAAAGTAACAAATAGTACATTGTTTCTATGCTTTCGAGGGTGGGTTTTTTTACTTGAAAGGGTTTCTCCCACATACATTCGTGTCCCTTCTCTTTTATCTATGCTTGTTTTTTTCTTCTCTTGTTCTTGTATTGAAAGTGACATTTTACATGCTGTTATTTTGTTGAGATTTTCTTCGATCTGAGTTTTGCCTGTCTTTCCTCTAAGGGCTAATGTGGGAAATAAGTTTGTATCTACATTCTGCTTTATGGGCATAGTTTGTGTGCACTTGTATCAATCTTTTTGTCTGGTAAATCTTATGGTAGTGGAGGTACACACTGTTGTCTTCCTAATATCACCTATGTATTTTGTATGCACTCTCTCCATCACGGATTTGACAAGTTGAACTTCTTACAAAACTTGGTTGTGTATTCTTGCACACTCTGGCCTTGTTTTTGGCAGTAGAATCGCTGTTGATGGAGCTCTCCTCTTCATAGCATATGGGTTAGAATTTGTTTCTTTAACAATTCTCTAAACTTCTTCCATTAAGATATTGATGGGATAACTCTCATTTGCAAAGAGGGAGTATGAATGTGGTACCATGTGAGTGCATGACCAAAGGGATTAAAATGAGTAAAAGAGATTGATCGCTCCATTTCTAGTTTGTCTGTATTTCTCTTGCCTCAGCCTTGAAATGAACATCACTTCCATTTTTAAATGACTTCACATTCATATTCAGATTTCTTGCGCTACTCCCCACAGTCTTGCACTGTTTCTGTACCCAACTTCTAGGTGGCGACATGTAGAATACTTTTAAGCATGCCAATCTTGGAAATGAATGCAACGTCCCCTTCCAACTTCCTAAATCTCTCGTCTCCATCATCCATGTCTGGTTTTCTCTCCCTCTCTATTCTTCTCTGCGCTTTTACCCACTCTTGAGTCTCTAGCACCGATCTCAGGTCCAAATCCTATAATTCATCAGCCCCACTAGACCTAGTAATGGGCATAACCTTGGTGATTCACTAACGATTAAAATACCAATTGATAATAGGTATATTGGTACCAACTTAATCTACAAAGAGGGGATATTCCTCACACTGGTCCTCAACAATGGATTCCCCTTCTACAAAGCTGATCTTAAACACCTCCAAACTAATGGTAAGTGCAAGAAATTAACACTAGGAGTATTGTGACATCATCCATAGTACAACGACACAAAAAATGGAAACAACGAAAAGAAACAAACATGCAAATTTTGAGAGCACAAGAGTTAACTTGGAGAAACCCTAGATGATAAAAGCTTTAATATGAGTGAGTGAGAAGCCTCTCAAGCTGCTATTCGTTGATTCAATATATTGTAGTTGATAGACAACATTTCTATACAGGCGTAAATAAATTACTTGACCTTTAAAACCCTACAATGATGTGTTCTGCCTTTAAACCCCTGACCCTTGGTGCCATAACCTGTAAATAGAGCTTACAAAGAGGATAAACAAGAGAGTAAACTTCACAAATGCCGTACAACAGTTTATTATTGACCTCCAATGTTTTTGGAGGCTTTCAAACACATTTTCCAATGCATAGGAGTTGAAATGAACTATCGAAAACATTCACATTATGCATGAAAGGTTTTACTGATCTGAAAGTAAGTCTAGAGGTGCAAGCCCTTAAGTTGTCTTGTTAGGCTTTACTGAGTGTAGCAATTTCATGATCAAGGCTGTTCATTATTTGTAGATTTGCTTGCCTGGTAGTTGCTTTGGTGATATGTTACTAGTTAGAAGATATTGATTTAACATGTTGCATATCCATATTGTGAAATCTGCTTCATTTTAATACCTTCTCTTCTTTCCTATTCTCTCTTCTCTTCTTAATAATCTGGCATAATGGGGTTCTTCAATTCTTTTAAACTTGAAAGGGATGTCAAAATTGTAGGCATGTTATAAGTCAAAGACATGTTTCTTCCATAAGGTTAGAGTTTTCTTTTGTAGGGTCTTTGTTCATATTTTACTCTAAAGTTCAATCCATCAAGGCAGATGAAAATATACAGACACGTGGCTCATATATTTAATGGAATGATGTTATATCATTTAATGCAAGATCGTCCATTATATCAAGACATATTAGACGTAAACAGCAGGGCTAGGCAAAGATTTAGAGGTGTCATAGTTTGGAACTTGTAGAGCTTCACTTATAAAAGAAGATACTGAATATTTGATAATTGTTTTAAGTACCTGTAAATGGTAAATGGGAGGAAACATGTTGGGTTATTACGGATGAGAAACATGTTGGGTTATTACGGATGATACTTTTCTGATTGGTAAGTATTCACTGGTATCTTTTCTGATTCAGTTGGGCATCCCAATTTAATTATTTGTGCCTGGTATAACTATCTCTTATCAGTTTCTACTGCTATTCACATGCCAGTATTAAGTAACATGCTTAAAATGTTAGCTGAAGTCGTTGCTTACAAGTAATCATGTTTGACTTGTCAGTTGTACTTTTCTTTAGTGGTGTACAGTGTAAATGTTGGCAAAGCACTAGGTTTAGTTCTCTTCAAATGGTACCATAGTTCCACGAAGACCCATCCCTCACCTAAAAAATTGACTTCTCCAAGTGTGGGACATTTTGGAGACTCGTGAACAGGGACAACCCTTCTGCCACCTCCCATTGCTACCTGCAGGTGGGGATATCCCCGAAACACCTCTGCTGAAGCAGGGGATTTTTTGGTCGCGTCCTCCTCAACAGGGGATGTTGGGAGGATGCCTTATGTCCATGGGATTACTAGGGGACGCCTTGGCATCCTTTGACTGTCCCAGGGGTGCCAGGGAGTCCCCACACTGTTACAGAGATTCTCTATGTCACGATCATGATTTTGATTTGTGTCAGAGCTTTGAAGAGGCAGACAACGCGATGGCATGTACAAATTGTTGACCTTGGAAGAAGCAGGAAATATTTACATGGTATTTGAGGCAAAATAGACTATTAAAACAGCTGTCATATTTATTTACTTAAGGGCAGTAGGGCACTTTTCTTTATCCTGATTTTAGGAAGTTGGTGATCAAATATCTCTTAATTCATACGTAATTGACACCTTGCGCTTAGTAGGGAGTAGAGGAAGTGGTGATGGTTTGGTCAAGGGGGATATCATCAAGTTGTCAAAAATGATAAAGTTTAAATATTTGAGAGATTTTGCTGTCTGCTGTATTAGTTTCTATAAGCAGAGAGGAAAACAAATAAAAAGATTCAAGAATGACAATATTTCAAGTCTTTAACTATACAGCCTTCATCATTGAGACTGGTCAGATTCCCCAGCTTCACCCATAAATGATAACTTTCAATGTTTGTGAGTTTTTGCTGACTGCTGTAAGGAATTGCAAAAAACAGAGAAGAAAACAAATAAAAATATTCAAGAATAACAATATTTCTTGTCTTCAACTGTGCAGCCCTCATCATTTAGACTGGTCAAATTCCCCAGCTTCACTGTTAGTTTTCTAAAGAATGAAGATTGGTCTAGAAATATTAAACAATGATGATTTGCTGTCGGTGAAACCATAGCAAATAAGTTATGAAAAATGGAATGTTCCATGAAGGCCAGCGTGGTCTTGAAGGCCCTAATTTGGGCCCAGCAGGGGTTGCATCTCTTAACCCCATCCTGTATCACAACAGGGAACTGCACTGGACTCTGCATGGAGTGCTGCCCTCTGACCCTGGTGGGGGATCTGCCCCAAACTGGGGTTGCATCTCTTAACCCCATCCTGTATCACAACAGGGAACTGCACTGGTCTCTGCATGGAGTGCTGCCCTCTGACCCTGGTGGGGGATCTGCCCCAAACTCCCACAAGGTGCTCTGCCCCTTGACCCTGCCAGGGGTTCTGGTCCCCAACCCCCGACCCTCACTGTGGTTATAGATGTATATCACTGCCAGCTGCCATCCCTGTCTTGCTGTCCCCTAGTGATCCAATTCTGAAACTCCATGGAACACTGTTAATTACATTTATAAAGTTGGTATTATTTTCTCACACTTTATGTCACTATAAGTACTTGGTGTAACTTCATAATCTTAGGACATGCTTGTATGGATTTACTTTGGTTTTTCAGGTTCGAATTGATGTCAGTGCCAGACTACATGGAAAGGTTCAAGCTGTGCAAACAGAAAATCGCAGGCTTCTGACTGAACTTGTACTGGAACCTTTGCGAGAGGACTACTACTTTGAGGTAGTTCCCGAAATTGCGCTGACTGTAGTTATGCCCTTGTTCAATTATGGCTAATAGATGGTATAGAAGAACATAAGATAATATATCTAAATTATATTGTTTTTCTAACATACTCTTTGCTTTTTCAGAAAAGGGAACCCTTTTCTATACTAAGCCTTCTTAAGAGCCCAATGGGTCTAATGGTGGGATTTATGGTAGTTGCTGTGTTTCTCTTGCCAAAGTTGATGGAAAACATCGGTAAGATCTTTATTTTTCTAACTATATTGTTGTTTTCAAATTCTGTATGCAAGAATATGCATTGATGTTTACTGTCTATGTCAGATCCGGAGGAAATGAAAAGGGCACAAGAAGAAATGAGGAACCAACCAGCTCCATCCTTCGCAAATTTGTTGCAAGGAAGGACAAGTTGATCAGCACTACATTACTAAAGCAAATGGCTAATCATTGAAATTTATTAGCCAAATATTTTGGGTGAGTTTGTAGACATTAATAGGGGCCAGATCGTAAGACTCCAGTGCTGCCACCTGTTAAAATGAGAATTAACTGATCCTGTACAGATATGGAAATTGACTGTTTGAAAAACATCAAATTTTTGCATCAATTCGTTCCCTAGTGTTAACTAATTTTTGAGGTTTTCATTAATAATAGTTGAATTATCTGGTGTTTATGTTTCTGGACACTGGCATATTTTATAATGTTTCATAGATATTATTTGTATGTTTTCTCAGTAGAGATGCTCTTAATTCATTGAAGTGGAGTTTTTTGGGTCAACAAGTGTGAAATGACACAATTCCGAGGATTGTCTTTGGTTGTGCCCTTAATACCCTATCATGTGCAAAAAAGCAACTACATTGTCAAAAAAAAATTGAATTTAAAAAATAATAAATGATCTGGCTATGGCCACACTATTGGGTGCTTTGTTTGCATGTACATTTCACACGATCTTCTTAAGAGTTGAAAGTACTGCATTGAGGAAATGGCACTTATATTGGGTAGGCAAATCATATGATATTAGGTTTCAACTTTTTAGTAGTTTGTGCTTCAGTTATATTTTTTGTTAATATGACATTAAGGAAGTTTTGAATCCAAACCATTCACACTTACACACTTTGATTTGAAAAGTCATCTTCCTTATGTTGAAAGCACAACGGCATCATGGATTTCTGTAATCGACTAAACAAAGAAATTAGGAGATCAATTGTGGCATGTTAATGAACGTTCTTACCTTCGGGTATTGAGTTTCACAGGGACTCGCTGGTCTTTCAGATAACAAACCATTTTTTGAGCTTGGCAGGGTTAATTGGGTTAAGCCGGGAAGATCAATTTCTGCTTTTGTGTTTTTAAACGATGTTAAAATCAAATCCCTACAAATGTCTGAAATGCATTTTAAGATTTCTGCATGTTATCTTTATCTTTTATTTTGCAACGGAATATACATTTGGTGGTTGTTAATCTATACAAAGATTTTGGTTAAAGAGAAATTGGAAACTAAATTAACCTTTCATTTCTTCATCCATCATTTACACCAATTAATGTTACAATGTTATACAAAGAAACGCTTGCTAAACTAGCACGGTAGAAACTTTCCATTATTTTCCAACAATTTTTCTGGAAGCATTCGAACTGATTTACACGGACTTTGGAAACATTGTGTCTATTAAGCATTAAGAAGCTTAACACTAAAATAATAATATAATGTAAATTCACCTTGGTAGGGCCCTAAATAACAATTTGATCTAAAGGGTTTTAGGAATCATATTATTTTCTTTGAAGGTTAATAACAGATTTAAACAGATAATCATGGATTCCAATAACTTAGAATGTTGTAAGTTGTGTGTCAAGAAAACTAGTTTTTTAATGCCTTGTTAAGACGGACCCCACAATACTAATTTGGTCTAAAAAGACATTATAAATCAATATATTTAAACAGTAAGTCTTGGATTCCAAATAAATTAGAATGTTGTATTGATGTGCTAAGAAAATTAGTTTATTGAATACCCTCTCAAATTATTTATTCAAATTTGGTCTAAAGAGCATTAGAAATCATATTAATTTTTTTTTAACATAAAATATTAGATTCTAATTAATTTAGAATGTTGTAAATAATGTGTTAAGAAAATTTATTTATTTAATATCTTATAAGAACTACATTTTTCTTATAACCAAGGCCCTACAATACCAATTTGTTCTAAAGGACATTAGTAGTCATACTATTTTGTTTGAAGGTTAATATATTTAAACAAACAATTATGGATACAATTAATTTAGAATGTTGTAAATGGTGTGTTAAGTTGGGAAGATCAATTTAACACCGTGTTTGTTCAGCATTAAGAAGCTTAGCATTATAATAATCATAACACACAAATCACCTTGGTAGGCTCTACCATACCAATCTATTGGATTCCAATTAACTTTAAAATGTTGTATTAAGAAAAATAGTTTATTGAATACTTTATGAGAATTATTTTGTTCATATTAACCAAGGCCATACAATATCAATTTGGTCTGAAGTGTGGTAGGAATCATATTAATTTGTTTGAAGATTAATACATTTAAACAAAAAATTAGATTTCAATTGATTTAGAATATTGTAAATGGCACATCATAAAAATTAGTTTGTTTAATAATTCATTAGAACATTTTTTTCTTTTTATTTAATCAAGGCCTTGCAATACCAATTTGGTGTAAAGGGCATTATAAAGCATATTATTTTACTTACATTTACACACAAAATGTTGGATCCCAATTAATTTAGAATATGTGAAGAGAAAATTATTTTATTGAATAGCTTACTAGAATTACTTTTTCCTTATTAACCAAGGCTCTCAATACCAATTTGGTCTAAATGGAATAAAAAATCATACTATGGTTTGAAGGTTAATACATTTAAACAAAAAAATCTTGGATTACAATTATCAAAATGTTGTAAAGTGGTGTTAAAAAAAAAAATGTTTTTTAATACCTTATCAAATTTACCTTTTTCTTATTAACCAAGGTCTAACAATACCGATTTGGTCTAAAAGATATTAGAAAAAATTATATTATTTTATTTGAATGTTAATATATTTTAATTAAAAAAATTGAAATCAAATTAACATACAATGGTGTATATGATATTTTAAGAATATTAGTTATTTAATATCCTATCATAATTTCTTTCTTTCTTATCAAGTGATCTCTTGTACTTGATTATGTTTAGAGAGAATTCCATGTTTAACTTGCTTTTGAAAGGATATTCAGTTCTTTTTCATCATATGATTTGCTAAGGAGTCTTGCAATATTTTCATGGAGTAACTTTGGAGTACTCATGTAAAGTGTCCAAGATTGGACATATGTGTTTTAGTTTATTAAAATTTCAATTACAACTTTCTTATTACACGACAATTGCTTTGGTAATTTTTTATTTTTATTTTTTTTGATAAAACTCATATGAGGACATTTCTTCATTTGGAACTATGTAATCTACATTTGAGACCTTGGTTACCTCTTAAGGCTATATAAAAATTTAGCTTTAGTCTACCACTTGCCACTTAGTATTCTTCCTCTTTTCCTTTGATTGGAGATAAGGTTCATTTGAAGCAAAATCATACGGGAGTTTAAGTAATATCATTTATTCATTACCTAATAATACTATAGTGTAAATGATCTGGTTTTAGTGTTAGATGATCTAAACTTGACGTAAATGAATTCATTATTCCCAAAAATTATTTTTTTGGGTTACCTCTTCCACCACATTTTGTTTTTCATTAGAAATTCACTAATTCCATTCCTTATAGAAATGTCAAACTATCATTGATGGGCTTATTTCCCAAAGACCCACCCAAACAAATTTAAAGTGAAGGTGTGGCCAATTATTAAAATATCTAATGGGCATATTTGAAGAGCTTTATACCAACCAAGTTTGTCATAGTCTTATCAAACATGCGTTTATTGTTTTCTCCACTTCTTGGTAGAGTGTGAATTTGAGTAGGCCTTTAATTCCAATTGACCAAAACCCGTCTCCCTTTAGAATTTGTTTGTGAAGTGTTGTTTAAGCAAAGACACCTATCTTCAAAAGGCAATTTGGTCACTAACATAGATCAACCAACCATGAATTGTTTATAGGTGAGGAGTTGAGGATCTAATAACTCACCCTTAAAATATACATTCTTGATTTGGCTTAGCTACAAATGAAATTAAGACCCTTCAAGTCGGAAGCTCTTATATAATTTGCCTTCACAATGTGAGTAGCATTGGCATCTCATTGAAGTCCTTCCAACCCCATTTTTTTATCATTAGTTTAGTGACTAAGATCACTTTGTCAATTACCTTGTCACCCCATCTTCTAGAGTTTTCTTGTATTCACTGACATTGAACATACATATGAGAGGTAGGAATATATTTAATAATTCTAACCAAAATTTACATTTTTACTAGATCACCTAGGTGAGATGTTCTATAATGAGAGAAACAATTTAATATGAAGTTCCAAATTTAGGAGCCATTAGGTGAGTTAGATATTAATACAATACTGACTATTCCCACGAGTCGAGCTTGAGGTTCTTAGTATTAATTAATGGCTGGACATAACGATTTTTTAAAACCTCCCAAAGTATTCAATAGGGAGGTTTGTTGTCCCCTTCCTCTTTACCATAGTGGCAAAAGCTTTAGGAAGAACTATAACTAAAGCTAGATACAATGGGAGTTGAAAAGTTGTAAAGGTTGCCTCGAGGATGGAAGCAATCACACATTAACAATTTGCAGATGATACAGTGCTATTTGGGGTGGAAAGCCAAAGGGAACCAATGATTATAAAGGATACTCTAGATAAATATTTTTTAGCCTCCAAATAGAAAATAAATTGGAACCAATCCAATGTCTACGTCTTTAACATAGAAGTGAGAAAGTAGAGAAGTTCCAAATTTAGGAGCCATTGGGCATCAAGTTGAGAAAACTCCTAGGCATATTTTTGGGACCCATTAATTGTGGGAGAAAATAAGAATAATCTATCAAGAATTCCCCTGTTGTGGTCTATGGCGGGGAGGTTGTGGAGAATATTGATTTCTATCAACGCAATGCTTTGGGCTTCAGATTTGCTGGGTTTTGGCCTTCTCTTCCGAACCTTCATCGCTGGGTGAGTGATTCTTAGAAGCCTTTAGTTGCTCATGGAATTGAGATTTTCCCTTGTGGTAAAGGCTTTTTCATTGCTTCTTTTACCTCTACTTTTGACCGTGATTTGGTTTTTGGGAAAGTTGTGGGCTTGGGGGGATCACTCTCTCTCTCTCTCTCTATCAAGCCATGGTCTTCTTCCTTCAACCCCCTTACTAAATCTCTCTCTATTCGTCTGGTTTGGGTCTGCATCCCTAATCTCCCTCTCCATTTTTGGGAGCCTTCTTGTTTCGAGGCCATCAGTAACTCCATTGGCAGCTTCTTGAAGGTTGATGATGCCACGTTCTCCATGGGTCATTCTACCTTTTATTGCCTATTAATTGATGTTGACATATATGTGGCCCTCCCCAGGGATGTGGTTCTTATGGTTTGGGATAGGCCATGGATTCAACTGCGGGATTATGAGGGCCTCCCCTTTCGCTGTCGAAGGTGCTTCTCAATGGGTCACTTAACTTCAAACTGTTCCCTCTCTCGCCGCATAGGCGCTGCTACTTGGTGGAAGGATGCTACTGAAGATCACTTGACAATTAATGCTTCAGACTCTATCTTTGAATCCTCTCGAGATGAGGTGCCCCTTATTGCTGATGAAGCCTTTGCTGATGTTACTGTTGTCGTGGACTCTTCCACCCACTTGGCTCCTACATCTGTTGCTCTTGCTCCACAACTTCACTCTTCTCTTGCTATTGTTCTTCAGTAATAGTCTGTTGTTGTTCTACAATAGCAGTTTGGCAGTGACTTTGCGAGGTCTTCCCTGCCTGATTTTTCTTTGAATGTTCCTAATGATAGTGTTGCCTGGACAGTTGTTTGTCGCAGGCGGAAGGGAAAATATACCCCCTTTCCATGCCCCACCTTAGTTAAGTTTTGGGTATTTCTCCCCACTCTTGAGTTTGGTTGGGTTGTTGTAGGTTTGACAGGTTTGTTTGGCATGTCCAACTTTGTTTGTTTGGGGTTTGCACCCCTACTTGTTCTGTTTAAAATTGATAGCCTCTTGGCTATGTAAAGGGTTAGCGCCCTAGTTAACACTGCTTTATTAATAAAAAACATAATAGAAAATTGCAATGCAAGGATATAATCATAGAAAGGTAGATAGTTATCATTAGCACGTAGAATCTTGTTTCTCAATTCAAGAGTCTCAACCATACTGATATTTTCAATGTCATGTATGAAAATTCCTCAAAAGATTATAGATTAGGTTGAACAAAAAATTAGATTTTCTTTTTGGAATGAAAGCAATGGACAAAACAAAATTTTGTTAGCGACATGGGATAAAATTTATTGTCCAAAGAAGGCGTGAAGTGTTGAGTTGCAAAAGTGTTTAGTCCTAAATGAAGTGCTAGGAGCCAAGTTGTTGGCACTTGTATTGCAAAGTTGGGAAAATGGGCCAAAATTTTACATAAGAAATATTTACTCAACAGATTTGACAAGGGTGTTTGCTATCCAAAATGTTCCAATGGGATGAACACTTTAGAATTTCATTATGGCATGTAGGAGTATAATAATTGAGAAAATAACTTGGGATATTGAATGTAGGAAAAGGGCCTCCTTTTGGCATGATTTGTAGGAAGGATACATGAGCTTATCCAATAATAGAGATCTGGATCAACTAAAGGAAATTTTGGAAAGGGTATGGGAGGATAAAGTGAGAGATCATGTTGAGAGGAAAGCAGTAAATGGAAGGGTTGAGAGGCAATGGGATTCTATCTAGGGAATTGATCTAAATGAAGCACAAAGACTTGTAGTTTCTAAAATCTTCAAAGAGAGAAGGGTTCTTACGTTTGATGGAGAAGAAGTTAAATGGTGTGGTGCTAAGACTAGAACATACAATGTACATGCAAGCACATGAACACACATGCCAATTTAACTTAAATTTCTATTAGTAAAAATGACTCAAATGTCAAAATGAATATTAGTATCATTTCTCTTAAGAGATAAGAAAACATAGAAAAAGGGAAATAAAAGTTATTAAAAGAAATAACAAAATGTAATCACTAAAGGATTATTATGATAATTTTTCCTATCAAATTAATCAAAGATTTTATTTGTTTTATTCTCTAATTGGTATATATTATGGCCTTAACTACACAAATTCTATATAAATATGTCTAAATCAAAACAATCCAAAGTTGAATATCACTAACAAAGATGTTATCCTTAAGCGGTTTAGACATACACTTATGAACCAATTTTGGTAAAAATATTAATTAATGTTGAATCTTATATACCATACACTATTATCATAATGTTGAAATCCATGATAATGCACTCATTGATAACAAAAATGATAATAATATAATTGTAGACACCTAAAAATGCCTCATTGATCATGTACTAATTATTCGTCTAATTGATTAAATAATCTTTATTATTTAATTAAGTCAATTAAACTTATTCTTCTAAATTCTTCTAATTTCATATTTCCTCACCATCTTATTAATTATTCTATTTCCTATTCTATCATCATTTCATCATTTAATCATTGTCTAAATATTAATTAAATATTTATTATTTAATTAATTCTGATTAATTTCCCAATTTAAATAATCTTCATTATTTAAATAAATTACTAATTACTCAATTTCTATCTCTAATCATCTAATCATTCAACCCTCTTCTAAATATTAATTAAATATTTATTATTTAAATAATTATGATTTAATTCCTTTAAATTAAATAATCTTTATTATTTAATTAAATTCAATTTCTAAATAATTAAATAGTTTCTTTAAATTATTTAATTAGCTAATTAATTCTTCCATTTCCAAATCCCCAAATTCTAATTTCATTTAATTTCGTCTTCTTCTAATTTCTTCCAAATTTAAATACATGTGCATGATTTCAAAAACCAAATTGAAAATCAAAGTCAAGTTGTAAATATATTCAAATGCTAAATTGAATTAAATAAATTCAATTATTTGAATTAAAATCTCATGCAAAGATTAAATTCTCATGCAAAGATTAAATTGATAATTTAAATCTAAATGCAAGCACATGCTAAATTAATTAATTAAATCATTTATCTCTCCAACTTCTATTTCCATCCTCTTTATTTCCTCCAATCATTCTTTTTCTTCCTTCAGTTAACTCTTTCATCAATCAGTTGACTCCTTTAATCTATTCAATCTATTGAGTTCCACTCCTACAATCAATAGTTCAACTATCAAGTTGCATTTGAGCTCACCTGAGTTTACACCTCTTGATCATTCTGTTCCACCTTTCAATCAATCTTCTCCAATTTTCTATAAATTGAGCATCCAATCTCCATTTTCAACAATCACGAACTTCGAATCTTTGTGTCACTTGCAGGTTACTAGTGCAATATTTGAGAGCCATCATACCACGAAGAGAAGAAGAGCAATGGAAGCAATATGCATATCTTGCAATAGGGAGTTTTATTTGAATTGATTTCATTCTTAATTCCTGTTTTGCTTGATGATTGCATTATTTCATTGTCTAGTTTGTTAGATTTGTTAATTAGACAGGGATTCGTGATTTCCCTGGTGTTTCTAATTGATAGCTTTGTTTATTTGAAGATAAATTCTAGCATGCGTTACATTTTGGTGAACCCGACGTGAACTAGCAACAATTTAACCTTTTTTCTGTGTTCTGTGTGATTTTTGCAGATTGTGTGGAGTTTTTATTTTTTTGCAGGTTGCACGAATTTCAAGAAAAGATTTTCCACCACGCAATCGAACTTACATAGTCACGCAATTGCATAGATAGAATTACGCATGTGACCCTTCGGGGTCACGCATTCGTTCAGATAGGGCCACGCAATCGACCTATCCAGATCACACAATCGACCTTTCTACATTACGCATTTGTCAGGTTAATTGCTATTTTTTTTTTCCTGTTTGTTAGTGCTTTTGTATAATTCTGTCTTAAATTTGGGTAATCCGGAATCAAAATTTCTTTTTACTTCAGGATTTGATTAACAAAGTTTATGGCAAGAAAAGTTCAATTCAAAATTTCAGGTGCGAGAAGGACGGAACAACAAAGGAGGGAAGCTAAACGATATCAAAAATTTCTCCAAGCAGAAAAATTGATACAGGATTTAGAAGAACAACTGGCCTTAGACAAATATAATAGCCTAGTTCTTTCCTATACAGTTAAATATGATCTAATCAATATTGAGTGGATGATGTGAGATTTGGTTAGGGCTTCACAATTGGTTATGCAGATTCCTGATAGAGTTTAATTTTTATTTATTTTTGCTGTCTGCATTCTGTCACGCAATCGAGCTGTCATTGCTATGCAATCACGTAGATATTGTCACGCATTTGGTGTCATGTTTTCGCATTTGGTCTGTCAGGGTTACGCATTCGATCATTAAGTATTACGTATCCACTCAGGTATTATCACGCAATCGCCTTTGTCAAGTTTTGGGTTTCTATTTTTTGATGGTTTAATTTTACTACTAATCTTTTGTTTACAGCCTGTGGCGGATTTGCAGAGAGGATTAGATTAGTAATTTTGCATGCACACCTCACACTTCAATTTTTAGTGCTTAAAATCAACAACAGTTAAAAAGGACATGCATGCACACCTCACACTTCAATTTTTTAGTGCTTAAAATCAACAACAGTTAAAAAGGACATGCATGCACACCTCACACTTCAATTTTTAGTGCTTAAAATCAACAACAGTTAAAAAGGACATGCATGCACACGTCACACTTCAATTTTCAGTGCTTAAAATCAACAAAAGTTAAAATTGACATGCGTGTATCTCACACTTGGTTTTTGGTGCTTAAAAATCAACAAATGGTTAAAATTGACATGTATGCCTTCATTCTTGGATTTGGTGTTTAAAATTGACATGAACATGCGGATCTAACACCTAAATTTGGGCTATAAAATGAACATGAATCGGGCTGCATTAGATTAAATCATTTTTCATTTTCTGAAGGGAAAAGAACTTTTCATTGTGTCTGGGGTGGACCTACTGTTGCACTAACTGACTTTCTACCCGCCATCGGGCCTATGGGAGAAAGAAGGAAGGTGACAACGACATCCAAATTTTCTTTTTGTTCTACGTAGTGAGGGGTATCTTTGACTGGGGATTTCATCACCCCACAGAGGTACTTCAAATTTGGATGAGTTGGGGATATCATCTCTCCCAGCATACTCTCGAGTGGGTTTTTCGAGCCGCTATATAAATATATTGGTCAGGCGGCTAGAGTGTTGAGTGAATTCGACGTATGTGGGGACCTTCCCTGCATCGATAAGCTCGATTAAAGTCTTAAGTGGCTTGCTCTGAGAATCCGTCGTTGGATCGGGACCCCTCGAAACCTAATACTAAGAACCAAATTAGTTGCCAAAAATCCTACATTCAGTGGTTCTGGGAGTGTGAATCGTACCCCATAGATACCCTTCATGTACCTTACACTATGATACAAGAATCCCTCGGCTAAAAGATCTTCGGATCTTCGGGGTAAGAGAGACTGGCATGCCTGAGAAGTGTGTGCCGTGGAGTGGAGCCAATGCTGCCAGACTCTCTATCTGTTCATTTTGTTTCGGTATTTTATTGTAAGGGCCTCACTGAATGGTGTCCAATATCCAACCTAAGACTGTTTTTCGTGCTTTTTTATGTATCGTTGTACTAGACCAGTATTGAGTTAGTTCCTTGGGCTATTTCAGGCCCTATCCCACGTATCTCTGAATTTTCCGAGATTGTATGAAATTTGAGTCAGTCAACTATACATACCTACCATTGTTCTCAAATTTGGAAAACTGCAAAACATTGTCCTACACACGAGGTTACCAAAAACAAAGTCCATTTTGAAACCGATTCTCAAAAGTCCTTACATACTTGTGACCATAGGCAGTCCCTTACATCATCTTTTGCATAGTCCCCACTTATGTCCTCATTATCGTCCTAAGTCCTTGCAGAGTCCTCATTTACGTCCTCATTATCATCTTAAAGTCCTTGCATAGTTCTCATTCACGTCTTCATTATCATCCATAGTCATTGCATAGTCCCACTTATGTCCTTATTATCGTCCTATGTCTTTTGCATAGTCCCATTTACGTCCTCATTATCGTCCTACATCTTTTGCATAAGTACCACTTACGTCCTCATTATCGTCCTAAGTCTTTTGCATTATCAACCATATTAGTTACATAGTCCTACATTATCATCTACGTCTTCATCTAGACCTCATATAAACCTGTCTTAGTTCATCATCATTTGCACAATCATCCTATAAAATCATACCCCAAATGTCCAAAACACAATCAGAGGATGAATCAAACTCAACCTCAACTCAAACAAGTTGGTCAAGTTAAATCAAACATTATCACATCCAGAGAAATGGAGAAAATATCTTACATGTTGTGATCCTAGGTCCAAACGAAACAAGCAAACATCATGGATTGGAATTATACATTTCGTAGGGAAGGTGGAGGATTCATCCCTTCCATTCCTATTCCAACGCCATCCATAGAAATATTAGCTCAGCAAATCAAAACTTTGCAACAACAAGTGACAGACATGGCTAGTCCTAACAACCATAGGGGCTGGTTAGAAAACATGATGAGAGAAGTGATAGCCACGAGGGGATTAGTATCAGACCAACCTTCTAGTTCTTGTGAGACCATTCAAACATGCCAACCTTCGTTCTTCAACAAAAGCATTCCTACCTCAGTTCAACCAACATTAGAGTCATGTAAACCTTCTTTTTCTTTCAACCCACTACATCAATCGTACCAATCACATCAACCCAACATTCAAACCTCATTCAACCAAAATCACACCCTTTTCAACCAAATTCCAAATCAAAATTCATATCAACCCAACATTCAAACCTCGTTCAACCAAAATCAAACCCATTTCAACCAAAGTTGAAATCAAAATTCAAATCAACCCAACATTCAAACCTCATTCAACCAAAATCACACCCTTTTCAACCAATGTCCAAATCAAAATTCATTCAACCAAAATCAAACCTCGTTCAACCAAAATCAAACCCCTTTCAACCAAAGTCCAAATCAAAATTCATTTAACCAAAATCAAACAACTTTCACCCAAAATCAAACATCTTTCACCCAAAATCAAATCCCTTTCAACCAAAGCCCAAATCAACCATCTCTATCCACCATTTCATTATCCCCTAAAGTCACACAAAACCAATCCATGCCATCTCTATCTAATAACACAACCTCCCAAGGGCTATCCATCGTACAAAACCAATCCAATCCAAGTCATGATTTAGAGAGTCTCATTCAAAATCCTTTCTCATCAAATCAAAAGGTTGAAACATTCCAAGAATATCCCATGAATATCCAAACTCCTTCCTCGTGTCAAGATGATGATCCAAAATCAGAAGAAATGGACCCTGAAACAAATCAAGATCAAGAACAACCACTTCCATCTAACCCAATTTTTGATCAAGATCCCACCGACCAAGAATCTTATGATGACCCCCTCGCTCTTTTCTATTCCATTCATAATCAAACCCTTCCATCTCAAGAACAAAGTGTCCTTTCAAGTCTCATCCAATATCCACCTCCTAAACAAGATCAAGACATCTCTTCCATCCTCCCTAATAATCCCTTTACAAACCAAGATCAAATCATACCTTTACCTTCATGTCCTAAACACGATCCTATTATTTCTCCAAATCCTGATCAAGTTCCCTCCATCCCTTCATCTCCATGTCATAATCTTCCATGTTCCTTACAAGGTTCCCTCTCAAATAAGCTTGCCATTTATCCTAGTGATCCCAATCCCTCTAGACAAGTTGTTCATAAACCCCTCGTCAATGAAATCACCAACCCAGATCATACTACATAGAGCAACTTGTCAACAATTGTTTCATCATCCTCTTCAAGTGCATCAATAAAAATAGACATAACACTCGCTCATGCCACAACTTTGAAACCCAAAACAATTTATCTCATACACTCACACTTGAAAGACCGGGGGCAAGAGAACCTACCACGATTGGATTTCATTGAAAAGCATAAGGCTATAGCTGAATTCATGGGTTCTAGAGCTAGATTTCCTTACGATGATCCACAAAATCCAAAAAATAAGAAAATCAACATTGGAGATGCTGAACATATACACTTAGCTGAGTCCTTATATCCTATTGGAAAAGACATCTTTATCCGACTCTTCAAACAAAGACCAATGAACTACCTACACAAATATTGTACCTAAAGGGTTGTGTAGTTTAGGTTTTACTTTCCGCATTGCATATCATATCATTCAAAACATTGCATTACAAATAGTTTCTTTTCAAATGCATCGCATTCTCAAAAATTCCAAATTTTCATATAGCAACATCAATAAAACAAGGCAACTGTTCGAGTTTATCATTCGTTTGCATTCAAGAGAAGCAAGGGTCATCTCCTTTCTTAGATATTTGGACATGAAGTCTTTGAGGTCCTAAAATCATTCATTTTCAACATTACCCTGTGATGATGCTTTACTTATGGTTGGGTAGTGATTTTACTATTTGAGACTTGGTAACCCACAATCTATCAATTGCTATATCTTACACCTTAACAAGATCTCTAATTCATTCTAGACACCTAGTTGATCTTATGACTAGTGAAAAATCTAAAATTCTACTTCAGCGCCACTGTAATTGTCACACCCAAGTAGGTTTCATTACTTACAAGTCAAGGCAAGAAAATAAAAATAAAAAGAGCTATGCCAAATATCCATCTAAAAGCAAAAAGAGCAATGATATATAATTGAAATATCACGCAAAAAATGCGATAAAAAGCTTGACTATGGGAACACGCAAGTAACTCCATCAGGGCTATGAACGCCTACAGGCAATGGAGCAATATTTGAGAAATTACAGTTTATAACCTCGTCGGAGCTCTCAAGGCTTGTTGGCAGCGAGGCTGTATTCAGGATGCTTTTGAAGTTAGAATAATCCATGTAGCTAGTCATATAGGATGCTAAGGATCTTTAGTGAAGACAAGAGCATGAATTAACTCATCTGCACACACATGGGCAAAAGAAGATCAAAGTTTCAAGAACCAGTGGGGAAGTTTTCCGGGTCTCCATTTGTAAATCCTAGTCACTAAGTGTGTTGAGATAAATGTTTCGAAGGACTTTAAAGATCGATTGACCGCTTATCTATGAAATGTTTTGCACCTCTGTTTCTATTGGTGTATTACAAATGCAAAAACAAACACATTTAACCTTGTTTGAATAGGAAAGACATCTTCATCCTGCATGTTGCATTCACGTAGGTCATGTCAAAAATTCATTTGTCTCCACATACATTTTGCAGATCATTATGTCATATAGGTTTACACATTGGGGGCATAACTGCAAAAAATCCTAAAAATCAAATAAAGTCTTGAAAAAATCCTAAAAATCAGATAAAGTCCTGAAACAATAAAAAACAATGAAAAAATCAAAAATCAAAAACAATGAAAAACTCAAAAAACCAAAAATAGTGAAAAACTCAAAAAACCAAAAACATTGAAAATCATGAAATACCAAAAACATCCATATACGATCCTAAAAAAATTCATTCAAAAACATTCAAATACAATTCTAAAAAGATCAACCAAAAACATCCATATACGATCCTGAAAAAAATCAAACAAAAACATTAAAAAATCTAACTACATAATCCAAAAACATTGAAAAAAGCTCTTGGAAAAGAACTAAAAATCGAAAATCAATCAATCAAAAAAACTTGCAATAACATGTCTTGTGAGAAACAAATACCCTAGCAGATATCCAACAAACACTTCGCACGAAGTTAACAAAGGATACGACTATCTAGTCAAACATCTGCAATCAACTGATCAAACTGTCTTATCAATCGTATCATATCCATATCAACGTGATCATTATCTTGTCTTAAACAGAAGAGGATACACTCGAAATCAGACAGGTCAATCTTAAATGGGGTCTGCAACTTTATGAGATCAGACATTATCAACCATCACATCAAACAACTGAGAACGAAGGCACAAGGTCAGTATAGTTGTTGAACTTTGTCTGGGTCAGTCTTTATCTTTTTATCATTTGGCGACAGATATTGTTCCTATGCTACTCAAGGATGTCCACAAGTGACTAGAGGAGCCAGGATGGGCATTATCTTTTTCTTTGTTTGTTGCTTGTCTGCTACGTGTTTGTTTCTTCAATGAGATAGCTTTACATCTTGGTTCCTTATACCCTGATGTGCTAAGCTTCATTGTTCAATAATAAGGCTCAGTGATGAATATATATTGACGCAATAAAATATGTGACATAGGTTCGTGATTCATTCAATTTCATTCTCATCTCATCTGTTTCTTGATAGTCTGTTGATTTCCCATCTTCTTTCTAAATCATTTTCTTATCATCTCATATCAATCATCTTCAATTGCTTCTAATTCTCATCTAACATCATTCTATTTCATTATAAGGTTCATTCTCTCATATTCTATTCCATTATCATCTTCATATCACCTCTCTCTATCTCTAATCAACTAACTCTTCTTCTAACGTTTCATCTCACATTCTTTTTTTTTTTGAGAGATCATTCATATCTTTAATGCACAAACAATCTCTCGAGGGGGCATTACACCCTAAGTATCACCAGGGCATACTGGGGCAAAAAAATTCGTTTTCTTTGAAACAACGTCATTCTGACATTGTCTCAAAGAGGGGCAAATGTAGACACCTAAAAATGTCTCATTGATCATGTACTAATTATTCGTCTAATTGATTAAATAATCTTTATTATTTAATTAAGTCAATTAAACTTATTCTTCTAAATTCTTCTAATTTCATATTTCCTCATCATCTTATTAATTATTCTATTTCCTATTCTATCATCATTTCATCATTTAATCATTGTCTAAATATTAATTAAATATTTATTATTTAATTAATTCTGATTAATTTCCCAATTTAAATAATCTTCATTATTTAAATAAATTACTAATTACTTAATTTCTATCTCTAATCATCTAATCATTCAACCCTCTTCTAAATATTAATTAAATATTAATTATTTAATTAATTGTGATTTAATTCCTTTAAATTAAATAATCTTTATTATTTAATTAAATTCAATTTCTAAATAATTAAATAGTTTCTTTAAATTATTTAATTAGCTAATTAATTCTTCCATTTCCAAATCCCCAAATTCTAATTTCATTTAATTTTGTATTCTTCTAATTTCTTCCAAATTTAAATACACGTGCATGATTTCAAAAACCAAATTGAAAATCAAAGTAAAGTTGTAAATATATTCAAATGCTAAATTGAATTAAATAAATTCAATTATTTGAATTAAAATCTCATGCAAAGATTAAATTGATAATTTAAATCTAAATGCAAGCACATGCTAAATTAATTAATTAATCAAATCATTTATCTCTCCAACTTCTATTTCCATCCTCTTTATTTCCTCCAATTATTCTTTTTCTTCCTTCAGTTAATTCTTTCATCAATCAGTTGACTCCTTTAATCTATTCAATCTATTGAGTTCCACTCTTACAATCAATAGTTCAACTATCAAATTGAATTTGAGCTCACCTGAGTTTACACCTCTTGATCATTCTGTTCCACCTTTCAATCAATCTTCTCCAATTTTCTATAAATTGAGCATCCAATCTCCATTTTCAACAATCACGAACTTCGAATCTTTGTGTCACTTGCAGGTTACCATCGCAATATTTGAGAGCCATCATACCACGAAGAGAAGAAGAGCAATGGAAGCAATATGCACATCTTGGAATAGGGAGTTTTATTTGAATTGATTTCATTCTTAATTTATGTTTTGCTTGATGATTGCATTATTTAATTGTCTAGTTTGTTAGATTTGTTAATTAGATAGGGATTCGTGATTTCCCTAGTGTTTCTAATTGATAGCTTTGTTTATTTGAAGATGAATTCTAGCATGCGTTACAACAATTATGTCTATTGCATACCCTTGCCACTTTACCATGTCGTCCAAACTTGTAACATATGTTCTAATAGAATAAATGTGTACCTTACAAGAACATGCCTACAAGAAGTTAGTGTTATCATTTTAGAATAGAATCAACATAGTCAATGACATGTCACCTTCTTGTGTTCAACTGTGCTCTCATCAGTAGTTCGTTGATGACGCTATTTTCTTGAGAGAAGCTACAGTTCAGGAAGCTAAGCAATTAAAATCTATTTTGCTGAATTATGAGGCTTCCTCCAGTAAAAAATCAGTCTTCATAAAAGCACCATCTTCTTTTTGAACACTCATGAACCTAGAAAAAGGAAAATTGCTAGAATTCTTGAGTGTTTAGTGGGTGAACTCCCATTGACTTACCTTGGTTTACCTTTATGTTCTAATAAGGTTCCAAATTATTTTTGGTTGAGGATCTCAAATAGATTCTAATTTAAACTTGTTGGGTGGAAGGGCACTCTTCTTAGTCAAGCTAAAAAAAACTCCAACTGATTAAAAGCCATTCTTCAGAATCATCATGTTTATGCTATGAGCCTCTTTAAGATCCCCATTTTTTTTAATAAAATTGAGCTTGTCCAATGTAACTTCTTATGAGTTGGGATGGAAGACAGAAGAAGACTGCACTTGATGGTTATAGAACAAGTCTGTAGACCTAAGAAGCTTGGCGGCCTGGTATCAGAAGAATCACATAATTTAACTATGCTCTCCTTGCTAAACAATTGTGGAGACCTCTTGTTGATAATAATGACTGGACACATATTTTACCAACAAATATCTTAGAGGATACAATAGTTTTCAACATCTTTTACTCAGTAGGATATTCCTCTTGGTTCGGCCCTCTGGAACTATATGATGAAGTCAAGGTTCATTGTTTCTAAAGGTCTTAGATGGTCTTTGGGTATGGGCATAATATTCTCTTATGAGATGATCGGTGGATTGGGAACTAACCCCTTAATGGACATAATATTCTCTTCTGAGATGATTGGTGGATTGGGAACTAACCCCTTAAGGAAGTGTCGTGGGCTTCCCCTTTCAAAGAGGTTTTTATCGAGACTTTTAATTACATCGTTGTTGATTATTTCACTAATGGAAAATGGAAGGATATTTTGTTCAATAATCATGCTCTTGCCGATCTGCAAAATATGCTATCTTTGATGCATGTTCCTTCTTCCTTTTTGGCAGGCCATGTGGTTTGGAATTTCTCCTCCAATGGCTCTATGTGAATTCAACCTTTTTTCAGCAGCTTGATCTTCAAATTCCTTTTTGGGCTTCCATGTGGAGTTCTAAGCTAGTTCCTAAGATAAATATTTTTTAATTCATTTTTTTTTGTTCTTGGTTCAGAATAAAGTGCTAACTATTGACAATTTATGCAAAAAGGGTTATTTTTTTATTGTCTAATAGATGCTTACTTTGTGAGATGGACTCAGAGAGTTATTTCACCTCCTATTTGGTTATAGTTTTGTTATGGAGATTTGGGCTCATGTTCTTTCTCTTTGGAACCTTAGTTGGGTCTTTCCTAATTCATTTCATGATATATGGACTCGATGGATTGCCACTTCAAGTAATCCTTCTCTCTTGTTTCTTTGGTTCCTAATCACCCCTCGTGTTGCTTGGGGAGTTTTGAAAGAGATGAATAATAGGATTTTTAGTAAGTCCTTTTTATCTTCTCAAACAATCTGCTTCAAATTTTGTTTCTCTATTTAGGAGAATTTATTATCTGGGATTCTAATGTTGATTTATGTGGCCCAAAAGTTTTTGTTTCTAATTATGATATGCAAGTTTCTAATAGATGGAATCTCCCCTTGACATCTCCAATCCTATATACAACACCAATCTTCCCAAGGACAATGTGGTCCAGAGGTCTCCTTTGAGAGATTAGATTTATTTTTATTTTTATTTATGAGGCAAACAAGGGAAATTTGGGGCCTACAAGAAGTGGGGGTGTTAAGAGATCATAATGGTAGGTTTGACTCAACAGTGGTGCTCCCTTTGGGAATCTGAACAAACCACCTTGCTAAAGAAAATGTGGTTTATAATGGTTTGAAGTTGGCCAAGTCTCATGGTTTTAAGAAGGTTTGGGTTAAGAGTGACTCTTTGAATATCATCATTTGCCTCAAAGAAACTCAAATCCCAAGTTGCACTATTGAAAGTATTTTATGGATTTGATCTCTATTCTTAAGTTCTTCGAAGAATGCCATGTCTCCCATATTTATAGGGAGGGTAATATGATTAATTATTTCTCCAATTTAGGAGTTTCCAACTCTTTTAATTAAGGTGGAACCTTCATGATCCCCTTCTCCTTGAGGTTAAGGCAATTATAAATCATGAGAGTCAGAATTGTTAATATGGCAATGTCATTAATTGCAATGATTAGTAGTTGTCACTTCATAATTAGTCTCACATTTATTCTAAGTAACATTCTAGGCCCTTTTCATATGTGGTAGGTATTCTCTATTTTACTCTGATATTGCTCTGTTCTATTGTTTCCAACTTGGGTGGTGATAGGAGTTGAATTGAGCCTATTTCCTACAGGGGGATGAAGAGTAATGAGTGGGTTTGGGAGATTTTGGTGGCTCATGGGGTTACCCCATATTTAGAAAAATTCCATGGTTGTGATCCACAGGACATGAAGGTTTTGGAAGAACCATATCATTTTTGTTTATGGCATGGATTTGGAGATCTTTGAAGACTTAATTGGTCAAATTTATAGGCTATCTACTGAAGGTAGAAAGATTTACAAAGATAGAAAAGATTCAGAGGCTTGTACAAACAAATTCTTGCAAAAGAATGAAAGAGACAAATTGGTTAAGCTCTCCTTTGGTGATTATGACAAGAGCTCCATTAAACCTATTTGGGTTAGCATTATGGAAGTGATTCTGAGGTATGTTGAATTTTGGATGGCAGATTTATTTGTTTGTTTTGGTATCATTTTATTTTACTCAATCATTTTTGTCATAAACAAGCTATTTCATTTCCATTTTATTTGTTGTCTTCTCTTGAGTTTGGGATTAGGGACAATAAGAAGAACTCTAATCTTCTGATTATGCATGAGGGTTTGATTCTATTAATTATGGAGCAAGGGAAGTATGTGTCAATCTCGGTCGAGCCTAATTAGAACACCAAAACCTGTAAATATATATTGTCTATACCCTATGAATTAGTTGGATACGAGTACTAACACTGAAGCTGAGTCAATTGAGGAGGAAGAGTGGGTTGCAAATGAGGCTGATGAATATTTTATGAAATTTTATTTCATCCCTTATTTTGAGAATAAACCTGGTACCAGAAAAACCTCTAATAAGCTTGATAAAACCCGGATTTTATGGTTGAGGGGTTCCTATATTGGGGATGTTGATGTGGAGATTAATGTGCATTCCTTTGAAAATAAAAGGAAAAAGATTGAATCAAAGAAGAGGAGGGGTAAGAATAGCATTGCAGGGAAGAATTTTGTTGAAGGGAAAGGTAGGGATACCCTAGTAGGGAAGAAGCATGTTGAGAATAGGTAGAAAAACCCCATTACTTTTGAAAGGGAGGACTAGGGAAATTCCAAAGAAATAGAGAAAGTGAGGGATATAGAGGAGGACCATGGCAATTCCAAAGGCAAAGAGAAAGTGGGGCAAACTAACAAAGATCCAATGGTGTCCAAATTCCTTCACAAAATGAGATTTCTAAGGATTTTTATTAGTAAAGTAACGTTAACTAGGGCGTTGGCCCTTAACAAAGACAAAAACCAACAACAAAAAACAAGAAACATCAAGAGAGATGATGTTGGCAAAAGGAATAATAGCCCAAAGGCAGTTAGAAACAAACACCGTCAGACAGGCAAGGAAACCTATCCAACTGGAGGACCAAAAAGACCCCACTCAAGGGGGGGTAGGGGGGGAGCCACCCAAACCCTAACAAGGTGGGGTTTAGGGCAGTGGAGAAGACTTCCCCTTCCACCTACAAACAACCATAGTCCAAACGATGCTATCATTAGGTCCATCAAAAGAGAGATCAATCGGAAGGGACCCCACAGAGTTACAAAGAGTGGTGTCAACGGAGTGTTGCAACAAAATTGCAAGGGGCTTCTATAGAGCACCAACAGGTTGTGATGAAACAATAGTTGTAGAAGTGGATCCAAAAACAAGGTATCGTGGTTGTAGAACAAGAAAAGCAGAATTGGAGACCTCGGGAGATGAGGTCACAAAAGGAGCAACAAGAGCATCAGTAGCTGTGAGGGGCACAACATCAACATCATCCTCATGAGAGGAGCCAACAGTTGCAGAGTCAAGGGCATTGACTATTAAGTGATCAACAATAGAATTCTTCCACCAGGTAGAAACACCTTTGTGGCGAGAAATAGAGTAGTTTGAAGCAAGATGATCCGTAGAGAAGCATCTCCTGCAGCGGAAGGGAAGGTCCTCAAAATCTAGTAGTTGTGACCAAGGCCTATCCCCCACCATAAGAAGCACATCTCCTGGGAGAGGAGAGGAGATGTCAATGTCCACAAAAATGCATGCAAAGGTAGTGTGGTCCATTGAGAACGTAGCTTCATCAACCTTCGGGAAACGACCAATAGAGTTATTGATATCCTCATGACAAGAGTGCTCCCAAAAATGAAGAGGGAGACTGATGAGACAGATCCAAATTGGATGCACATTAAGTGGTTCAATGAGAGGGTTAAAAGAAGTTTCCCAAGGCTTAACAGAGAGGGAGTGTACTCCCCAAGCCCACAACTTTTCCAAGACCGAATCCTAATCAACGAAAGATGTGAAGGAAATGACAAAAAATCCTTTAGCAAAGGGGAAAAGATCAATATTGAAAGCAATTAGAGGCTGCCAAGAGTCACTTACCCAACGATGAAGGTCCGGTAGAGAAGGCTCGAGCCTAGAGAATCTGCACACAAGAGGACAGTGTTGGTAGAACCTGATGTTGTCCACAACATCTTGTCCACAAACCACCAAGGGGAGGATTTAGTACAAGGAAGAGGATGAACCCCCTTCGAGGGTTGGGCAGAAGATCTGGCCACATGAGAAAAGCTACACTTGCTAGCAGGTTTGGGAAAAGATCCAACAACATCAATAGTAGTTGGAAAAGACGCAACCCAAGAATCCATAAGGCCGAAAACAACATGACCCCTAGCCGAAGAACTGGGGGGCGTGGGTGTTGCACCAGGAAAATCCCCATGGGTAGCATGGGGAGCTGCAACAAAAAAAACCTAAAGAGCATCAGACCTAACAACAATGACAACATCAAACATACTTTGAATCATAGGAGCAGAGGAATGTGTGATGCTATATTTCAACTATTTCAATACTAATAGGGAGAATGATTTTTATGTTCTTGGTTAGGCTAGGGAAAATGTGTGATGCGACATTTTAAAATGTCTGAATGGTTTTTCTTTGAAATCACTCTATTGAATTTGAATTTTTAGGGTCTTCAAAACAAAATTGAGACTATTGATGGTACTGAAGACCTCTCAACAAACAAGACAGAATAAAAAGATGTTTGCTATTTTGGAGGAAGTGGCTAAAGATGTTAGCTTGTTGAAGAATGAGTATGAGGGTTGCATTAAGATGTTGGAGGATACTATTTAGAAGGTGCACCAAAAATTGGAAAATGTTGTAAAGTGAGCCAAACTAGAATTGAGAATAGTACAAAAGGGCTTGATGATCTAGAACTGTCGAGGATCTAATCAGGAAGTTGAAGGTGTTGATGATGCTGGAAAGTTTATGATTAAAGATAAATAGCGTTCTTCAACAAATTAGGGGCCAAGTGCTCACATTCATAGCTAGTCTAGGAAGGCCTTACATGATCAACAAAAAGATATTCAAGAGGTGATCAACTTGCATGATCACCTTATCCAACAAGATATTGCAGTGGCTAGGACTCTTACGAACTTACTATAATTTGGTTTATTACCTTTTTTTGTCTTGTTTTGTATTGGTTTGTTGATGTTTGGCTACCAATTAGCTATGCTTATCTTTTAGGTGGCATTTTGTTGTAAAGATTTTTAGGCCCCTTCAAAATCATGAAATAAAGTTGAATATTTCTATAAATATACAATCCTTAAGAAATTTAGAGATACACTCATGAACTAATGTTAGTAAAATTATTAATTAGTATCATCTTATAAATTTGATGGTATTAATCATAATAACAAAATTTATTATAATGCACTAATTGATCACAACAAAGACAATATATAATTATGACTTTAGCACACTCATGCCACTTCACCATGTCAACCAACTTTGTAACAAAATTTCTCATAAATTAAACATATGTACCTTACAAGAACACACCTACAAGAAAGTAGTATTACCATTAAAATAAAACCAACATAAGTAATTTAACATGTGTTGATATAGGCTCAACAAATTATCTTCTATGATTTGAAGGGCACCACCCAACAACTCTCCCACCCTTCCTACTCCATCTACTCCTGCACACTTTGTGGTTATTGTCGGGTCTCTCCAAGCTGTTGTCACTTTTTCTACAACATGTGGGGCTCTTGTGTTTCCCTCAATGTCTATGGCTATGGGTAGGTTGGGTTCCCCTCTGTGGATGCCCTTCTTGTGGGAGATTGTGTTGCACAGATGCTCAGACTGGTGATGTTGTTCTTGCCTTCGTTGCTGCTAATGATGACCTTGTTGTGGGTGCTAAGGTCCCTCCCAAACCTTCTTCTCTTGCTGGTAAGAACAACTTTTCTCATGTGGTCAAATTTGTTTCTCATCCCCTCAAGTTTATTCATCCTCTTCCTTTTGCCAAGACCTCCCTAGTGATGGTTTGTGGACAAGATGATGTGGATAATGTTGATTTCTACCAACGATGTGCATTAGTGTGCAAATTTGCTAGGTTTTGGCCTTCTCTCTTGGACCTCCATCATTGGGTGAGTGATTCTTGGAATCCTTTGGTTTCTCATAGCACACTAGAACATTCGGGGCTAATTTCTGACAGCCCATCGTCAGAAGTCAGACTACAACATGTCGGATTGCCGACAAATGTAGCTGTCGAAAAGTCATCGTCGGGCTTCCCGACAATGCCATTGAGCATCAGAATTCTGATGACACCATGAACTCTTTCGACGGCTGCTATGTTTACTTCTCCAGCCAAAAATATCATCGGATTATAGTCGAAATTCCAACGCTCCCCCACTACCATGCATCGACGACCGTCCGACAAGGAAGTGACGTCAGACATACAACATCCTTGTCGGATGTTTCTTTAGTTATTGTCAGAATTTTGATAGGATCAGATGTTGTGGGTCCAACGGCTTGGTCGTCGGTGCATGAAAGCATTGAATGAGTTCTACTTTTAAAAATTACATAAAACATTTTTAATTTATTTGATTTAGTCTTATTTGAAAAAAATGTTATCAATGATGTTTCATTTCTCCAAGAATTGGATTTAGGATCTTTCCATCAGATAATATGTAACATCCAATGACTAAATCTTTTCTTTACAGATGCTTATTTTATGTAATCATCTGAGCCTGAATTATAATTTATATATGTGCAGAAACAGAAGATACAAACTGAAGAGTCATGTGCAAGTAAATTTCGTAAAAGAAAGCAAGCAAGCATTATCTTGAATGACATGGAAACAAGCTCATCAGCTGCCCAGAAGAGAGCAATTGGAGAAAAGCATAGGAAAGTGTTAAAGGGTGATAAATACATAGAGAGTATGCAATACAAACAAACAATGTCTGGAGTGTGTGATGTGATGTCTCTAATTTATGTCCGGAGGGACTAATTGGTTCTGGAGTTCCTAGGAAACCTATTGGGCCATGCATGGAGGAAATCAATGTGTTCATGCAAGGGCCACCTTTTTTCTATTATGAGAATGATGCTTTTGCACCGAAGGATATTTGGAAGACAATATCCAAAAGTTTCTATAGTGCATGGAACCAGAGTTGATGGACTCGAAATACTTTTGAGCTTCCAGAAGACCAAGAGGTTATGTACACAATCAATAGAAGGGCGATTTCAAGCATTACCTCTCCCGCCCATGACTATTTAGGAAGCACTTCCTCAGACAAAGGACTATTAGCCTCCATGGGATCAAAGAAAAAAATTGAATTGCATCGACTCTAGATGATGTGGTAGTGTCCTTCGTGAAGAACTCTGTACTATAATTGAAAATTCATGAGGGAAACTGCAAGATAGTGAACATAAATACATTCTTGAAAAGTGAAAAGAATGGAACTTGGTTTTGGTGGGGCTAGGTCAGGTGGATCCTCTAGAGGTTGATGGGATAGAAATTATATTAGGATTTGAAAAAGATCACACTCGTGGAACTTCTTGTGCAACTGATCGATTGCACTGTTTGGGTAATGCATTCTAAATAGATACAGTTGCATACCATTTATCTATCTTGAAAGAATTTTATCCTAATGGCATTAAAGTTCTTTCTCTATTTTCTGGTATTGGTGGAGTAGAGGTTGCTTTGCATCGACTTGGGATACATTTAAGTTGTGTTGTATCTGCGGAAATATGTGAAATGAACAGGCTTGTCCTTAATAGTTGATGGACAAAAACCCAACAGACAGGTAGGTTGATTCAAAGGGAAGATGTCCAAGATTTGAATACAGAAGTACTGGAGTTCTTTATTAGAGTTTTTGAAGCCGTCTTGAACTAGAGTTGTCACTGCTACATTTGAACTCTTTTAACACTTCAAACTTTGCCTTACGTGATTTACCTGCTTACTCTGCTGTAGAGGATGCCAATCTCAATACCTTAATGCCATTATCTTCTCTTTAGTGTTGTTGATTGGAAGACTGCCACAGACTGAATGAGAGAAGGAGGACAATTTTTCTTTACTAGATTTTTAATGCATGTCAAATTCCTTCCTAAGGAAAATTGTTTACCAAAGCTCAGGTTGCTAGCAACTCTCCACATTTTCTGCAACTTGCCATTGTTGCTTCTCAAGGAGAGGCAAATGATCTAGGAGGATCTGACACTTTGATGGATTTGAATGAAATGGTAGTACTTCATTACATATATATCTTCACCACTACCTTTAGCACATTGCCTAAAACACGTGTTCACATTGCAACACTCTTAACTCCATTTCATTTTAATCTCACAACTTTGACAATGACAATACTATTTTCGTTTACAATTTTTCAAGAAAACAAAAAGACATGGGACATGAATGGAGAGAAAGTGAGTGGTTGTGGGTATTGTAACCTCCATGACACTCATCTTTACTCTTGTATAATAATGTAATACAGTTGTTCCTAGACAAAAGGATATAAGACTATAAAAGATAGACACCTGGCAGATACTTTTGCATAAACAATCTTGCAACCTACAGTTTTAGCACAGTGTCTTCTCATTCTTGAATCTCTCTTCATGTTGTGTGACAATGATATGTGCTCTCTAATACATTTGTATTCATTTTTGTGTGTTTTCTCTAGGCACACCTGAGCCCTAGATCACTAACATAGGGTTAACCATTATGTTCTACAACAAGTTTCTGTTTTAGAACTTCAAATAAACATCACTCAGAGTGATTCCAACCTATTATAGCCAGTTACCATTTTCAGACCTTGGTTTGTTGAAACAGTAGCTAGCCCGGATACCCATTGTAGACATTTGGAATATAATGCTCCAAGATGAAGTCATTTGGAGACACAACACAATTCATTTTTCTTCTATCTATTCTGCTAGTAGTGATTCTCTCTAATGCGAACTTGTGCAAGGCGATTATGCAAGGTTGAAGATAATGAAGTTGTCAAAGTATCTTGTGCAAATCAGATCAGGACTTTTGTTGCTTCGCTTTATCATTTGTTGTTAAAGGGCTGCATTCAACGCTGATTTCTTGAACTAAAATCTGAGATAAGTCTTGTAAACTATCTACATTTGAGATAATACATAACACATTTAAAGGCTGGGTTTTTCACCTCAGGGAGGAGAGTTTTCCCAAGGTATTGGTGTCTTGTGACTTGTGTTTTATTGTTGTTACTGTTCTCGTGTCTTGTATTTTATTGCTATTACTATTTATACACAGTCTGATTATAATCAAATTGGTTACATTAACATCTAATTGCTTAAAATTAACATTATAATCAATTGGTAAGCCATTGTCCTCATTCTCTCATTCAGTTTGTGGCAGTCTTCCAGTCAGCAACACTGAAGAGCAGATAATGGCATTAAGGGATTGAGATTGGCATCCTCTACAACAGAGTAAGAATGCAAATCACGTAAGACAAAGTTTGAAGTGTTAAAAGAGTTCAAATGCAGCAATGGCAACTCTAGTTCAAGACGGCTTCAAAAACTCTAATAAAAAACTCTAGTACTTCTGTATTCAAATCTTGCACATCTTCCCTCTGAATCAACCTACCTATCTGTTGGGTTTTTGTCCACCAACTATTAAGGACAAGCCTATTCTTTTCACATATTTCTGCAGATACAACACAACTTAAATGTAGCCCAAGTCAATGCAAAGCAACCTCTGCTCCACCAATATCGGAAAATAGAGAAATAAATTTAATGCCATCAAGATAAAATGCTTTCAAGACAGATAAATGGTATGCAATTGTATCTATTTGGAATGCATTACCCAAACAGTGCAATCTATCAGTCACACAAGAATTTCCACAAGTGTGATATTTTTCAAATCCTAATATAATTTCTATCTTGTCAACCTCTATAGGAACCACCTGACCTGGCCCCATCCAAACCAAGTTCAATTCTTTGCACTTTTCAAGAATGTATTTATGTTCACTATCTTGCAGTTTCCCTCATGAATTTTCAATTATAGTACAAAGTTCTTCACGAAGGACACTACCACATCATCTAGAGTCTATGCAATTCATTTTTTTTCTTTGATCCCATGGAGGCCAATAGTCCTTTGTCTGAGGAAGTGCTTCTTGAATAGTCATGGGGGGGAGAGGTAATTCTTGAAATCACCCTTCTATCGGGATATTGTGTACATAACCTCTTGGTCTTCTGGAAGCTGAAAAGTACTTCGAGTCCACCAACTCTGGTTCCATCCACTATAATTTTTTTTGTATATTGTCTTCCAAATATCCTTCAGTGCAAAAGCATTATTCTCATAATAGAAAAATGGTGGCCCTTGCATGAACACTTTGATTTCCTCCAAGTGTGGCCCAATAGGTTTCCCAAGAACTCCAAAATCAGTTAGTCCCTCCGAACATAAATTAGAGACGTCACATCACACACTCCAAAAATTGTTTGTTTGTATTGTATACTCTCTATATATTTATCACCCTTTAACCCTTTCCTCTGCTTTTCTCCAATTGCTCTCTTCTGGGCAACTGATGAGCTTGTTTCCATGTCATTCAAGATAATGCTTGCTTGCTTTCTTTTTTTGAAATTTATTTGCACACGACTCTTCAACTTGTATCTTCTGCTTCGGCACAAATATAAATTATAATTCAGGCTCAGATGATTAAATAAAATACGCATCTGTAAAGAAAAGATTTAGTCATTGGATGTTACATATTATCTGACAGAAAGCTCCTAAGTCCAATTCTTGGAGAAACGAAACATCATTGATAATCTTTTTTTCAAATAAGACTCAATCAAATAAATTAAAAATGTTTAATGTAATTTTTAAAAGTAGAACTCATGCAATGCTTTCATGCACTGACGACCAAACCGTCAAACCCACAACATTATCATCGGTGCAATTTTGTGGTAAGATGGATGAGGTAAGAAAAGGATGCATGTTGTTAAATGGAAATGGTGTTGCTTGAGTAATGACTTAGGTGGATTGGGCATCAAAGACCTCAGGTAACAAGGTATTGCCTTAGAAATCAAATGGATTGTCAAGGCTTTAGAAGGGAATGAACCATGGGAGATATTAATCAGGAGAAAATTCATGATTGTCAATCGTTATAACATTTTAGGCGGGAATATTGTTGATCCTGGTCCTATTGAGGTGTGTTGTTTGGTTTGCCTTGCTCCTATGTACCCAATTGTTGTGTTTGTAGGGGCTTATGCTACTAATAGGTTTAGGGGTACCTTTCAAAATTAATTGGTAATTCACGTTCTAGTTCATTCCTTGACTACACTTTCCATTGTGCTTAATGTTTTTTGGAAATGGCTAGATGACTTTATTGTTTCATGGATTCTAGGTTGCTGCTAAACCTAATTTATTTTTAAATCTTGGTGATCCCTCTCCTTATATGAGAGATTCTTTGTTCAAGGTATTCTTATAGGGAAAAGGTTTTAGAGAGCCTTTCAAAACCCGTTGCTTGTTGTCTATTCCCTTAGCTACTTTTGTCTTGGCTTAAGTTTCTTTTTTTGGAATCTGGTTTGGGGTTCTTACCTAAACCCCTTTGATCTAAATTTTTTTAATCTAATATAGGGTTAAGACCCTTTTTCCTTCCAGTTTGATGCTCCAATCGAAAGCATCTCTTTCAATTTTTTTTTTCTCTTTTTTAGTTTTGGTTTACTCACTGCTTGTGAGATCCTCTTTTTGCGTAGTTGGTTGTTATATAAGGGTTTGGACCTTCTCCCAATTACCTATTCTTTAGACTAATTCAAAACATTCTAGTGTGACCTTTTTGAATTGGAACTAGTTAAGTCACATAATCAATATGTTACAATGATGAATTATTTTATATATATTTTTAAAACCTATCATAAAGTGTGATAGAAAATAGAATTTTACTTGATCGTAAATCTTTTATTAGTTTCTTCATATGGTGATGGGTTTGAAGGTAAGGGCCTTAGGATTATAGTTATCAGCTTGCAAGGGATTGCACTTCCAACAGACCGGTTGTTGGATAGGTTATAAATCTGTCCTTGCTACATTAGGTTATGAGTGGAGCTTCGAGGGGAGGGATCCATAGTTCCGCACCCCTTACCCCCCGGCCCCTTAGAAATAGTAGGGAGGCCCCGTAGGAGGTTGGGGTGGGTGGGAGGAGACGGGGGTGGGCATAACTCCATCCATAACTTGTCTGCCCCATAACTTTCTTTGCGGGGGCATGATTCGAACCTGTAGTCTTCAGGTCATGAGCCTGACGAGTTGACCAATTACTCTACCCCGCTTCAAAGACCACCCTCTAGTCGTGAGTTTCAGATCTCGAGATTCTATACATAACATGAAGCCAAATGAACCTAATTAGAACATTTATTCAAGATCTCTAACAAATTTAGTTGTTATTTTCTATCATTAATGTATCCTACATTGCATGATAGAATATTATGTCTTAATAAAACAATATGTTACTGACTAGATGTGGTTGAGGATGGAGCATAAGAGGAAGCTAGGGTTTATAGGCGGAGGCAATTTTTGATCATGAGGATGGGAGAATGGCCCCAGACGGATGGATAACCAGAGGCCCTGGCGCCCACCGCACTCAAACTAGTGGCAGTGGCAAGACACAGGCCAGAGGAGGAGGGAGGGAGCTAGTCTTGGTAAAAGTAGATCCCCTTTTGAGCATGACAAAACCAAATGGGGGCATTCGCGATATCTGAACTTTCTGAAGTGGAGTAAGCAGCAGACGGAGGATAGATTGAGGAAGAAATTTCTGGCACCTCCAGATAACCTTACCATTGGTGAGATACTGACAACATCTAATAAGAGAACAATCAACATTTGCATTGACTCGGAGGCTTGGAAGGAATCGATACAAGTCTTGTGAGACAGAGCTTTCTTCATGAAGTGGGGAGGGGATTGGCCAGCTTTTCCTAAAGTTAGGAACTGGGTCGACGAAGAATGGGGAAGCCACTTTGAGATCAAAACCCTAACAAATGGGTTTTTCCTTATCATAGCTGGGACAACTGAGGAGAAGATTACGTTGATGAACTCTGGGTCATTTTTGATGATGGGAATAGGGTTTTACATTAAGGATTGGATCCCTAATTTTGACCCTCGACAAGCCATCGTAGAGGAAATTCCTGTTTGGATCAGACTTTATAATCTCTCGCATGAATATTGGAAGGAGGAAGTTTTTAAGAGTATTGGTGATAAACTAGGGAGATTCATCAAGTCAGTTGAAGTGGTTGACAAGCTGAACTCATGCATGTATGCCTGAATCTGTGTCATGTGGAAACCACACCCAGGGCTCCCGAAGGCCGTCGAGATTAGATCGCCAGAGGGTCTATGGAGACAAGAGATCGCAGTTGAAGAAATCATGGTTAAGTGTAAGTCCTGCAAAGAATGGGGACATGAGGACCGTGATTGTAAGGCAGGGCAGAAGGGGAAGGGAAGGGCAAACCGAGCTTTGGAGGAGAAGTTGTTAGCAGGGTCAGAGGTGACTAAGTAGCTTTTGGGTCACACAGAGGCCAACTCGAGCTTTGATTAGGCCGTTTCAATGGCTGGGAACTTTGAAGTTTTAGGTGGGGTGCAAGTGCCATTGGATTCTTTCCCTACTCAGGAAGTGTTGCTGAAGGTCTCTAGTCCATCTGGAGATAAGGCTGATGTGGTCATAAATGGCTTGCTGGGTGAGATTTATGTGGATCATCCTCAGATTTTGTCAAGATGTTCGGTTGGGGAGGATGTACATCAAGCTTTTAGTGAAGGGTGTGGGGATGCTTGCCTCCACATAGAAGGAGCGGCAACGGAGGCTGATCATGGGCCTTTTATTCATGACTATGCAGTAGGCGGGGCGATTCCCTCTCAACATAGGGTTTACTCTACTTCTAAGTCTAAGCTGGAGGGCCTGGAGAAGGGATTGAATTTCAAACCGCTGGTGAACCAATTTTCAGATGTCATAGCAGGAAGTGCATAGGGAAAAGCAATCAGCTTCAAAGACATCAATATGTCCCCAGGCGAGGTGGATAATGGCTTTCCAATAGAGTTGGAGTCTGATGAGGAGGATGGGTTGAGCGATGATTCATTGGGGTTGTCTGCTGAGATAGGGGAGATAGAGGTTAGGACCATTAAACATACCAAAACAAATCCCTTTAAGTCCAAAGGGAATTTAAGAGGAAGGAAAAACAGGCAGAAGTTGCTTGAGGAAGCAGGCAACATGAAGGGTCAAACAAGACTGCTTAGATCAGGGAGAGACTTGTTCTCTTCTGGACAACAATGAAGTTCCTAACATGGAATGTTAGGGGCTACAATGCCCCTGACAAGAGACGTCTGATCAAAAGATGATTTGATTAGGCTAAGCCGAAAGTAATTTGCATTCAGGAAACAAAATTGGGAAGAGAAGATGCAGGTATAGTTTTTGGTGTAAGATAGAGGTGGTCTAGTTTCTTTGTGGAATCAGGAGGGCTTGGCATTTTGTGGAATCCATTGGTTGTTCAAGTGGATGTTGTCTCATGCTCTAAACATTGGCAGATGGTAAAGGTGAATTCGAAGATCATGAACTTTTTTTGTTTTCTTATCAGTGTCTATGGTCCCACATTGGCTGTGGAGAAGTGTCAAGTATGGGAGGAAATTTCCAAGCTTTTAGAGGAGGTGAGGCCGACCTTAGCTATTGTTGCTGGGGATTTCAATGCCACTCTTTCTTTCTCGGAAAAGTGTGGTGAGGTGAGAAGGATGTGCAAGACGCAATCATACTTTCAGACATTTGTTAACTCTAATGCCATGTTTGAAGTGGCTGCAAAAGGAGGGAGTTTTACTTGGACTAACAGACGGTGGGGCTTTTCTAATATAGCTGAGAAACTTGATAGGTTATTTCTTATAGGGGATTAAAACTTGGCCCCCTTGGTCTTTTAGGCAGAAGTTTTAGCAATTTCAGGTTCGGATCACTTCCCGATCTCTTTAGTTGTGCAAAAAGATGAAGTTCGGCTTTGGTATCCCTTCAAGGTGGAAAAGATGTGGTTAAGGGAGTCGAGTTTTAGAGATCAGGAGGTTGGCTGGTGGAAGGAGGCCCCAATGGTGGAAGGTTTCTTGGCCTTTCAGTTTTTCAAGAAGCTTAGTTACGTGAAACAAAAACTAAAATCATGGAACAGGGAGGTGTTTGGCAATATCTTCGATGAAAAGAGAAGGATTGAAGGGGATCTGGGGGCTTTTAATGCGAAAGTCTTGGCCAAAGGGATGGATGAAGTGGATTATCTCACAAAGAAAGATTTGCTTAGTAGATATGGGGAAGTTCTGCAGAGGGAGGAGATTTAGTGGAAACAAAAATCGCGAGAGAACTGGCTTAAAGCTCGTGATAGAAATACAAATATTTTCATAGTTCAGTGAAGGCAAGGAGAAGCCTCAATAGAATCCTCTCACTATGATTAGTGGATGGAACATCTACGAAGGACCCAGACCGCATTAGTAAGGTGGCGGTGGACTTCTTTGGAAATCTTTGGAGGAGGAACGGGGTTGGTCAGGCGGGCTTGCAGGCCGAGCTTTTGGAGTTAACTCCTCCCTTAGTGTCTAGGGATGATAATAGGATGCTTGAGGAACCAATCTCATTGAAGGAAGTAAAAACTGTTGTTTTTGGGTTAGGTGGGGAGAAAGCACCAAGCCCAGACGGGTTTCAAGCTTTCTTTTTCCAGTTCTTTTGGGATTTGCTTGGTGGGGAGTTGTTAGGAGTGGTTGAAGAGTCAAGGTCAATGGGATTTGTTTTGAAGGAATTCAATTGTACTCTGGTGGCGCTTATTCCTAAGAAAGCCAAGCTGGAAGGGTTTGAGGAGTTTCGTCCGATTTTTTTGTGCAACACCATCTACAAAATCATAACAAAAGTTGTTGCTAACAGGCTCAAATTGATTTTAGATAAGCTGATTTCTTGTGAACATAGTGGTTTTACCCCAGGGAGGAACATTGAGGATGGGGTTATTGTGGCCCATGAGGCGATGCACATGGCCATAAAGAGTAGATAGAGAAGAATGATCCTAAAGCTAGATATTTAGAAAGCCTACGATAGAGTTGATAGGTCTTTCCTGGAGGCGGTGTTAGTAAGATTTGGGTTTTTTAAGGCTTGGATTAAATGGATTTCTAGTATGATTATGCATTTCTGAGCCTCATTTTTAGTCAATGGTAGTCCTCAAGGTTTCTTTCCCACCTCACGATGCATACAGCAAGGGGATCCAATATCCCCCTTTCTCTTTATTTTAATAGTAGAAGTTCTTGGTCGGTCAGTTGCTCGAAAGTGTTCTCAGGGGATGTGGAAATGCATTGAGATAGCACGTGGGGTGGACTCCACAACTCATTCTCAGTTTATTGATGATACTTGTCTCTTTAGAGTGGCCTCAATGCATGAAGCTACGGTTATGAAGAAAATGTTGGACAAATTTAGTGGGGCTACTGGTTAGGAAATTAATTGGGCTAAATTGGAGATCTTTTTCTTCCACACTGAAGTTGGGTCTCAAAGAGCTATAGCCAAACTATTTGGGATTCAGATTGGTCAACTTCCTGGGAAATTCCTTGGTATGCCGCTCTTTGCTAGAGTTGGTAAGATAGAAATCTGGAAAGGGTTGCTAGATGGTTGCAAAACAAAGATGGAGGGCTGGAAGAGCAAGTAGCTCTCTTTGGCTGGTTGTCTTTTGATGTTGAAGATAGTTGTATCGGCTATGCCTATTTTCCCGATGGCTTGTTTTAAACTCCCAGGCTTGGTCATTAAGAATATGCAGCAGAAGATGAGAAAGTTTTTATGGAATGGAAATCAAGAGCAGGACAAAATCCCGCTTACGGCCTCGGACATAGTATGCAAACCCAAAGGAGGTGGAGGTGTGGGGCTCCACGATTGGAGACTTATCAATGAGGTTATGGGGGCCAAGTTAGTGTGGCAAATGTACAGTAAGTCAGAGCAAAGGTGGGTCCAAATTTTACAAGCTAAGTACTTGGACAGTGGGGAAAAGGAAAGGATCCTAATGGTTGAAGACCCCCCGAGAGGATCCACTTTGTGGAATTTTTTGGTGAGTTGTAGGAGCCTGATTACGAATCGTCTTTCTTGGCGGATTGGAGATGGGCAAAAGGCATGCTTCTGGCTTCTCAGGCCTCCATATTTGGATTCTCAGGCCTCCCAACGAATAATGGCTAAGACTGCTCAGTTTTGGGGTTCAAAGGTGTGAGATTTTCTATCGCCGGAAATGTTTGTGTTGGGCCAACGTTGGAACTAGAAGGATCCCCGTAAGTTAAACTTGGGGGAGGCAGATGAATGGTTGCTGAGGAAGATCCTGGACAGTAGAGAGGTTTCATGCTCTAGGGAGGAGGATGAGATAGTTTGGTGCGGTGCCAAGAGTGGTAGTTACTCTATTAAGGTGGGGTTTTCTCTTTTGGAGTCTGAAGGGAAGATGAAGGAATGGGAAGCTAAGCTATGCTGGAATAATGTGTGTTTACCGAAGGCGTGTGCCTTCTCCTGGCTAGCTGGAAATAGGCGGATTCTATCAGGAGACTGACTCAAAAAAATGGGGTTTGCAGGTCCTTTCCACTGTGTGCTCTGTGAAAAGGCAGAGGAAGATGTGGACCACCTTCTGCTTAATTGCAATTTTGCCCAAGAAGCATGGTGTTTTGGGTTTCAAAGATTGAATTGGAAGGGTCCAATGGCAAGGAATTTGAGCGATTGACTGGAATCTTGGCCTGTTTTTGGTAAGTCTTCAATCTTTGCTGCCATATGGAAGATTTTGCCTTCTACTATTTTATGGGAACTATGGAAAGAACAAAACCGAAGAGTGTTTGAAGATAAAGTGGATAATAGGGATCGCTTTCTGATCAGGTTGGAGAAGGCAATCTTAGAACTGGTCACTAATGTTGCTTCTGAGGTGAACTTAGCAAAGTCTCCTTACACTTAGTTTGATGCTGGAGTTTTGGAGAATTGGCCTTTGATAAAATTTAGCCCTACTAATGGGCTTTTGAGGGATAATCCTCAGAGGATGGGTGAAGAAAGAAAAGAGTGGGACCCACCAGATAAGGGTTGGAGTAAGGTCAATTTTGATGGTGCTTCGAGGGGAAATCCAGGGGTCTCTGGAGCTGGGGTAATAGCCCAAGATGACTGTGGCAACATTCTAGCCATAGGAGCTATAAGATTGGTGGATGGATCAAACAACGATGCTGAGTGCCAAGCGGCTTTAGAAGCCATTCTCATGACTAAAAAAATGAGAGTGAAGAAACTCCATTTGGAGGGAGACTCTCAGATTGTGGTGAATGGGATAGCTAGAGGTCGAATGGAGGCGTGGCATTTAGACAAACACATTTGAAGAATGAAACTTCTTCTGTGTGGGTTTGAAGACTATAAGGCGACTCACGTTCTCAGGGAAGCAAATGTGGAGGTTGACAAGCTTTCAAATGTGGGAGCGAATGGTTCATTGGAAAACAATTTTAGATTATTCGAGGACTTTCGATATGTTAGTTCTCAAGATTTTGGTTGAATTGCTTAAACTTAGGGAAGTGAACCCGAGTTGTTTTTGATGTGGTTGATTTTGACATTGGCCTTGTGGGAAGTAATGGCCCTTGTGGATTGTGATCTACGAATATGTTGCAAGTGGCCTTAGCGTCGATGTAGTTATGATGGAGGCAATCGGTGAGTTGGCATGGTGATGATGCGTGGTTTGATGTGATTCGTGTGGAGCAATCATGTCATGTGATGGTGGTGGCTTTTTAAAGGCCTTGGATTTTGGGTCCCTGGCGTTTCGTAGTTGCTGGTTTTTGGTGTTGGTTGTGTGTCCAGGTTTTGGTGATGAGGTGAGACTGGATGGAGGCAAATTTTTCCTTGACAATGGACCGTCAAATGCCAGCATTTCACGACTGATCTCGAGCAATAGGCTGATGAATGTCTTTAGGGTGGATGGGGAGGAATTTTGGAGGGCAGTGCGGTTGATTTTTGGGGAGGAATTTCTAGTTTCTGACTTTTGACCTCAAACTAACCTCAACATTTCATCATTGTTCATTGCTCTGGCCTTGTTGGTGGGAAAGTCGACAGAGGAGGTGCAGCGGGTTGCATCTTTGGTACTGCGACCCAAATGGGCAGGAGGTTTGAATGAAGTGGTGGCTCGAGCTGCTATTGGCAAAGGGCTGAAGATGACGGAAGAGCCGTGGCGGAGGATTGGCATAGATATGGGGGAGCTACAGTCATTCGTAATTTGGTCGGCATCTCGACCTGTTGAAATTCAGTTTGAGAACACAAGGAAGGGATGGAGGGAGGTTGTGCAGTATGTGCGAGACTTGGGGCCGACCGAGCGAGTGAAGATTCATGGGAAGATGACCCCAATTCGGTCTGAAGCTCCTCTGGACGAGGATGGGAGGCCTATGATCCGCCATCAGATTCCACGAAAGCACGCGAAGGTGGTGGAGCGTGGTTTGATGTGTGGTGGCAGGCCGAGAACATTGCCAGGTGGAGGGAGAGAGATGCATGATGCAGGGCCCAGCCGGGGTATTCCAAACTTCTCAAGGGAAGAGGCCTTGGGATGGTTTCGATAGACAGGTCCTTTGGGACTGTTGGGTTTTTTAGGGCATGTGTATGTATGGCTGGTTTTTTTGTAGTGGCTGGTCCTGTAGGTCTGGTGTCTTTTTCGGGTTCTATTGGTTTTGTAAGGGTGAGACCCCATATAGTGGTAGACTGTTTATGAGCATTTTGGATGTAAATATTTCCTATTTTATGCAATATATTATCCTAGTTATCGATAAAAAAAAGAATATTATGTCTTAATTCTCCCTAATTGGTCTTTTATCTCAAATTTTTTAATTAAAAATAAAGGCAATGGTTAGATTTCTTTCTTTAGTGTTATCTTTCTCTAGATTAATTAATTAGGGATTCTATTAGGAACATTTCCCATGAAATGAATATAATATAAAGATTACATCCATAAGAGAACAAATCACCATAATAGGCTATTATAAAGTATCTATACAAAAATATGAAAGAACATTAAATTACCATTACAAACCCATAAACCATAAAATAGTGAAAATAGATATAAATTTGTAAATGTCTCCTTACAAACACCACAACCATAACCAAAAAAATCATAAATAGCAAGGGATAAATAAAAAATCAATCATTCCAAAATCTTGAATTCACTATACCACATTACAATCCACTAGGTATTCAACCTCTATTGCATCAGGGTTCTACATAACATTTGTCAAGACATTACCAACTATGGGATCAAGTAATGGAACCTATTTCATGAAGTAAATCCTTCCTATGCCAAGCTCTATGGATCTTATATCTAAAAAGTAATAGAATTGTGGAGATGCTAGAGACATCTACTTACCACTTATTATGAATCACCATGAAAATAGTCAACACCTACCATACAATTACATAAAAATTATGAAGAAATAGCAACTTACAATGCACTAGTTTCAATTATTCATTGTTTATAGTTAAAAATCCTAAAGGATTTGAATGGCTCTTAACATCGGATGTCACTAATAATTTTCTTCCATATTTATCACCACTTCTTCCTTAAACTTCAATATATTCATATCTTTAAATGTGTAGGATATAGAAAACATATAATCTCTACACTCTAAACTACACTGGGGATAAATACTGCCAATCAATATGAAAGCCTCCCATATGCAAGCCTTCTAATGTAGGGGACATGATTAACAAAATTACTATTACCCAAAACTAACTTAAGGAACCTTGAGGCAACTATTTCATTAGAAGTGAAGGTTTAAATCAATCTTGTATCCGTGAGTTGATTTAATCTTAAGAGATCCCTTCTAATAATGATGCTTGATTTTCATGGTGATTATTACACTATATACCACCCAAAGAATGAAAATATAAGTTGCTCTCTTATTCATTTTTGGAGCATAAAGATGAAAGCTTCCTTGATTTCATATATATGGAGGGAAAATCCTATTTCTCTTACATTATTGGTATATAACAAGAGTTAGAAGTTGGATTTTTGTGCTTAAGAGCATCAAGAGGCAATGAAGAGGGTTTCATTTTCTCCTTATTTTATTTGTTTATTAATTTTTTATTGGTTCTTTGCCATATATTATTTTGATTTAATTATTAAATTCAATCTCTATGTCCATAAGAAACACATATTTAATATAATAGAATTAGAGCTACAAGCATAGTATCCATTCTTTTCTTAAGTTGATCAAACTACTTCATTAGTGTATTGAAGGTTTGGATGTGGTATGAGAAACATGGGAAGAATAGAGGATGTCTAAAGAGGGTGAGAAGTAAGAGGGAATAGAATGTAATGGTAGTGGAAGGAAAAATCACACTACAAATGAAGAGTTGTCATATGATGACAAGAGAAATGATATAGAAGGTTTGGATGTGGTATGAGAAACATGGGAAGAATAGAGGATGTCTAAAGAGGGTGAGAAGTAAGAGGGAATAGAATGTAATGGTAGTGGAAGGAAAAATCAAACTAAAAATGAAGAGTTGTCATATGATGACAAGAGAAATGATATAAGAAATCATTATAAACATACTTAAATGAATAAAATGATAACTTTAGCTTGAACATAGATGATTGCAATTTAATAACATGACAAATCTCACACATAATAAACATTGACAAAATACAAATTTCATCAATTTCAACCTAAGCATTTCATCATTTATGATAAACCTTCTTAATCTCAGATATTCTTCAATAGTTGGCACAGTGAATTTTAACTGCAATTATCTATGATATAAAACATCTTTAAAATATGTACCTTGGCAATTGTAGCTACAACATGTGACCAAATTCCTCTATTATTTATCCTATGATAGATGTTCATATCTTGTTCCAAAACTTACAATTTAGCACAGGCTGGGAGGATACTAGCAAAGCTTTATACCTGACAATCACATTTAATTGAAAGTCTCTAAAGCCTTTCTCACAAACCATTATGTTCATATCCTGTAATCAGGTGTTCTGTGGGAGCAATTTCTCTGAGGCATTCTGTCAAACAGTCGGCATGCCTTATCTCATCTCACATATTTTGCATACATGACTGCCAGGGCAATTGCAGCTACACCAACTAATAAAATTCCTCTACTGTTTATCTTGTGATGGACGTCCACACCCTATTCTAAAGCTCCCATTTTCGCACAGGCTGGGGGATGTTGACAGAGCTTTACACCTGCTAATTGCATTTGGTTGAAAGCATCTGGACACTCTTGCAATCAGAGCATTCCATGAGCCGACATTGCTTGGAGGCATTCGGTCAAATGGTTCACGTGCCTCATCGATGGTTCCACATTTTGGCATCATAAATGTTTATTAGAGCATTTCCAACTATAATAAAATTTCCTAGAGCATGTTCGACGATAATAAGCCCTTCTGTTATGGTTTGATGGATGTCTACCTATCCAAAAGCTCCCATATTGGCACACGCAGGGAGTACACTAGAAATAAACACCGATATGGATGGAAACCTATTTGTTCCATACGATAAGACTTCTGGGAGGGAATAATTTGAATTTGAATGTTAATGACTGTTCATTTGAATGGAACGAACGAGAATGTATGTTTAAGCTAAACCCGTCCATTATTACGCTGCTGGGGGTGGTAACGTGAGAATGGCTGAGTTCTATTTTCTGTCAATTTGCCCCATTTTTTTTGTGATCACAGAGGTCGACAAGACGAAGAGGCGGGAATAATGTTTATGAAATGTATTGGTCTTTTTTTTTAAGTAATGCCCACAGTCGTCAGAATTTCGACGAACGTAAGCACTTTTTCTTTAAAAACACAAATTTCATTGCCAATTCCTTCTTCGTCAAAACTAGATGTTGAATTGTCATTGGAATTCTGACGAATGTGGGCAATTTTTCAACAAAAAAAAAATTCAAATTTGGTCACAATATACCTTCTCCGTCGGAAACCTCCATCAGAATTTTAGGCCAAATGTATTAATGGCAATGCTCTTTATCCTTGTGCTAAAGACCTTTTCATTGTTTCCTTTGCTTCCTCCTATGATTGTGACTGGGTGTTGGGAAAGTTGTGGGCTTGGAGAGTTCACTCTCTTTGTCAAGGCTTGGAAAACTTCTTTTAACCCTCTTATTGAACAACTTAATGTGCATCCAGTATGGATTCACCTTCCTAATCTTTCACATCATTTCAAGGAGCATTCTTGTTACGATGCCATTGGTAACACTATTGGTCATTTCTTGAAGGTTGATGATGCCACGTCTTTCATGGGTCATTCTACCATTGCTTGAATTTTAATCGATATTGAAATCTCTTCACCTCTCCCAGGGATGTGGTTCCTGTGGTTGGGGATAGGTCATGGACTCAATCATTGGATTATGATGGCCTCATCTTTCACTGTTGAAGATGCTTTTAATTGGTCACTTAGCTTCAAATGGTTGTCTCTCACATCACAGAGGTGCTGCTATTTGGTGGAAGGATGCTACTACTGATCACTTGACTGTCAATGTGTCTTATTTTGATTTTGTTGACTCCTCTCAAGAGGATGATGTCTCCTCCCAGGATGAGGTTGTGCCTCTTACTATTGTTGAAGCCTCTGTTGACCCTCTTTTTACTACTGTTGTGGCCTCCTCCATCCTTGAGGTTCCCACACATGTTGCTAATGTTATGCAACTCTAATCTACTCTCAGTGAATCTACTCTTGATGTTGTTATGCAACAATAGTTTGTTGTTGTTTCATAGTAACAACCTGTTGCTGTTGTTGACAGAAACTCTGTGAGGTCCTCCTTGCTTGATCCTTCTTTTGATGTTGCTAATAATAGTATTGTTTGGACTATTATTTGTTGTAGGTGGAAGGGGAAGTCTTCTCCCCTTCCCCAAACTCCTCATTGTCAAGTTTTGGATGTTTCTCCCCATTCTTGAGTTGGGTTTTGCGTTGTTGCGGGTTTCATAGGTTTTTACTATTGGCATGTATGACCTTGTTATGTTTTGGGTTTGCATGCCTATTTTGTTGTCTCTCTTTTTCCACCTATGGGATGTTGTATAAAGGGCCAACACTCTTATTTTGTTGTTTTCTTAATAAAAAACATGTCCCGATATTATGACATACACAATTAACCATCTATTTTATTTACATAATACAAAATAAAACATGCATTAAAACTTTATATACAAAGACACATACGTAAATTACTAAGTCTAAAAGTGGTCTGATAATTTAAATAAACTTGGGTCCAAAGAACATTAAAACCTACTCATAGACAAAGAAAAATAAAGTAACATTGTTGATGGGTAAATATATGACATTGTCATCCTCTAAGAAAGGCACCATTCTAAAGATATTTATGCAAATGAGGTCGCTCTTTAATGAATCCATTCTCATCCCCTTCAATTATAGTAAAAGAATCTAAAGGTGCTAACGAATGTTGTAGGAGGATCATGCTCCTATTTTTGTTTTCTTTATTTTCTTTGTAGGTTCGAAAAAATACATTGAAATTTAGTTTTTGGTTTGATGGTCAACAATTACAAGAGTTAGATGAACGGTTGGAAGGTGGACAATTAAAGATATTTTGGAAGGAGAAGTTGACAATTATGAAGAGAAGACAGATATGGTAAAAATGGGATGCTAGTCAAGGAGCTCATGGTGGTGAGACCAAGGGGTTAGTTGAAATAGAGACGATTATATGAGAAGGAAAGGGAGAATAGAATAAATGATTGCATGGGTAATTTTGAGGTTTGCAGATAATGTGCTCCAGTTTGAGGAGTTACATGTAGGTAGTAAAGAATTGAATGCATCAATAAAATAGAGTAATAGAATGGTTTTTCTTGAGGTTAAAATGTTTGAATTTAATATTGATGGGTCACAGTCAATATGAGTACAACGATTTGTTTGTATGAGCCAAGCATAAAATTGAGCATTTATGTAACTGTCATTCTATACAAAATAAAATGTTTAAATTAGTATTTAGGATTATTAATTTGGACCTCATTTGTCTCAAGATCAATAATGAAGTATTTTATTATGTTGGGCTAAAAGTACAAAGCTGTGTCACACTTTTATAAAGGAAATGGTCAATGCTGATTCAAATTTTTAAAGTAAATCAATAGAAATTAAAATATTTGTTTTGAATTTTGAAATGATGTAAACTAATAAAATTTATATTCTTTTGTCTATTTTATGTTTGCAATTTTAACAAAATTTTAAAAATTTATTTGAATGTAGTTTTTTATAGAGTAAACGCTATAATTTAGTTGCTGATAAAATAGTGAAATTGAAGTTACACAACGGTTGGAAGGTGGCCAGTTAAAGATATTTTGGAAGTAGAAGTCGACAGTTATGAAGAGAAGACGGATATGGTAAAAATGGGATGCTAGTCAAGGAGCTCATGGTGGTGAGACCAAGGGGTTAGTTGAAATATAGACGATTATATGAGAAGGAAAGGGAGAATAGAATAAATGATTGCACGGGTAATTTTGAGGTTTGCAGATAATGTGCTCCAGTTTGAGGAGTTACATGTAGGTAGTAAAGAATTGAAGGCATCAATAAAATAGAGTAATAGAATGGTTTTTCTTGAGGTTAAAATGTTTGAATTTAATATTGATGGGTCATAGTCAATATGAGTAGAAAAGTAGTCGAGCTGGTGTACAACGATCTGTTTGTATGAGCCAAGCATAAAATTGAGCATTTATGTGACTGTCATTCTATACAAAATAAAATGTTTAAATTAGTATTTAGGATTATTAATTTGGACCTCATTTGTCTCAAGATCAATAATGAAGTATTTTATTATGTTGGGCTAAAAGTACAAAGCTGTGTCACACTTTTATAAAGGAAATGGTCAATGTTGATTCAAATTTTTAAAGTAAATCAATAGAAATTAAAATATTTGTTTTGAATTTTGAAATGATGTAAACTAATAAAATTTATATTCTTTTGTCTATTTTATGTTTGCAATTTTAACAAAATTTTAAAAATTTATTTGAATGTAGTTTTTTATAGAGTAAACGCTATAATTTAGTTGTTGATAAAATGTTGAAATTGAAGTTACACAACGGTTGGAAGGTGGACAGTTAAAGATATTTTGGAAGGAGAAGTCAATAGTTATGAAGAGAATACAGATATGGTAAAAATGGGATGCTAGTCAAGGAGCTCATGGTGGTGAGACCAAGGGGTTAGTTGAAATAGAGACGATTATATGAGAAGGAAAGGGAGAATAGAATAAATGATTGCACGGGTAATTTTGAGGTTTGCAGATAATGTGCTCCAGTTTGAGGAGTTACATGTAGGTAGTAAAGAATTGAAGGCATCAATAAAATAGAGTAATAGAATGGTTTTTCTTGAGGTTAAAATGTTTGAATTTAATATTGATGGGTCACAGTCAATATGAGTAGAAAAGTAGTTGAGCTGGTGTACAACGATTTGTTTGTATGTGCCAAGCATAAAATTGAGCATTTATGTAACTGTCATTCTATACAAAATAAAATGTTTAAATTAGTATTTAGGATTATTAATTTGGACCTCATTTGTCTCAAGATCAATAATGAAGTATTTTATTATGTTGGGCTAAAAGTACAAAGCTGTGTCACACTTTTATAAAGGAAATGGTCAATGTTGATTCAAATTTTTAAAGTAAATCAATAGAAATTAAAATATTTGTTTTGAATTTTGAAATGATGTAAACTAATAAAATTTATATTCTTTTGTCTATTTTATGTTTGTAATTTTAACAAAATTTTAAAAAATTATTTGAATGTAGTTTTCTATAAAGTAAACGTTATAATTTAGTTGCTGATAAAATGTTGAAATTGAAGTTACACAAGCCACCACACTTTATTTAGTAAATTTTACTTTTTTTTTATCAATTTTTTTGTGTATATTGATAACTTGAAACTTTAGTGCATGGATATATTTTTAACTATTTTTTATAAATATATATTTTTAAATAAATTTGAAAAGTTGTGTGTGCTGAAATATAACTCTTTCCAATTCCCACCAACTTTTTTCTTATTTATTTATCCAAATTAGAAAATAATTATATCACCTTGACATATAATCAACCTTATATTTTAGTGTTGATGACCTACTTTCAAGAAAAATAAAATATAAAATATAAAAAACTAATTAAAATATTAAAAGATACATATTTTGGAAAATTCACTTATGGATCTATAAAAGGGTATTTTTACATTTCAAAAAAAATATTATTTATAAGAGTAGGAGTTGTTGAAACATCGAGATTTTTTATTTTTTATTTTTTTTGGGAAATTGGACCCAAAGTGGTATAAAATATACATTTAGTAGACACTTCCAATTGGAAAAGTTGTGGTCCATATATAACTTAGCTATAATGAATCTATATAGACCATATGTTTGACTAAAATTAACTTTTAGCTAGAATTACTTAAATTCACTTGTGCTGATAAGTTATCTTGAAATGTGACATAGTTTTGTGCTTTTACCCGTTGCTCTTTCATTGTTATGGAGTATTGTAGTTCCTATATTTGTAAGGAGTCATTGTCTCCATAAAATTTCTATCTTTATTAAATAGTTTTCGTTGCTATTAGTAAATGAAGCTTGTTATTATTTTGTAGAAAGGAGTTATTTGGTGGATGACCGCCATCAAAATAGTATCAGAGCCAGAAACCCTTGAGTGTGTAGACAGAGCACTGGATGACAGACAACCTATGCCAAGACCTATAGGTAGTGGAAAGAAGTGTGAGTGAAGATTGTCAAGTAAGCACACAAGATTGCATTAGTAAGAAGGATGAGAATTAGTGTAAGAAGACCTCCAATAATCCCATCTTGGGATAATTATTGAGGCAAAGTGGAGAAGAGAAAGCTTTGTGAGAAATTGGAAATGATTACAAGTAGAATGGAAGCCTTGGAAAGGAAATATTTTCCTAATGATGTTGTGATTGCAAGAACTCAACAAGAAAAGAAAAGAATGAGGATGATGATGAAGATTACAATCATTTTGTAGATGTTATGGAAGAAAATTTCCAAGTGACAAAAAAATTGGTAGCAAAATTAATTCACAAAATTTAGGAAGCTGGTATTTTGATTTACTTTCAAGGTTTTGATGAAAAATGGTGTTTGAAGTGATTCAAACTTTGATGATGGAGAAAATCTTGTCCATGCTTTCATTTCAGAAGGCGACAATTGTAATGAAGATGAGAAATTCGTGTTTGCAAACAAGAATTTGGGATTAGAAGCAATACTCATTTTGAAAGAGCATAAATTGAAAGAGAAAGGAAGTGCAAAAGATTCAAATAGGATTGCAGCGATGGAACATGATAATGTTACCATGGATGGTGAAGGTGTAGATAATTTACTATTCAAAAATAACAACTGAAGATTCGTGAGGTAACTTTCTTTACATATTGTAAGAATAAATTTTTATTTAAATTTGGGACAAACATTTTAAGTATAGTTTTTATAAAAATAAGTGTTTGGGAGGAAATAGGATATTTCAAAGAAACTTGCTTGATAAAGGAATGTCAAATGTAAGAAAATATTAAAATTCGTTTATGCCAATTATAAGAAATAAAGAATTAAAATTTACACATGACAAAATGAACTTGATATAATTATTTAGATTAGTTTAACAATGAAATGAATACAAGCTAACTATAATATAAACATTCAAAGTAGATTTGTGATATGCATATTCTTATATAACATTTTTTTTTCATAAACCATAAGATTTTAAGTTTTCAAGATTACATCCAATCGTATTTGACTTTACAATTAATATACTTTGTCTCATCTAACACCCAAGATTGGGTTAGTAGCATCCCAAAAGAGTATCTCTATATAGAAAAAACTTCCAGTGACAAAGTTGTTGGATCAAGGAAGTAATATGTGACCATAGAAAAGTAGATTGTTTCACTAAACATGAAGAATATAATTTCACCTTTTTTATGGGTGATAATATAAGTATCTTGAAGAACTTGATACTATTTGGTGTGCAAAAATGAATTTAACAATAACTTATAACTCTATTAATAAATTTTATAGTTTATTTATAACCTAAGGTGATCTATTTGTAACACAAATTACAAGTTCAACATAGTGAAAGAATTTTTATTTCATGATTGTCTTTTAGAACTTAAATAAAGAGGCCTCACAATACATATTGATCAGAAGATTGAAAAACTAGATAGAGTTACCTCAAACCTAGTCACTACTACTTGAATTATAACAATAAAATATCTTAATTCCTTTAAAACATCTTATAAAATTGAAAACCTCAAAAAACACAAAAATAAATACCTTTGACAATTTAGACTATTCCCAAATAATCATGATGATATCTACCTCCCACTATTTAAAAAATACTCATTACGAAAAAACTTACCTAATAGCAAAATAATCGAAAAAAAAGAAAACAAAATATTTACATTAAATATATTACCAAGATGACCCAAAAATAATAATAATTAAATTACTTAAAATTAAATTTTATTTTTAATAATACTAAAGAGGGCCAGTTTCAAATATGCATGACCTATTGACCAAACTATGTCTTATATATTTTGGAAAATCTATATAAAATCCACCTTTAGATATCATTTTTTACTTCAACTTTGAAAACTAAAAGATACTACAAAAAATTATTGAAATGATTTACACACTAACACCCACTCCTACAATATCATGACAACTATGAACTTTATCCATGATACACAGTTATGACCAAGAAATGTTGGTAGATCACATGGTGGTGATGGGCCATGAAATAAGCAAATGATCAACAAATAAATGATCAATATTCGACTTGGTTGTCCATCTATCACATTTGAAACTTTTTTTAATAAATAATTGATAACAACATTCAACTATTAAGCGAAAAGAAAAGGAGAAAAAATAATGTGTTTGAATCTTTTAACATGAACTTTCTTGGTTGGCATGGGATAATTAACCCAGGGAGAGAACAGTTCTTACATATTTCATATTTCTTTTCATAAAGATAAGGATTACAAACATTTCAATTACAGATGAATTTTTTACAAGTAGTGAGAGAAACCCACTATTGAATGAATTCTTTCTAGATTCTATTATGTGGGCATTTTTTCATCCAGAAACAGTTCATTCAATCATATGAATTGTGGAAATCTACTAGCATTAAACCTATTATTGCCAAATTATTTTTTGTTCACCAATTTAGAGAGTCCTACTAAATCATTAATATTAACAATAAGATTGTATTTGTATTCTAATCTTAATATAATAGAAAATTTATATCATGAAAACAGTTTAAAAGTTTTAAAAATTTATAAAAGATTAAAAAACCGTGAACAATTGATCATTGATTGTGCATTTCATTTTTCTACTAATCAACTTAATATAACACAGTTACCATCCATATTCCAATTACCATTCATTAAATTTTACTAATTAAAAACTCCACCCCCAACTCCCAACTCCAACTGTACACAACTATCTCAATTTTCATTTAACACTACAGAGGTGAAGCAATCCTAATGCACAACTATAGGCGCTCACTTTTTAACAATTTGGAAAGAGGAAAAACCACACAAATTGTATCATAGTATTTTGTATTTGAAAAGTTGCAGACAATTTTTAACCTTACAGAGACTTTTGCTACATTGCTGAACCAGAACATTAAGATGCAGGGGAGCATAACTGTAAATGAAAGATGAAGTTAAAAATTGATTCACATATCACAACTTACAGTTCAACGATTTTGTAAAATAGTGTGTAAAACAACCAACGAAAAGGAGACCTTTTCGTTAATGTAAAGAATGAAAAATTGGTTCAATCGAAATTAGATTTTTAGGGATGAAAACTGTGAAATAGTAGTCGTCATCTCTCTTTCAGACCCTCCTGTAATCCTTGGATTCTTCCTTACAAAGCCGCTCAATTTGTTAAGCCTGCAAGCCAGAAAGCAGTTCAGTCAGTAGAAGAAGAATCGTTAAAAATAGATCATGAGGGTTTAGAATAATGGAGTGAATTGTTACAGGTGAATGGAGGCTGCAACAAGGCTTGTGGAAGTTATTAGAATTATCACAAAGGAGGCCATTTCTGTTTTTCAATTCGCACATTAATAAAAGCTGGAAGTCTTTGGTTTTATATAATGTAAATCTTAAAAAGAACGGCGGTTATTATATTTAGAACAGCATGGTGACAGTTATTTTTTATAAAGTAGCCATTGCATCTTAGAAAAAGATGTGAAAGTTTGTATTGATTGTGTCTGTTATTTTTTGTATCAACATTTTGGATCACACTCTTGATCTATCATAGAATGATATTTTGGATCACACTCTTGATCTATCATAGAATGATAGAGTATAAAGAGATTAAGGTGTGAAAGATCAATTAAGAAAAGGATTGATCTATATTTTATATATTTGTGTAATAAATGAGGTAAATTAGTAAAACATTTAGAAAATGATGATGTTTATGAAAAAAGGTCCCAAAGGATAATTGTATATTAAATAAACTATGCATCCACTAACATGGATCCAAACACGACTAAAATAAAAACTTCTAAATTAGGGAGACAATTAGACTCAATTACTAATATGACCATACTATGTGATAGGGAGAGAGGGAGAAAGAGAGAGAGATAGGGATAGAAAGATGGAGAGATGGAGGGGGAAGAGCAAGAGAGAAGGATTATGGAGAGGAGTGGGAGGGATAAAGTGAGAGAGTAGATAGAGATGGAAGAGATAAATATATAAAGATGGAGAGAGAGGTAGAGAATGAGATAGGGAGAGATATAAAGATAAATATAGAACGTAAAGTGATATATAGAGAGAGGTTTAGAGAGGGAGTGGTATATGAGTAGAGAGAGATGGATATATAATAAGATAGAGTTAGAGGGAGATATGGAAGAAGAAATATGGAGAGATAGAGAGATTGGGGAGAGATATATAGATGAAAATATATAGAGAGAAGTAGAGGGAGAGAGGGAGAGAGGGAGAGAGAGAGAGAGGTGGATAGTGAGGGAGAGAGGCAGGGAGAGATATAGGGGTAAGATAGAGGGAGGGAGATATATAGAAAAACTATAATATAGAGAGATAAAGAGGGACAAGGAAAGATATAAAGAGATAGGGAGAGAGATAAAGAGACAAGGAGATAGAGGTAGAGAAAGATATGAATAGAGAGATATATAAAGGTATTTTGGATTCCCTACTACAAAAATCTCCTTAAACACCTCGAAACCAATATTAAGTGCAAGAAATTAACACTAAGAGTATTGTGACATCATTTATAGTACATCAACACAAAACAAGGAAACAACAAAAGTAAACAAACATGCAAAGTATGACAGCACAAGAGTTAAATTGGAGAAACCCTACAATGAGAAAAGCTTTAGTAAGAGTGAGTGAGAAGCATCTCAAACTGCTATGCATTAATTCAATACAATGAAGTAGATAGATCAGATTTCTATATAGACATAAACAAGTTACTTGGCCTTCAAAACTCTATAGTGATCTATGTTTTGCCTTTGAAACCTTGATCCATGATATTAGAACCTACAAATAGAGCTTACAAAGAAGAAAAATAACATAAATAAACTTCACAAATGTTATACAACAGTTTATTATTCACCTCCAATGTTTTTGGATTCTTTGAAACACATTTTACAACGCATAGAAATTTAAATGAACTAATAAAACCCTTCAAATTTTAATATCTGTCTCAATTTTAATGAACTCGCCACTTTTTCTAGTGGTGTTTATAAATTTGCATAATTGTGTCAAATTTGCCATGATAGTTAAAACATATGCTATGGTCATGACACTTCTATAGATGACACTTCTATTTTCTGTGACAAGTGAGAAAATGCGAAAGTAGGCCATTGGCTCAATCATATTCCCTTTTAGAACATATTTTGAAAATAAAAGATTCAAGGTTCAAGGCATGATTTTCTTCTCCCAAAGGAGTTATTACGTGCAGGACATATGAGGTCAAAAGGAGCTTAAAATTGAGCAACATTTTAATTATTATTATTTTCTTTCTATTAGATCACCATGACATGTAGCAGTTATCTTTGCAATGTGCTTTTAATTAATAATTACAAATTGTTGACACACCACGTTGCATAATTACAAACAGTTGTAGTTGCTTTCAAATTCTGTATACAAGAATATGCATTGTCATTTACTATCTATGCCAAATTTGGAGGAAATGAAAAGGGCAGAAGAAGAAATGAGGAACCAGCCACTTCCATCCTTCGCTAACTTGCTGCAAGGAAGAACAAGATAATGAACATTACAATGCTAAAGAAAATGACTATTCATAGAAATTTGCTAGCCAAACATTTTGAGTAAGTTTGCAGACTTTGTATTATTAGGGGTCAGATCATACGACTCTAGTGTTGCCACCTATTAAAATGAGAATCAACTCATACGTAAGATGTGGAAATTGATTGGTTGAAAAACATCAAATTTTTACATTCTCATTTCCAAGTTTTAACTAATTTTTAAGGTTTTTTTTTTCCTGGTTGGAACTTGGATTTTGCTTGGATTTTGTTGATAAATGTTTTGTTTTAATTTTTTAAGTATCCTTAATTATCAGTTCACCTTAACACTATGATAAGTCAATAATAGTTTTTTTCTTTGAAAAAATGCATATATTAATTAAAAGAAAAAGAATGTACAATAGAAAACAACAATTTGTTGGAGGCATTTCCAAGCCAAAAAGTCTGGAAGTAACAACCGAGGTTGAATACAAGAAATATTACATTAGTTAAGACAACTCAAAGCTATATCTATTTGAGGAAAAACAAGTTGCGAGATGAGAAAATATTGGTTTTCTCCAAGATTACAATGTGCATGATCTTTTTTAATGATATTAAACATCTTACGTAGAAACCCATTATAATCTTTAGCTCTAACTGTCAGCTAGGACTGCACTCTTGATAATTGTGTTTGGAGATTTGAATTTTTGATGTGATTCTCTTTCAAGATAAGCAAGTGTTGCTCACTTCAAAATAATATCAGAGAATGACCCATGCATAATCAGTTCCATTGGAGGAAGACTGTTAGAAAGATAGCTTTACATTGGAGCGTCCAAATATATAAAAGGATGCATTGACGAAAATATTTTGAGATCATATTATGTGAATATTGCAGCCCTAGAAGAGTTGATTTCCATTTTAATTTTTTGTTAAATAAGGCTAGAATAAGATTCATGATTGCTTGCCAAATTTGTTGAGTATTCTTGCAAGTCCAAAAAACATGTTTAATAGTCTTTATCTTGTGACAGAAAGGACATTTGGCAGAATGATTGGGAAGAAAGGCGAGACATTCTCCCGTAGAAAACTTAAAATGAATAATCTTCAATGCTAGAAATTGAGCTTTGCCCTCAACTTTAAATTTCCACACAACAACTCAAGTTAAACCATTTGGAATCAAGCTAATTTAAACTCCATTTCAGATTTAGTCTTGGCTAAATTTAGATTGCAGGAAGAATCTTTAGGTAAATTAGTTTGAGAGGGAAGTTGTCAATATTATAACCTATACACTATATCCAATCTTTTAAAAAGTTGCATGAAATTGGAGTCTAAAGTTTTAGTTGAATATCCAAAGGAACAATATCTTGCACCTTGTGAGTGTCATTAATAAGAGTTTTGGACAATTTGAATTCATTTTTGAATTAGAGGTCATTTTTCCAAGTTAAGGATGTGAACTCCCACAAATCCCCTAATTCCATAAATGCCTTTTTTGAATAGGCATTTTTTATGCAATGAGAATTAGTAGCAAGAGGCTACTCTTGGAAATTTATCAATCTATTCCATCAAATAGAAGAAGAAGAAAAACTCATACAGATACTAGTTGCCACACTTTTCATATTTATAATAGTTGAATTATCTAGTCTTTATATTTTTAGACATGGGCATATTTTATACCATTTCATAGATATATGTATGTGTGGAAAATGACAAACATTTATGAGGATTGTCTTTGGTTGTGCCCTTAACACCCCACCATGTGCAAAAAAGAAACTACATTGCCAATAAAAGGTTGACATAAAAAATAATAAATGATCTAGTGATGACCACATTTCATGGCCCATTTTGTTTAAATTTTGATTTTGGAAAATAATAATCCATTTTATGTTTTTATGGGTTAATCAAGGAAGCATAAAAAGTGTAATTCATTTAATATTTGTCATTGTCCATTCAATTCTATTAACAAAGGGACAAATAAATATTAAACAACATGTTTATTAGGCCTAATGGAATAATGGGAGAATGGAACATGTACCCCTTCAATTCTACAACTACTGAAAAGTGAATTACAAGGAAAAATGAGGTGTTGGAAATGTGTCTTTTGAGTGAGAAATTCAAGAAAGCAAATGAAAAGTTTTTTAAGGAAACTCAACAATTAGCAACTCAATAGTCATGAATCCCAATGGACATATTGATGGTTATAAATATATTTTTTGGGTCATTTGGAGGCTTGTTGATTATTATTTCTTCCCTCATATTTGTATATTTACAAACAAATTCTTCAATGGACAAAAACTCGTTGAAGGAGAAGGCTTGTGGACAGAATCCAATGAGCTTTGGGTGGTCAAAGAATAAATACATTTGATTACTAATAAAATTATCATCCATAGATTGCATTTGGGCTAAAGGAAAGCTTTTAAGATTGATTAGTTTCTTCTTTTCAGTGAATAGTTATTATTTATCTATTGATTTGGGAGTTCGTCTAGCATAATTATGAAATTTGCTATTAGTTTTGTGTCTTTTAGAGATAGCACAATATTATGGTACTTTAATTGAGTTTGTAACCTGATCTATATGTTGTTATTTTTATTCGGAACTCAAAGTATTTTAGTTTATGGTGCTCAAAGTTAACTGGGTGTACCAAATGTGTCATTTTTTGTGAGTTTAGTATAGAATTTGGGTGTTGAAAGATAAAAAAATTGCTTCTTTTATAGATCAGATATTAGACTTGATTTTTGGTTGTTGAATATAAAAAGAAATCATTTATTTGGTGTTCCATTAAGTTTCATTTGGCTTGGTGTTCTTGTAGTGAAGTTTGGAGCAAATTGGTAGTCTAATTTTGACATAGTTTTGTGGATTTGTGGGAGATTTTAGAAGCATGAATTTATAGCTTGGTTGTTGTTGTAAAATTAGTTTCAGAGTTGTACATATATTTTGCATATCATAAAAATGAATTTAATAATCTTCTTTGAAAATTCATTAATGGATGTTCTCTTTGTGCACAACTAGTTGACTAGTTTTGGAGATTTTGGGTAAAATTGACATAATATTTGTAAATGCAATTTCTAGATCTAAAATTGTTCTAGCTTTTTAGTTAAGGACATTACAATGGTATCAGAGCATGATCTTTCTATCCTATTGGGTATGGGATGATTGATATGAATCATGGGTTTCTTCAAATCAATGTTTAAGAGAATGAGACAAAATGACAATGCAAGAGACATTTTTTATTGGTATGTAGAATGTGGCTATTAAATAATTTCCAACATTTAAATAATATTTAGAATGGATGGGAAGGACTATCTCCCAAGATGAGGATATTATCAAAACCTTTGAAGAGTACCAAGGTAAGATTGAAGCTTTCAAAGGGGTTAATATCTTTTCACAGGTACTTTGTGAGGGCGAGAGAGGAAGAAGAGCAACTGAGAAAGGATAAAGAAATACATGATGAGAATTTTTTTTAAAAAGGATATCCAATATCATGGAGTAAAGGAAATGTATTTGCATAGAGAAGAATAATTAAGATCAAATCTTGAATCTAGAACAACTCATTGAGCAAAAATAAGAGGAACCTAAAAAGCATGTTGAAGGTAAAAAAATCTTTGGTAATTGAAAATAATTTATTGACTCCTAATGATTGCACATGCCAAGGAAATGCTAATGAATTCGAAGAGGAAAAGACATCACTTGTTAGTTGCAAAGGGTATAAGTTGAAACAAGATAAACCAATATCTTCCAAGCTTCCAAATGGTGAACTATTGTTTGATTTGCAGAGTAGCTTTGCTGGTGGATATGATTCCATGAGGGATGATTTGATTGAATGTTATTTTAAGAATGTAAGAATGGCTAAAAATATCTAAAAAATTCCAAAACCTATGAGAAGTAAACATTTTAATTGCTTTTAGGTTATAGCTCAAGAAATAAAGATGATATTAGAAGCAAGTATTTATTGCATTATTTTGATGCAATGTCATTACAATATTTTTTTCATAATGAGAAGTCTTCTAACAATTGTGAAAAGATGAAGGGTGCCGAATGGAAAGGGGGTTCTTTCTCTCAATTTCAAATTTCCTCATACATAGTGGTGTGGAATTTTGATATTATAGATAAAACCCACATGCTAATGATGAGGGGACATGCATTTTCCTCCATACATTTAGAGGTTGAGCAAGTCATTGGCTTTTATAATAGCACAATTAATGGAGATGTAATTGAAGGAGATATCTTGAATTATAAGGATGGATGTGTTGATAACATCTCAACAAGGTCTCTTATGAAAAAAGTGGATAAGTGTGTTGATTGTGGCCTCATAATAGCATAGTGGAAGCATGCAGGTGCGTTCAAAAAAATTAGGACAACAAAAGAATATGAAATCCTTGTTGGCCACCTAAGGTATGAAAAATACTCTGAATTTTCAATTTTTTTGCTTCCTTCTATGCCAATACAAAATTCTTGTCACCAAATGGAGCATATTGAAAATAATATTAGAGTAAGAGATCTACAATTTGTAAAATTGGGCATGGGGATTACTAGTTTCAAATTCAATATTATTTTTGCATACGGGTTCTAGATAATACTTTGATGGGAAAAATTGATAGAGGCTTTCATATGACTTTTGAGTTCCCCATTACTTCCATATGTGTTGGAAGGAAGTATTTATGGTTTGGTATGCATTCTAACCAAATTATGAATGATCAATGTTTAAAATACATAGATCGCTCCTTGGAACTATGTCCTATGATTGAAGATAGGATAAAGGGTGATGGACAAATGGAGGTAGTCACGTGAAGGGGTTTAATGCTAGATGGTTGTAAAGATAAGAGGTATTCTTGCATGGGACAAGTTGTTGTGGCCACAAGTTTCTTAGTTTTAGAGAAACACATAACATTTCAAGTTGTGCTATGAAATATAGTCTTTATTTTGATTTTCATATGCTTCTAATTTAGCATAGTATGGTGTTTAATAATATGTTCCCAAGATCATTATCAAGTAGGGAATATCAATATGCCATAAGATTTGAAATTGGTTTTGAGCATGTGAACCTTATTTTTTATTTCTCCAAGAGTAACTTGAAATCAAGTCATCATCCAAGCTTTGTTTGCATGGGTTATGGGAATCATATAACTTTCATATGCTCTATTGGATACATTGATCTCTTAGTCATGTCATCTAATATGATTAACACATAAGCCAATTTTCCATCCTTGATGAATCGGGTATATATTGATCAATTGGAATAATTAATTTTGATATATTTTGATGATTTAATGATGTGTAGCAAAGGAAAAGAGGATGAGTTGAGATACCAAAAATCAATCAGTAGGATTCTAGACAACACGATAAATGAGGGGGCATTTATATGGATGGATAGAAATCTCAAAGATTGTAATAAGCTTCAGAATGTAATTATCACATATTTCATATTTTTCATTTTGAAGTTCTCACAACCTTTGGTTATAGAATAAGATTCTTCGAGAAGAGTATATGTCGGAAATGTTTTTCCTAATGAAGAAGCATATGACAACATAAGAGAGTTTCAACAAAATCATCAACATAACATGGGATGATTTTCGTCATCTCAAATATTGGTGTATTTGGAGGAGGTTCCCTTTCTTAGTGATGCTAGTAGAAATTCTTCTCTATTAGTGACAATTATTCTAGCCACCATAACACTAAAGTGGAGAAGATTTAGGGAGGTTGTGCAATATGTATGTGCTATCTACAGGTACACAATGAAATTATGTGAAGATTTGTGGTTAATGTGTATGATGGAGTATGTTGGTGCTATAAATCAATTTTAATGCTAATGAAGGCCATTTTATATTGTTACTTACTCCATTCATATGAATTTCAAAATTGTTGGTCCATTCATTTAGTTTAGAGCAAAATAGTGTTGGTGATATGGTGTGATATGAAAGTTCTGTTTAGTTTTTTAACGAAATATATGTTGCTATTGTATGGTGATATTTTCCACTCTCCTACTAAATTATTTTTGTTATAAATCATTTCATGCAATTTTCAATAACATTTTTCAAATTAAGTCGCCACTTGTAGCAAAGTTGGCTGGGGCTTGGGGTTTGCATCCCTCGAGGTCACATGTTTGACTTTGCTTCGTAGTGGGAAAAGGAATGGGGTTAGTTGTATTGTGTGGCAGTTCTTGCTCCGTTGACCTGGGGTATAGGAATGGACTTTACTGCTACCATTTTAAAAATATTTAATTGAGACATTTCGGCAATGGGTTCTGCAATTGGCAGATGACCTTGGGCGAGAATTTTTTTTCAAAATTCCCATAGAAATGGTGACAAATTTCAAAGCAAGGGTCGCCAGAGGAATGATAAACAGTGGCAGAACAAGAGCAACACAAAAAGGAAGGACAAATTTCATCGGGCCCACGAAAAATTTCAAACCAAATTGGAAACCCTTCACGTGGCTGAAGAAGTTGAACAAGGGGAAACAAGAAATTTTTGATATATGCGAAGAAGATAGGCTTCCTCATGAGAATAATCAGATCTATATGGAAACAAGCCCTTGACATCAGGAAAAACACTCAGAGTATTTAAACCGTCTCTACACTGATAGCTCTGAGGTTTTTTGTAGAAGCAAAGTTGCTTGACAACCCCTAACAATATTCCTTTACAAAACAGATATGGGCATTGGGGATCGAGGGTATCTATTTCACATGGTGATCCTAGAGTGCTCACATTCCCAAATAATATTCCTTTGAGAACTCCTTTGTGGCAAAAATCATCATCTCCTTCAGTGGGTGTTCCTAAATTGACATTTGGTCATATGGCATGCGACTCCCATTTTAGATCTGGAGGGGGGAGTTTCAATCCACCCTATTTCAACCAATCAAAGAGATCTATTGTGAGACATGGTGGGGAGGATTTCATTTTGAACAACAACCTTCACAGAAATGAACATATTCATAGGTCGATCCAGAATGTTAGGGGCTTTACTAAATATTGGGGGAAGAATCAATCCCATAAGATGAAGAAAATAGCTATTCATTCATATCCTAAATTGAATGGAGTGGAGTATCAAACTAGAATGGGAAAGGGAGAAGTGTAGTCAACTATGAATCCAAACCAGGTGGAAGGAAAGGTCTCTATAAAATTATCAGATCACCTCCTTGATTCCCAGAGCTTAGATCTACGTGATAGAGTGTTGATAGGTAATTTTCGAGATTTTTCTCCTCAATTTTCTGATTTATGTATATGGGCCAAGAAACATTGGGAGGGAGTGAAGGATTTTTTTTTCATAGATCATGGCTTTCAGTTCTTTATTGTCATTTTTTCTACAAAGTTGTGTTGAGATAAGATCCATAGATCTAAGGGATGGTTCTACAAGGGGTTTGGTCTATACACATTGCCTTGGTCTCCAAATTTTAATCCTCAGGGTACAAATATTTAATATGTGTCATTCTGGATATCTTTCCCAAGGATCCCAATAGAATATAGAGATTTAGACCTAATAGATTTTTTTGTAAATCAACTGGGGGATTTTGTTAAGCATGACTTAGGAAAGATCCCCAACTTCCATTTTGGGTATGTTTATTATTGGATCTCTCAAAACCATTTCCTAAGAATCTCTCAATCATTTCGAAGGCTGGAGAATGGGATCAACAACTCATTCTTCAGGATCCAAAAATAGTGGACTTGTATTCAGATTCTCTGGGACATCTAACTACAAATTGGCAAGGATCTTATTGCCAATATATAAGAGTTTGTGAAGATCACTCTTCTCTTGCAAGTCAGTGTACTAGAAATCCACCTCATGACAGAGCATCCACTCTAGAGCATTTGACCTCTAAATCTGAAGGAGTAATCTTAGAAAAGTTAAAAGGTGTTAAGTAAATTCCTTTTGATTCATCATTGATTAGTGTGGGGGCACAATTGGAGCCTTTACTAGAGGAAAATCAAGAGAAGCGCCCATTGGAAACAATAATTCAGAAAGATGGGGAAGTAATGCAGAAAGGGTTTAGCAGCACTTTCATTTTCAGCCCTTCAGGGGAGATTGAGGTTCAAAGTAGTTAGACTCCAAATAATGAAATAGCACAATTGGAGCCTTTACTGGAGGAAAATCAGGAGAAGTGCCCCCTTGAAACAATAATTCAGAAAGATGGGAAAGTAATGCAAAAAGGGTTTAGCAGCACTTTCGCTTTCAACCTTTTAGAGGAGGTTGAGGTTCAAAGTAGTCAAACTCCAAATAATGAAATAGGCATATCTCAACCCTCGGTGAGCAATACTCAGATGGGAAAAACAACAGTAAGAAAGAAATGGCAAGTGGTGGAAATCACAAATTCTCTTATTCGAAGTTTCATTAACTCTCTATGTTTTGCTTCTAGGCGAGGAAGGTTCTCAATGCCTCTAAGCGCTATATCATGGATACAAAGCCTTAGTTATTTTCATCACATCTTGGTGGATAAGTCAATAATAGATTTGTGCTACCCCAATGTAATACCTACAATCCCAATCTCACATTTGGAAGAAAATAGGTTGTTTTTAAAACACTACAAATCCTCTTTCCTAAAGGGTAATCCAGATCATTTTGACCAATTTGTAATAGACCAGCTCCATAAACCATGCTCTATCTTCGTGGATGAGCTTATAGATCAAACAGGTAACTTGTTAGTAATTGAGGACTTGATGGGTTTCTTCAAGCATATTGTAGATCATAAGTTTACTACTCCTTCAACATTAGCAATAGAGGAGACCCCTGGAAATTTGCAAAATAATGAAGAAGCTCAACAAAGAAGAGGTGTAGTAAAAGAACAACAAGAGGGAGAAAATCAAGATCTCCATGTAGTAGTATATTCTATATATCAAACGAGATCTAGAAAAGTAGTTATGGTTATCAAGCCTAAAAGGAGAGTGGGTAGACCACCAAAGAAGAAGAGAATAGACAAAAAAACCAAAGAGGAGGTCAAAGAAGGAATTCAGACTACACTAGATGGTCAACTTGGATCTTGGAGAGTGGATTACTCTCCGGGACAACAATGAGAATATTGTCCTGGAATGTTAGGGGCATTAATTCTCCTAAAAAAGGTGCCTTATCAAATCTCAAATAGAGAATTGTGGGGCTGATATTTTCTTAATACAAGAAACTAAATTCTCATAAACCTTTGAAGATCAACCTTTTAAAGGATGGAAAAAGTGGAAGTATGTTGCATCCCAGTCCATTGGGGTCTCTGGAGGGCTGGCCATACTGTGGAAGCCAAGTGTGGGAAGGATAGACGTTATTTCAATCAAAGCAAACTTTATTCACATCAAAGTAGTTGCTTCTTCAACATCCTTTCATTTGATTACAGTCTATGGTCCAAATTCATCTGTAGGGAAGAAAGTAGTTTGGGACAATCTGGCCCTAATTTGTCTCAGTTTCCCAGAGGATCCGATTATCTTGGGAGGGGATTTTAATGTTATCCTTACTTTAAGGGATAAGTCCAAAGGCATCATCCCACCCCCAAAGTCCATGTAATATTTTAATGATTTTGTTTCGTCCAATGCTCTTATAGATTGTTTGCCAACAAATGGCTCCTTTACCTAGACAAACAAAAGACACAGTTTTCACATATTGCAAAGCGTTTAGATAGGTTTTTTATGAATCCTATTTAGAATGCCTCATTCAGTACTCCAATTTCCAAAATCCTGCCTTTATCGAGATCTGATCATTTTGCTCTTCAATTGGGCATTCCCTTGTTTACTAGCACAAACAAGGGTTCTGCATTTTTTAAATTCCAACAGATGTGGTTTAGAGATATCTCCTTTCTTCTTGAGTTGCAGAAATGGTGTTTGACTTCTCTATTTACTCCGGGCTCTAGGATGTTTCAATTTTGTAAAAAGATTAAGTGGATCAAAGCAAGAATCAAAGAATGGAACACCTCAGTTTTCAAGAATATTTTTCATTCTAAGGATCAGTTGGAGGACAGTATTAAACTACTAAATGAAGACATTATTCAAAATGACATAAACGAGGAGTCTTATAAGCAACAAAATTTCTTGAATTTGCAATTACAAGAAGTTTTGAAAAGAGAACTTTTCTGGAAACAAAAATCTAGGGAGACATGGCTACAATTAAGGGGACAGGAACACAAAGTTTTTTCATGCCTCGATCAAAATGAAGAGAGAAAATAGCCAAATATCACAAATTAGAAACGATGTAGGGGAAATTCTTACGGATACTCTGAAAATTCAAGATGAAGCAATTAATTTTTTCTCTTCCCTTTTCTCAAATTTAGTTGTTGAGGATGAATATTTAAGAAGAAAGACTTGGGACATTCTTCAAATATACCTTGTCTGATCAAACATTAGGGCAATATATCGCTAATGAAACCTTTTTCTCTGGAGGAAGTTAAGAATGCAGTATTATCCATGCACCCGGATAAAGCTCCAGGACTATATGGGTTTCCAACCCTATTTTTTCAAAAATGTTGGAATTTTTTGGGGTCAGATGTCTGGAAGATGGTGGAGGAGTCTAGGAAACATGATAATATGTTAAAACAATTTAACACTACCCTCATTTTATTAATTCCTAAGCTATCCAATCCCCAGTCCTTTGCATATTTTAGACCAATTTCTCTATGTAACACAGTCTACAAAATTGTTACTAAGGCCATCTCTCTTAGATTGGCTCCTTTGATTCCTAAGATCATATCCAAGCAGCAAGGAGGTTTTGTACTAGGTAGAGAAACAACCGAAGGAGCCTTGGTAGTGCACGAAATTATGCATTCAGTAATGGCTCATAAGATAGAAGCAATTATGGTTAAGCTTGACATGTTGAAAGCATATGATAGCGTCAATTGGATGTTTTTGCATCAAATCCTTCTCAAATTTGGCTTCTCCAAATTATGTTGTAAGTGGATTCTTTCTTGTCTATCAGGGTCCAAATTTTTCAGTTTTGGTTAATGGCAGTCTTGTGGGTTTTTTTCCGTTCTCCCAAGGAGTCAAACAAGGCGATCCTCTCTCCCCATCTCTCTTTATCATTATGGTAGAGGCTCTAAGTAGATTGATCTCATCTTTTCATGTATTGTCCCTATGGAAAGGAATACAAATTCCTCAAACCAAAATAATTATCACACATCGGTTATTTTCTCATGATACTGTCTTATTTGGGGAGGCCATGGTTAGGGAAGATAAGGTTATTAAAAGAGCCCTCAAATTATATAGTGTTGTTTTAGGTCAAAAATTGAGTGAGACTAAATCAAAAACATTCTTATTTCATTGCTCTCCGCTTTTGTCAAAAAAAAATGATAAATACTTTGGGCTTCAAGCAAGCTAGCTTATCGTGCAAGTATCTTGGAGTTCATCTCTTTTCAGGAGTGATAAAAGGCTGCCACTGGGATTCTACAGTCTCGTCGATCAAGAATAAGGTAACTTCTTGGAAGAACAATTGGTTATCTCTAGCTAGGAGAATTTTATTGATTAAATCCATCTTGGCAACAATTCCAAACTACATCATGTCAATCCTCCCCATGCCACTCAAGTTTTGAGAGCAGTTGAAATCTCTCCTAAAGAAATTTCTATGGAAGGGCAATAGAGATCCAAAAGATAAAATACACTTATTGGCCTGGAAAAAGTTTGTTTTCCCAGAGTTTACAGGGGGGCAAGTATACCTAATTTTGAAGATAGGAACATTGCTCTAGGGGCTAAGCTTGTGTGGAAGTTGTATTCAGACTCCTCCACTATCTGGTCTGCTATTATCAGAAGTAAGTATCTTGATTCAGAAGAACCAGAAAGAATTTTCACAATTTTGGATCCTCCAAAAGGTTCAAAGATGTGGAATTTCTTAGTGAAATGTAGAGAGAGTTTGTTGCCAAATCTAACTTGGATTGTGCATGATGGTAGGTCAATAATATTTTGGGAGGATTCATGGAACAACTATCCGCCTTTGGATAGTATTCCAAATCTGGATGTCATTAAGGAAGTTTTACAAACCTCTTGGGGACATTTTGTAAGTAACTATTTCCATCCTTCACTAGTTAATGGCTTTTGGAAAGTGAAATGAAAAGACTTAGACAATATTTCTGCCCCACTTCAGCAAAAATAGTTGTTAACCATGGAACTAAGGAGTAGATTGATCTTCTTCAAAGGGAAATGAAATAAACTGATTTGGCTTCCTTCTAAATTAGGAGCATATTCAATAAAGGAGGGTTTTAAACAGCGGATATCTTAGGGGATAAACCAACCTTGCAAAAAGTTTTCATTTTGTTGGAAGGGATGTGGTTTACAAAAGGCAGGATCATTTGCTTGGTTAGCCTTAAAGAGTAGAATCCTAACTAGTGATAGGTTAGCTCTACTTAAGATTGCTTGGCCCTTTGATTGTTTTGTGTAAACAGTCTATTGAAACAATTAGCCACCTTCTTTTGGAATGTGTAGTGGCACAAGAATGTTGGAAATGGCTACTTAACAAACTAGGGTGGAACTCTCCATTACAATCTACTTTACCATAAGTTTTTGAATCATGGCCAAAGTTCTTTGTAGACTCTTTTTTTGTAGTTATATGGGATATGGCTCCTACCATACTCATTTGGAACATTTGGTGGGAAAGGAACATGCACATTTTTAGGAAGGTATTTCACAGTGTGCAGGACATGCTTATCAAATTAGAATTAACAATCTCAGAATCTATCAATGCTCACAGCTAAATTCAAAAACTTGGATTCCCCTTTCACCTCGTGGGATAATGATCTAATGACAGGTTGGAAACTTCTGCAAATCCCATTTAAAGGAAGCTTGATGGTAAATGCTCAAAAGAAAATCAATAGAAAAGGAATTAGATGGAGACCCCCTTCGAAGAACATTGTTAAGCTAAATTTTGATGGGGCTGCGAAGGGTAACCCTGGAGTATCTAGAATTGGAAGTGTGCTCAGGGATCAATTAGGCCAAGTATTGAGAGCAGGTTATGCAATAATACCAGATGAAACAAATAACATGGCATAGGCTAGAGCTATGTTGTTTGGTATTAACTTAACCATTGAGGAGCAGGTTAAATACTTAGAAATTGAAGGGGATTCCCTAAATATTATATCAGCTTTAAAAAAATTCCAAGCTCCCAATTGGAAAATAGATAATGTTATTCAAGAAGCTAGAGAGAAGATCTCTTGTTTTCAAGGATATACCATTGTTCAATGTTATAGGGAAGCAAATCAGTTAGCAGACTTATTGGCATGCATGGGATGTGAATCAAATGAGGAGGAGAAATTTCTATCACTTGTGTAGGTCTAGGAAGACAAGTGTCTCAGATCACAAATGATTTCTGATGTGGGACCCCTTTCCTAATTCGAGTGATTTGCTTAATGTTTGTTTGTTTTGGATGCAGGATTCCCTCACTCCCCGCAGCATTGGATTAATTCAAATTTTGTCCCAAAGCCTCAGTTTAGGAAACTAGAGGTTGTTTGAATTCAAATGTTCTCTTCATACTTTCTATGTGGTATGGGTGGTGGGCAGACTTTCGTGTTGAAGGTTAAAAAGAATTTGTATTATGTGGAGTGTGAGCCAAGTCACTGTTGATGGTGCTACGAGGACACATCCAACCCGTCGGTTCATTTCTATAGTATGGGAGGAGATCATCCTCACAACATGCAATAATGATGGCACAAAAGTATGAGATGAACTCAGTCTGTTGAAAATTGGAAGCTTGCATGCTCCGAGTATCATATCAAACTCTTCACACATTGGGAAAGGTCGATTATCCCTTTCCTTGGGAAAGCACGAGGTACTACAAGCATGTGGAATTGAACAACAAGACACATGGAATCTCTTTGCTTCATACTCAATCTCTTCATGCCTACGTAGGATCTCAAACACAAAATATTCGGGTACCCACACATTTGATAGTTTGCACATCATTTCGTCGAATAAATACGATCTATTTAAGGCCCTTGTAGAGGACTTACTTGGAGGTTTAAGGACAAGGAATGAATATAGCCATGATGGTTTACACGAGTTGCAAAAAATACATTGTATCACTTCCTCATCAGTATTCTATATATTGGTCACTCTTAGCATGTTTCCTCAAAATTTTAGGTCTGGTTCTCATTCGACAAAGTCTAGTTTTTTAGCATATATCATTTGGCGGTTATGGCTCTTTGAATTTACCTGGTGGGAGGTCATCATGGTCCGAGGCAGAATGCTATCGCTCATCCTCTGAGGTTATCTGATACATTGGCAATTCTATGTGCAAATATTGAGTGGGCGGTGAGGACTACTCTTGGTGAAGAATGGATAGCAAATAATCCAATGGCTATTCCAAACTTGGTTGCTTCCAGAATGGCTTCTATGGTGATGGATCTCACCCAGTCATAGGATTGCACAAATTTGATAATGGGGGCTTTTGTGCATCCAACTTTGTTTACATGGGAAGAATTGAACACTCGGTTGGATAACTATGACCTGTTTTCAGGGGGAGGTGTGGTGGGGAGGTTTTTTAAACAGAGATTACTTCGTGTATGATTTAGTGCCAAGATCAGTCTTCCTTTCTTTCATTTATGGATTGGGATATGTTTCTCCTCAAACCTTTATCCAATGGGTTCAACAGTATGTACATCAAATTGGTGAGCCATTGGTTTCAATTGTAGTGACAAAATTCAATGTTGTTTGGAAAATTTGTGAACATGCTTAGGTTGATCCTCACAGATACCAATCTTCTTTTCCAATTCCAATGGAGGTCGCCTCTTCCCAAGAATCGAGAAATGCTAAATGAAGGTTTTTGTTGGGGTGGTGGTTTTGCATGTTGTTATAAGTAGGGTAGTATTGAGCAAGACAACTTCAAACATTGAAGTTTTTTGTTAATCTGCTCATATGTATGTAAGGTGTTAGTATTTGTTTTCCAAATCGGGCAAGGGTAGGTTCTCATATAGCCACAGTTCAGGGTTTTTTTTTGTTTACCTTCATTACAAAGATCCCTTGATCATCAAAAAATGAGGGTTGGTCAATCAGAAATGTATCTAGTAGGGTTTAGGAGGTAGTGGCATTTCCTGTTAAAATAGTATATGTAAACTTTTGGATGTCATGGAAATGGGGACAAAGCAACAACAAAGTTCAATGTTAATAAGTTAGTTTCAACCATAAAACCAAAACAAAGAACTAAAAACCATTCCAAACATATCAAAAGAGATTTCAAAAAGCATGAAAGAAGTTTAACAAAACAAAAGAAAGGAGAAGAGCCTCCCTAAGATGCTTCCATGATGCCTTTTGATGCTCCTCCCTTGTTACTCCCGTCTCGAAGTCCCAAATGAGTGTAGCTCTCAGCTTTTAGCACTAGCCATGAATGCCATATGGAGATTCAAGATGGTTGGATGTGATAAACAAATGTTATGCAAGTGTAGATAGTGATGCTATGAAAAAGCTCTATGCTTATACTAGTATAGAAACAATACTCTAATGCTTCTTTCTTTGCTTGAGGATAAGGGTTCTATTTATAGAAGAAATGGGGAAATGAAGGGTTAAGATTGAGCAATCTTAACAAGGGTTAGGATTGAAAGATATTCAATCCATGTGAGACTTTCAACCCAATCCCATGTTGACAAGTGTCACCATGAGGAGGCATGAGAGGAGAGATAAGGAGCATTAAATGCTTGAGGGGACATGTGTTGCTCCTTACTAAGTTGCCATTAGTTTTATGTCCAAAGTCTTTCTATATACTCTAGTTGGTTACTACTACCTAAATATTCAGTCGGTAAGCACAGAGTAGTCGGTAATAGAAGAAAGTAGTCACAGAGCCTAGTATACACCGAGTTGTCTACCGAGTAACACTCTATGTCTACCGAGCAGCAAAAATGATATACCGAGTGAACACACACCGAGTGAAATGTGTTACCAAATTCATTGAACCTAGACACACATGGGAAACGTGTTAAAAGATCGAGGAACAAAGAACCGTTATCCCATTGGAAATTGCACTTAAATATTTTGTATGATCTTGAGGTCATCTATCTAATGAAATATCTTGCATGGTTATTCATTCGATAAATCATGTTTGTAAGATTGAATCAATGAACAGATCACCGACATAAGAGATCTATTTATACAACATGGATTAAGGATAAAAATATGAGATATAGAGGCATATGGAGCAAGACATGTGTGATGGATAAGGAAGCACTGAGTATTGTGACTGTCAGAGACACAGAGGTCACTGAGAAGGATTTCAGAGAACAGTCAAGGAACAGAGTAAATAGAAGGGTTTACCGAGTTAATCTATGGGTTACCGAGGTATGCTATAAGCAAAGTAATCTCATTTTGAGTATATAGAATCTGCTATAACATTTCAGATGTAAAGTTGCAGATATTTGTAAAGATTTTATTGTAATATTTTGAGTTGTAAGAGAAACCTTTAACAGGGTAAAAGACTCTAACAAAGTCTATAAATTGTAAAGCCTTTAACCAGGTGCAGCATTTAGAATAAGTATTGTAAAATCCTTTAGCAAGGTAGATCTAACGATCTTGATACTCCTAATAGGGTAAGCTATCAGAAATAGCTAAACATGTAGCTCTAACCGAGCAACCTTTATTATTGCAGTAGTGAAGTTGTGGGTGCCATCCCCACCGCAATTTTTCTCTCTAACCAAGAGTTTCTGTGTAACCAAAATATATGTGTTATGGAATGAATCATGTATGATTGTTATTTATTTGTTTTAGCTTTATGTTATGTTACAGCAGTTTTTGGTTTATGCATAATAGTAAAGTTATTGTTGAAGAAAGGATTTGAAGTATTGATTCGCCCCTCCCCTCTCAGTACATTAGCTTTCCATATTGGGCATAACAATTGGTATCAGAGCTTCAATCTTGGAAAAGGGTTTAACAGCCTAAGAGAAAGATCTTATCAATGGAAGGCTATAAACAATCTTATCAATGGAAGGCTATAAACAATCTCGGAGAATTGTGTATCTGCAAGAAGAGTTGGATCATGCTAATCAAGTGATTGCAGACATGCAAAGACAAATGCAAAAATCATTGAAAGTCAGAAGAAGATTGTCTGATGATTTACAGGACTCTCAAGAGTTAGTGGAACAAATTGAGACATCATCTGAGAACAGTATATCTAAAGAAACTGAAGAGATGATTGGAGAACTGAAAGAAAAGAACAAAGCACTGACTGGTCAGCTAAAAGAAATGAAAAGAGGACATGAACATTTCACGGATGACTGAAAATATTGATGCATTAAGGACAGTCAAGGATAAAGTAAGAGATCTAGAATGAGAAAAACAACAGCTTGAAGCATTAGTATCTGAAAAGAATGATGAAATCACAAGGTTGACTGGGATTCAACAAAATTTGTCAGATCAATTGGGTTACGCACATCATGAAGCAAATCTGAAAGATGATGAGAAGCAAGCATTGAAACTTGAAGTATCAAGGTTGACCGATGAACTTGAAACAGAGAAGAAATCCAAAGAAACACTGAAAAAGAGTCATGAAGCATCAAAGATGTTGGATGAGCAACTGAATACAAAAAGACCCAACAAAGTTGCAAGACTTAGTTACAAAGGAAAAGATTCTACCAAGAAGGGAATCCACACTACCGAGAGAGGAGAATCATCAAAGCAAGCTGGAAACAAGAAGAACATCAAAGGAAAGAAACCTATTTGCAACTACTATGGAAAACAAGGACATACTGCTAATATGTGCCAAATCAGAAAAGGTAAGCAACTGAATGTCACTAGGTCTAATGGTTATTGTCACAATTGCAATAAATATGGTCACACATCTAACCAATGTAGGACAAAGTCTGCTAGCAATTATTAGAAGGCAAAATTCAAAGGATTTTGTAAAAACTGCAATAGATATGGACATAGTACCGAGAAGTGTTGGTTTAAGCAAAAGAACTATATGTGGTCTACACACCAAGCAAATACTAGAGGCTACTGAATTCACATAGATCCTAACCGATAGTATTCTGCAGTACCATGGGATTACAATACAAGGATATGGTGTGAATGTTGTGGAAGATATGGACATATAAGTGCCAACTGCTTTATAAGGTTTGGAATGAACAACCAAAGATCATGGAGAAATCCTGGTATGGCATGTTTTCATTGTCACAAGGTTGGACACTTGGCTAGAGATTGCAAAGATCAACCTAGAGGAGACACTGAGGAAATAAAAGGCAAATTACAGATGATTTGGAAAAAGAAGGAAATTGTGTCAAATGAAGAAAGCACCTTATCTACCGAGTTAGATGCACCTATTCCAAATTAATCGGTGAAGGTATGAAGGGATTGCATTCTCTCAAGGTTAAATCTTAACAGTTCCTATTTTATCATGTACTTAATTCAAAATCTGCATAACTAAAGATGCATTAGGAAATTTGAAAAATTTTATCAAGTCTTTTGGAAGCCTGTCTAGTCGGTAAATATAGGAAGTTTGGCTACTCGGTAAAAGCATAAAAAGGAAGTGGTACTGAGTGCATTTAATGTTTTCTGACCTAACTGCATAGAGCCCGATAAGGTATATTGTGTACTTAAAGATTTTGGGCGGTCATTTTACACTTACCAAGTTTTCAAGAAAGCGGAGCAAAGCGATTCAAAGGCGATCAAACCTCCTCCGAAGCGAAATTCAAGGTATTTACATCAATCACAACACATTGTCAAGCTAGTTTACCGATCATATCAGTTGTAAATATTTGTTTTACATTTGCTAAGTGAAAGCGTCTGCCATTTAAAAGTCTTCAAACCCTAAGGATCTTTTGTTAGTATTTATTCAAAATCTACAATGGCATCTAAGATCCAAAAGCTCGTTGTTGTTGAGAACATTGAAAAACCCTCACTGAAATACTCTCTAACTCCCAAAGTAGCATCTGAACCGAATGATAAAACTACATTTTCACTCATTCTGGATAGGATTTTACTAGTTGAGGATGTCAGATTCTTCACTAAGTGTCGTGTTGAGGAACCGGGTCATGTTGAGATCAAGGACACATATGATGAATTGTGTACCGATGGGAAATTGGATAGCAAGTATGAACACATTAAAATCAAGGGATTAACCGAAGCCCTAACCTATCCCAGTATATTCAAACCCTAATGGGTCAAGTTTGTTTTGAGTAGAGTTCATGATGATTTCATGTGGTTAGAGGAGCAACCATTCAAGATCACCAAGGAAATCATTCACTTGATCACCGGTTACCCTATTTTTGATCATGCCCGAGCTCAGAAAATGATATCACAAAAGGAATTGATCACTTTAACCGGAGTTGAATCTGATTGCAGAGGACTGAAATTGAACAATGTGACAGATGCAGAGCTGAAGTTTGCCATTAGAGTAATAAGTTATTGTTTCTTTCAATCGGCAAGGGAAAACAGTGTACCCTGTGCAGCAGTCGATTTAGCATATAAAATTTTGAAGAAAGGAATGAAAATTGATCTATGCGAAGTATTGTTGAAAAACCTGTTTGAGAATCTAAACACCATAAGGAAGCCGAAGAAGAACAACTCAACTAATACACTGAAGTTTGGATCACTTTTGGTATGCATGTTTTTCTATTTTGAGAAATTCTTTCCATCAGTCGGTAATGTAGTTTGGGAGCTACACCGACCAATCACCCATCAAATCAATGACTTCATAAAAAAGCTAGGTGATAACTTTAATGATATTATGGATGATTACTTTAGCAAGTTTCAAGAAAAGATGCATAACAGGTATAGAATTCCTCCCAAATTAGTGGAAAAATACAAAGATGATATATGCTTTGAAATGGACATCGACTACTGCTATGTCAATGTTGTGGAACCGAGAACTCAATCTTTGCCACCTATGGGTTATGAGATTGATTTTGACATCACACAACAGTAGATAGATGCTTTTCTTACATTACCAAGGCATGCTACTGAGCTGAGATATGATACATATGAAGAAGTTAAAGAGAAAGTTAAGATGAGTATTGTAGTACCCAAGGCTACAAGGAAAGCAACAAAAATGATCAAGGCATTAACGGAGAAATTTGGAGAAGGTTCTTCCTCCACACCTATCAATGACACTCTAGTCATCACCGAGGAGGGATTTGAAGCCCAAGAGGCAGCTATTACATTGAGCACTGAGTTACCTAAAGGGAAAGTTTTGAAAAGGAAGAAACAGGATACATCAAAGGTATCACCGACTCCTTCAATAAAGCGCCCATACACAAGATCATCAGCAGCGTCACCAAGTAAGAAACCAAAGAATGTTGCTGCACCAAAGGTAACAAAAACTTATAAGAAATCTACTGGGAGACTCATTTTGACTAAAGAGTCCAGTGACACCGAATCTGAAGACAAAAGTAAATTTCAGAGTGTCAAGAGTAAAAAGGAAAATGTGCACAGTGTTGATAATTTTTGTGCTAATTTGAAGCAATATGGTGGATTTGGATCATTTAGATATGTTAAGTATGAATCTAGAAATGATGTAGAAAAGAGACAAATTGAAGAAGCTGTAATCTGCACTCTTCTGAAATTCTGATTGGTCCCATTGGAAGTAACTAATTCTCTTCCAAAAGAATTGTATTTGCATATTGATAACAGGTGGACATATGCCATGGACTCGGAAAAGAAGATGAGAGAAAGAAGTCTGGTACATCTCTGTCCAGACATGTCGGTAGATGAGATCACTGAACATCTGAAAAACTACCACAAAAACTTCCTAGTCAAGCAAAGAGCCTTGAAATTGATGAATGGCCTTTATCTAGATGTAGAGAATGAGACCAAAGAAAAGTGGCAGGAAATATTTTGAATCAAGAATGCTGGTGAGCAAGCTGAAGTTGAAATAGTTGATGTCACCGAGCAAGATCCTGATATCACCGAGCAAGACCCTGCTGACACTATACAAATTGATGAGGATATCATGGATACCGAGGCACAAGAATAGGAAATGATAGAAGGGAATGCATATGCCAAATTGGTATCCAGTGAGTCAGTTTTGGAACAATTTCAACCCTATCCTCCGGTCACTCAACCTGTTTCAACCGAGGCCCCTCAGGATACTGAACAAGAAACAGAGGGTCACAAGTCTATAGAAGGAGAAGCTACTTCTCGGGCCATCGGGGAACAGACTTCTCAAGCTCCTTCTAGCACTGAAAATGTTACAACTGAGACCCCGAGCAAGGATTCATCGAAGGCTACATTAGAGGTTCAAGAAAGTGACAAAAGTGTTGCCTCTACCGAGCAACCTACCGAGAGTCAACAAACCTCCCAAGCCATTGTATTAGTTCAACCGGTGAAAGTGAAAGAAAAGAAAATGAAAAAGCATAGTTTCAAATTAGATTTGTCAAAACCAATAGTGTTGCCAAATGTAGACATATCCAAATTAAAAGGGCAATCACTCATTGAATTCGGTGAACTATGCAAAACCAAAGTAGAACAGGAAAAACAAATGGCTATTCAAAAGAAAAACAAAGTACTTCAGAAGGTGAAAGCACTATTAACAGATATGCTACCTGAAGCTACAGTGACAAAAGATGCAGCCATCCATATTCAATTGGATGAACTCCTAACTAAATAGAGACATCTGGAGTAGACGCATCTGAATATTTGAGCAAATTGAAGGACAAAGAGCTCACTGCTAAAATGATTGAAGAGGTACAAAAAGCCATTGCTATTGGCAAAGTAAAACTTGTCAAATTTATTGTTGAGTTGTCCCCTCAACTCAAGCACATTCTTTATTTATTTTAGAAACTCTGTACATTATCTTTATTCATTAAAGATATCAAAAATAAAATAGAAGTGATTGAGAAAGAGATCACCGATCTCTCAAATAAGTTGACCACTGAGTCAAATTCTATTCAGCAATTCTATACAAAGTTACAAAAGCTCATGGCTCAACAATTGGAACTTAGGAATGAAGAGCACCAAATCAAGATGGACATTATGACTTTTCAAACATTATTTATTCCACACTTGTCCTCCGTTCAAGAGCAGATCAACAAGGCTACCTCCCTATCCACTCAGCCAGAGGGAAGCACCTTAGATGGACTAATTTCACTGTTAGCTGACATTACAGCTCAGAATTCACTCATGGATAGTGTCAAGGATGCCCTCTCTGTCGCTCTTACCGATGCAAGGACAAAGTATAAATCCATTTTTGACCAATTGCCTCCATCGAATGGTAACTAAGGTTTGATGTTTGTCAAAAAGGGGGAGTATAGTATCAAAGTAATCAAAGTATCAAAGGGGGAGTGTAGTATACAGGGGGAGTATACTGAGCAGAACAGGTATCAAAGTAATCAAAGTATCAAAGGGGGAGTGTAGTATACAGGAGGAGTATACGAGCAGAATAGAGTATCCAAATGCACAGTTAATTTTGACAAGGGAGCAGTGAACCAAGCAGTGACAACTGAGCAGTTAATACAGAATATTGATCACAGCGCATGCATAATCAGAGTTTTGTACAGTATATTGATAAGGGGAGTATATCTGAATATACTATTTTATTGACAAATTTATATACTGTCTGTTTAGTCAAATTTTGTAAAGTATATAGATTTTTGAGTTATGACTTTGAAAGAAGTTTTGTCAAACATCTCAACTAATGTCAAAAGGGGAGATTGTTACTACTTACTAAGTTGCCATTAGTTTTATGTCCGAAGTCATTATATATACTCTAGTCGGTTACTACTACCGAAATATTCAGTCGGTAAGCACAGAGCAGTCGGTAATAGAAGAAAGTAGTCACAGAGCCTAGTATACACCAAGTTGTCTATCGAGTAACACTCTATGTCTACAAAGCAGGAAAAATGATATACCGAGTGAGCACACACCGAGTGAAACATGTTACCAGATTCATTGAACCTAGACACACATAGGAAACGTGTTACAAGATCGAGTAACAAAGAACCGTTATCACATTGGAAATTGCACTTAAAGATTTTGTATGATCTTGAGGTCATCTATCCAATGAAATATCTTGCATGGTTATTCATTTGATAAATTATGTTTGTAAGTTCGAAGCAATAAACAGATCACCAACATAAGAGATCTATTTATACAACATGGATTAAGAATAAAAATATGAGATACAGAGGCATATGAAGCAAGACATATGTGATAGATAAGGAAGCACTAAGTATTGTGACTGTCAGAGACACAAAGGTCATCGAGAAGGATTTTAGAGAAAAGTCAAGGAACAGAGTAAACAGAAGGGTTTACCGAGTTAATCTATGGGTTACCAAGGTATGCTATAAGCAAGGTAATATCATTTTGAGCACATAGAATTTGCTATAACATTTCAGATGTAAAGTTGCAGATATTTGTAAAGATTTTATTGTAATATTTTGAGTTGTAAGAGAAACCTTTAACAGGGTAAAAGACTAACAAAGTCTATAAATTGTAAAGCCTTTAACCAGGTGCAACATTTAGAATAAGTGTTGTAAAATCCTTTAGCAAGGTAGATCTAACGATCTTGATACTCCTAACAGGGTAAGCTATCAGAAATAGCTAAACATGTAGCTTTAATAGAGCAACCTTTATTATTGCAGTAGTGAAGTTGTGGGTGCCATCCCCACTGCAGTTTTTCTCTCTAACCAAAAGTTTTTGCGTAACCAAAATATATGTGTTATGGAGTGAATCATTTATGATTGTTATTTATTTGTTTTAGCTTTATGTTATGTTACAGCAGTTTTTGGTTTATGCATAACAGTAAAGTTACTTTTGAAGAAAGGATTTGAAGTACTAATTCACCCCTCCCCTCTCAGTACATTAGCTTTCCATATTGAGCCTAACAACATGATGGTTACCCTAGGGGGTTGGGTTAGGGTTAGGTTAATGGATATTCCTTTTATCCAAGGGATAAATGAATGTGCAAGGGTTGAATGGTTACCTTAGTCAAAGAAATAAATGCTTTGAAGAAACCCATGAGTCAAAAGGATGGTTAAATTAGAGGAAAGTCTCTAACCAAAGGTAAAAAGTGAGTTAACCATAAATGGTTATGTAAGAGACTTTAATGGTTTGGAAGACTTTAGAGGTTAACCATTTGAAGACATAAAGCCTTTAATGGTTATTGAAGACTTTGGAGGTTTTTGAGAAGTGACTTCCTTTTATTTAGGAATGTGACAATGATTGGGATAGGATTAGGCTAGTTAGAAGAGTTAGAAGAATCTAGAAGGGATTTAGGCATGCAAGTGGATTTTGTAGAAGAATGCAAGTGGGAGGAATTTTGGGATTGTCAATTAAAATAAAATCATTTATTTTAATTAAATAGTGTAATTTACATTTGGATAGATATTTAAATAAATATTAATTTATTTAAATGTGAATGTAAATTTTGGATTTTATTTAAATAAATCGTAATTTATTTACTTTAGAAAAAGGAAGATAAAGCATTAAATGCTTGAAGACTTTGAGGGAAACCATTAAATGCTTAAGAAGACTCTAGAAAGAAGTCATTGAGTTTGAAGACTTTAAGGGAAACCATTAAAGGCTTAAGAAGACTCTAGAAGGAAGCCATTGAGTTTGAAGACTTTAAGGGAAACCATTAAAGGTTTCAAGTGGGTGAGGATAAATAGAATTTTAAATAAATAAATTATTAATTTAAAATAGTTGTGCAACTTGCATTTGTAGAAAAATGCAAGTGGGTGGAGGATAAAGGTGATTTAAATAAATGTTAATTTATTTAAATGTGAGAGACGGGATTTTGGGGGATTTAATTTATTTAAATGTGAGAGAAGATTTAATTAAACAAATATGATTTATTTATTTAATTAATGGTCTGAATTTGGTTAAGTGAATTAAATCAAATAAATTGAATAATTTATTTAATTAATAGGAGAAGAGGGTTAAGATGAATTAATTAATTATTGATTGATGGTTAAATAATCAAATAAATACAAAATATTCATTTAATTAAGTGGACGGATTTATGTGTCTACACTTTCCAATTATAATTAATATATTATAGGCCAAGGATTTTTGCTTAAAAAAAAAAAATTCAAATTAACATTAAGTATGGACCTATTATTGTGCATTCTTACAATGTATGTGTAAGGGTCCCTAACCTTAATATATCTTGCATTTTAATACTACTCATATATCAAATTAACAATTTGAACAATAACTCCATAAATAAATAAATAATGAAATATAATTTAGTGTTCTAGTGCTTAATCCAAATAAAGGCACATATATATACATAAACTACTCTCAAATCTACTTCAAGATCTGCAATGGGTCTACCTTGGATATGCTTTAAACTTCTCTAAATATGCTTGAAGTCTTCCATATTGTCACCTCAAAAAGGCTTATAATAGATCTGCAAACTAGATTTGCTAATAAATCTCCTTAAACATTGCATTTAAATCTTCTTCATATATGCTCTTAGATCTCCTTTAGATCTACTCCTATGTCTTCTTTTAATTCTGCTACAAATCACTTTTAGATCTACTATCTTTTCTTCCCAAAGTCTCCTTAAACACTATGCTTATCTACTGTCTTTGCTTCCCAAAATCTCCTTAAAAACTACACTTAAATCTTCTTTAGATCCGCTCTTAGCTCTCCATTAGATTTTCTTTTAATTGTTACAAATTGCCTTTGGACCTCACTTGTGTTTGAATGAAATATATTTTTATTCCACTCACACTCGTCCTCTCCAAACCTCACAAATTATATTTTATATATTCATGAAAGAGGGCGACTTGTTGGATAGACATCTTATTTTACAAAGGCAGCAACTTTCCATTAATACACAACCTTTCATCATAACCTTGGGTACTCACATGAAGGGTCAAACTCTTTGAATAAACCTAAATTTATTTTTGGGCCCCCTTCCTTTTCAAAGCATTTTCGACCCCTTAGATCTTTGATTTCTTGTTTATTTGCTCCTTTAGGTTTGTTTTTGGTTTCGGATGTGATGCCTACCTTTTTATTTTTATTATCAAATCCATAATCCAATTTTTTGATTGCCATTTGCAGTTTCTCTTTCTCTGTATTTATCTTCTCATAATTTATTTTACGATGAGACACACTAAAGGAGGTCAGCCCAAAATTAAATATTAATTAAATTTTTAATTTTCATCTTGTAAAGAGGGGCGACTCAAATAGGATTTTAAATTTTTATTTTATATTATTTATCAAGGAGGGGTGCCAATATGAGGAAGGTCAACCAACGTGGAATAAAGAGTTTTATCTAATGACATCATTGTCAATGTTAGGATAAATTCTACCCTTTTACTAGTTTGATGTAGTGGCCTTTGGTTTTCATACTTTCAATTCCTATTAACAATTTCTCAAAATTAAAAATTTGATTTCATCCATGACAAAATGCTCTTCTCACCTTTGATATGAATGGCAATCTCATCCAAACATCTTTGACATTATTGACAATATTTCCAACAATCCCGAACTAAGTCGAAAATATCAACACTCTTGCACTCTTTGTTGGAGCTTTTGCATTGAAGAATAGCTCCCCCTCTGCAAATAGAGCTTCTCTTAAAAACAGGTAAGGCACAAGCTTCATCTTCACAATCTTCTTGGAAACAGTAACCTATTATTTGTAATTTTCTTTGAGGCCCTTTCATGGTTTACAATCCTCTATCATCGTAAGGAGTTTTGATACTTGGTAGCCTTCTTGAGTTCTCTAACAAAATTTTCATTGTCTACATCTTTTGTTCTTTCTTGAGTGGGTTTTACATGCTCCTTCTAAATACACATGGGTTTTACCACTTTATAGATGTGAAATTGTAACTTTTATAGAATCTTACTTTGTTTATCTTTCCCTACACTATTAAAATTTAAGACTAAACTAATCCTATTTCACACAAATCCCATTTCCTGAATCCATTTGATTGTTTGTGGATATCAAAAGACCAAACTAAGGGATTCACCACATTGACAAGCTCACAAGAAATTACCAAATCAAATGGAGGCTTATGTCCATTTCCTCTTTATTACATTTTCCTCTTTTAATTTAAGTTTGGGGTAACTAAACTCGTTTGTTGTTATCTTATATTTTTTTATGTCTCTAGCCTATTGTCTTTTTCTTTCATGTCCTTGTGTGCAAATGGCACTTATTACATATAGAATCTCATTTTCTAGTATATTTTTTGAACAACAATGTGAAATCTAGACTACAATACAACTGTTCAATAATAGTACAAACATACTATTGTCTATAATAAATTATTTTCAAATTTTCTATTACTCCGCATTTTTATTTCTATAATTAATTTTTATAATTTATCTTTCTATTCTTTTACTTTTTTAGTTTTTATTTCTATACTCAATATTTTCATCTAGATAATAAACATAGATTTAGACATGACTAAATGTATTGCTACTTTAAGTAGCTAAACAATAGTATATTCTAATTGAAAGTTTAAACACACAAGCCACCATTTTTTTCAATTTTTTACTGTGCGCACAGTAAAAAAAATGTGTCAACGTAAAATGTGCATGTTGCTCTTAGACGAACTTACAAACTTTCTAACAACAATGTGTCAACGAATGTGTACAAACTTTTTATCAACTGTGTGCATGTTGAGGAGGAAAGGATTCACAAAACTGCAAATTTCTTGATCAATATTCATAACAAAAAAATTGATTTCGAAAAAAATCTGAAAGAATGTTTGTTTTTAAAATTCTGTATTCCTTAGACCACTTAATCTTGAAGACGTCATTAAAGTTCCTTCATTCATCCAACTCTACTACCTCCACCGACCAACCACCTACTATGTGAACACAAGACATAAAAAAACTTTTCAAAGCTTGATTTGGCGTTGCCTACACTAAACCCAGTCCACTGGTGAACAACTCTATAATACAGTTCTTCGTTACCAAGTTAAAATAAATACTCCAAAAACTGAGGCTTTGGACTTAAAAAAGGTTGTGAACATCACTTACGGGTAACCGCAAGGCGATGTAGAAAAGGTAGTAAAACTAATAGAAAAAACTTCTGTGCCGCCCGTTCCCTTAAAATTGGGTAAGGGATACTCGGAGCTGTCAAAGGCTAAGCATTATATTACTGGGCAAACAAGTCCTGTGATAGACAATGATTAAACTAGCAAAAAGAAAATGTTGCTTTTATTGCGGAGTTTGATAGGGCGGTACACGAGATAATTTATGAAATGAGTCCAAAAAGTTTGACACAGTCGCTACAAGGATTTCATTCTCACCATATAAGTATGCGTCATAATAAAGCTGTCAAGAGGTTCTATCTTCAATGTGATGCTTTCAAGGTGACGGCCTCTCAATCAAATACTTGGAAGGATGGAAAGGCATTAGTGGCCATGGAATTTCCGCTTCCCCTTTGATTCCCATCACGGCTTCCAATGCTAATTATTTTTAATAAAGAATTTTTATATAAGAAGCAATTACAATTGTTTTAGATATTAAATATTTATATTTTTAAAAGATATATATAAAATATATCTAAAGATATCAAATTTTAAAATATTTTTATTAATATCTTAAAATAAAAAATAAACAAATGAAAGTAAAAACAAATCTGCTCTTCAAATACACCCCATATACTACAATGTCTATCATAGACAAAATACCTCTTTTTTTTAATTCATTAATAAATAACGAAAGATGAAAAGTTCAAAATGAAGTCCAAAATATTTAAAACCATGTTACAAGAATAATTCAAATATCCTCGCCAAGAGGGACTAACAATGTGCAAGAAAAAAAAAAAGGCAAATACATGAAAAGTGGCTTTTCTGAGAAAAAATTAAAAAGTGAGATTTCATAAGAAAACATATAATTTCTTCCAAATGTTACCATATTTTTACCTAGGTACATAAACAATGGTACGACAAGAAAATGTATCCCATCTAGAGATTAGGTTGCCTATTGAATGCGTAACAAGGCCAAACTAGTTCCTCAGCAACCTGATAATGTATATGATACAACTAAAAAGGCTTCTATTTAGATGCCACTAATTCAAGTGATCATAACTCCTTTCGCTAAATGGTATAAAGCTGAAGCTATATCCCTCCCTCCCTTGTATGAAAATAACTAATTAATTTCTGCATTGTCCCTTTCTTCAAGGCAAGCAATGATCAAAACATTGATTTTATTTTGAAAGTAACAATTCCATTTTTGCCAACCCCTTCACCCTGCCCCAAATCCCCTCTCGTTGGGGTTTGGTTGCTCTCCCCTTTTGAATGGGGTCTTTTTTGTCCTCCGGTTGGATAGGATTCCTTGGCTCTCTGACTGTGTTTGTTTGTTACCATCTTTGAGCTGTTGTTCTTTTTGCCAACATCATCTCTCCTGATGTTGCTTGTTTTCTGTTGATAGTTTTTTACTATGTTTAAGATCAGTGCCCCAATTAATGCTGCTTTACTAATAAAAAACAATTCTATTTTTGCAATATGTTCCTCTTCATTCTTTAGTGGTGGACTCCAATTAGCTTCATCAAATAGGTAGATCATGCTTTCACTTCTCCAAAAGCACGAGGGTGCAACAAATTCCTTACAATCCCGTTTAAACCTCTTCCCATTCTGTACATGCTACTGAATCTTCGCCTCGCATTTCGACTATTTTGTACTACACTCCTGTCATCATTGTTGCACAAGGAATACAGATAGTCAAAGGAATTGCACCCAAAAAATGACTTGAAAAAGACTATTGAACAAACCTACATTGCACGCCTCCTAACCGAAGACACTCTAACACAAATCAAATGGCACTGATTGTCAAAGAGCACAGCAAAGTCTTCTGTTGCCTCTTATTATCATGAATGGCTTCCGTGTGCATTTACTAACATCAACAGGTTACCACGTCCACCCCTGTCAAGCATATGGGTATTTCTAATGGATCGCCATGAATGCTTATTTTTTACCTTTACCAGTGGATCGCTTATAGACATTTTCTCTATGGATCGCCGTAAGCATAACAATCCCAATGCAATCAAAATAAAATGGGATCAGATTCATTAATGGAAAGTAACATCACACATCATTCGTCATATATAAAAAGTATACCGAAACAAAGGCACCAAGACAATTTCACAATGAGGCCAAAATCCCTAAGATGGAATAAAAGCCAACAGACGAATAAATTCATGCAAACAAACCCAACCGTTGATGTTGTGCTGCTTCATTACGTCGAGAGGCATTTATCAATTGTAAGTGCCAACACTAATTAAACCCAGCTCAACACTAATATGCAAGTCTAATACTAATTAGACTTGGGGTGTAGATCAGTTGGTCAAGCCGTCCAAAGATTTGGACGATCGACACAGGTTCAAACTTCGTCCAAACTGAAAAGTCGGTTTAACAAGACAAAAATGCCAGTTTAACCAGTCATCTGCAGAGTTATCATGGCCCAAAAGATTAGTCTCGCCTTACCTAGACTAACTCAGCAACAAAAAGACATTACTTAGACTGACTTGACAATAGGGTCACAAGCCAAGTCACGGACACCTCTGAGATAACCAAAAAAAAGGAGCCAACTCTACTTAAACCCTACTCAAAAGATTCATTTTCCTATAACGCCAACTGATGCCTAATATATAAGCGCCAACACTAACTAAGCTCAGCTCAAATGATTCATTTTCCTTCACTAACTTCCATCTAATCGTCAAGTGTAAATAGGTTCTAAGACATCAAATTTATTCGAGAGAGGGTTTTCTTCACGAAGGTTGATTGCATCCTTCTACAATTGATAAACGCCTCTTAGCATAACAAAAATTGATTGCATTCTTCTACAACAGATAAACACCTCTCGACGTACTTACTCTAAAATTTTATTCTGTCATTACTTACTATTTATAGTATCACTTATGTTAACCTGTCTTATTTTTTCTTGATTTTTTCTTATAAACCAAAGGCCATCACCAAAGATCATTAATAAAAAGTCCATTTCAGATAAGCATATGCTTCAAGTTGTTGTGATAAATTGTTTCACTTAAACAGCTAAATCAAGTAACGTCATTAGTATTGATTAGCTTAATCTTAAAGTAATGTCCATGATGTTTTAATTTTGTGTGATGACAATTCTATCATCAAAGTTTCCTTGAAGAAATCACATCCAATCAATCAATAATAAAAATTGTGCAAGTTTTTAAGTCAAAATTCTGGATCAAACGATTATTCCCATCGTCTTTTATTCCTCTTCTTAATGATGGCTCGTGTAATTTGATCCAAAACATCATTTCAAAAACTCAATTACTTTTTATTGGTTGATTTCCAAAACTTTTGATTTTTCATTGATTGATTTCTATGGACCGTAGAGATATCAAATCTATAAAACACATCAAAGCCTCAAATATTTTCCTAAATTGCTTCAAGTTTCGAAGGTTTCAATCATTTTCACGAATTTTTGGGTTCATTGTTAGGAATTGTAGTAACTAGAATTTCAAGTCAAGCTTCAAGACAGTCCTCATAACGTGACAGGTAATGATAAATCAATAAATAGAATCCGATATATATAAATCTCCCGAATATCAGGAATTGCTTCAACATTGTTATTTACGTTGAGTCTAAATGAACCTTCAAGAAGAGTTTATTTTCAGTTCATCTATGATAAATATTAGGATTTCATAAAAAAATCTCATTTGCTGTATCACACCCACCAAGAGAACATATGGCCGTGCAAGCTCCCACACTCGTACAGAAATGGAGATTCAATCTTCCTCGACCAGAAAAATTATTAACTTTTTAAGATATATATTTAATCTTTTAAGGCTCATCTAAGCCATCAGGATCATTTTTATTCCTGATTCATAGTGTAACATTTAATTTAATATTATGAATGACTTCTGGCCACCAAAACAATAGCAGATGTAATTAATACAATTGTGGGCATTAAACTCATCACAACTTGCAAACCACTTTGGATCAACTACCAATGAATGTTGAATAATGGGATCATGGTTTTGAACTCGATATTTTTCACGCTTTTGATCTCAATTAAGGTAATCAAATCACGAAGCCTTTACACTCTTATGCCCACGAATTCTAGGACCAAATTACTGCAAAACAGGAGTAAAATGGTCACACGAATAGTCAACGATTCTATATTGTATAAATATTCCAAAAAGCATAATGAATTTGGGTTTCCCATCATGGAAATAGCTATTGAGTTTGAAGGTAGAGTGATGGATTGTGATTGAATCAATAGACATTTTGTATCCTAATACAAAATGTAGTAAACATTTAAATCATGAGGTGATAGCACAAATTGAATCCCCGTGATGCTAGAAAAGATCAATAGCATTAGATGAAAAAGTTTTAAAGACAAATATAGAAACATGCAAGCGAAGAAAAGTAATATTTTTTAATTTAATGATAAATACATGATTTGCAACAAAACAATATTGAAATTTCTTAAATCTAACATTTGTAGCTATAATCTAGTCATTCATAGACACCCATCATAATTGAGGATGTAGCATAGGTGTCACCCAGCAGCTTGCTTCGTTGCACACCAAATTAGTGTAGTCGCTAGATAACTTCAAAAGTCTGAATATTTTGATTTAAAATCAGAGCTCCGTATTATCCAAACATGTGACTGTTTTAATTAACTCGTACAAGGCTTTAACTCTTCTACACATATAAGGATGTTTTGGACAATCAAAAGCAAATTAAACAGAAAGCCATGTGTTTACCTTCATTCATGTGTCAAAATTCTAGCTTGATGAAAATGAACTTGTATCATTAACAAATAAATTAGAAAAACAATGCCACTCTGGCAAACCTCAAAGAAAAATTGCAAGGCAGCCATATTGCTACAAATCTGACAGGTTGATTGCAACACTAAATAAACCCATCTAGGTTTCTTCAGATCATGGGGCACTCTTTGTCAAGAGATGTTAAATTTTATGGGTTGGCAGAAAAAACATTAAATTTCTCTCCCCAAGAATGCAGTTTCTGTAGCGAGAAAAATTAATTATGCAAATGGAATTCCTCCACCAGCGTAATCAATCTCCTGTATAATCATGTCAACCAGGCAGGCATGGTTTAGTATCTACAAAAATATAAAACATGGTAAACTAAATTGATATATTCAAATACTATATATTTTGCAAATTATCTTACAAGAGCAGGAGCCAGTGAGGACACCCAATCAGAGGCGTGAGTAGGCAAAAGTCCTAATGTGTTCAGCTGTCAATTGCAGATTTCACATGTTAGAGCCTTCAACTTGTAATAAAATATGACAGATGTACTTAATAAATGTGATAACACAAGTACCTTCCAGATGCCTAACAGCATTCCTGCTAAGTTCAAGGCAATATAAACAAGCTTCGGTAGTAGTAAGTCTATTCGTGAATCTTGAAAGGGCTCAAAAACTGTGAACCAAAACAATTGATAAGTCTTAAGCACAACTTACTGTAAACTAAAAACTATTTTTATATTATAATTTCTACACTACTGACTTATTTTCATTTCAGCTTGTGACCAGAACACGAAACTGCAGAATTCTTCAAAACTAATTTAATTGCACTTCATCAGTTTATGTCCCAAGCTTTTAACAGACTACGAAAATCCAAACAAAAATTAATTGTCTCAGAATTCTGTCAATAACACCATCCTGCATCTTTTTGCTATCAGATTCTAGGTTAATCTATTAATAGAAAACAATCAACCACAAAACTTCCACAGGTCTCAAACCAGATAGATGTAATTTCACGTCTCCTTTGGAAAACTTCAAATTAAATGAAATCCACCTCAATGCTTAGTATAGTAAAGATCGCATCAAAAGCCAATACCTTTTCCAACACCCTGAAGAGCACTAATAGGCTGCCAAAGAGCTGAGAACGTTATCCCAATACTGAACAAGTGCACTGTACTCCCAGCCATCCACATCATGAATCCCATCATGAGTAAGTTCTTAAAAGGGGCTTGCGCCACTTCCCAGGCTTTCTGCTCGATCATAAAACAAAAGGCTATAAGCATGGCCTAAATTATAAATCCAAATGTTCTGAGAAACAAGGTAATTGTCATTCCAAACAATCTGAAAAGAATAAAGCAACGAATCACTCTATACATTCCATGTGAATGCTTCATTTTGACTATAATTATTAACAGGATGAAATAAGTTAAGTTTGCTACTCTTAGTAAGGGTATAGTACTATAGACACACTGGCAAGTGTGTTTTAATCATAATTTGCTATACCATTAAAACTATATTTTGTTCATGCCGTAGGGAGTCTACCATGAAAGCTTGAGAATACTTAAATTGAACATAATATTCTGTTATTAAGCAGTAAAACAAGGACTTTAGTTTAGAATCCTTAAATGTAGTTGCCACTGATATAAAAAATGAGTGTTAAGAAAAGGTTGTGTCAACTCGCCAATTTAACAATTTAAACTAGAAGCCACTCTTTTTTCACATAGAATCTACAGTAAAGATAGGAAGTGCATCGCAGTAAAAGCATTAAACGATTACTGAAATGGACATGATTTTACCTTTAGGGTGCACTTTTTGCAGTTTTGAAAAGCAAAAAAGTGTGGAGAAACATTCTTCCCGGTAATTAAAGCTGCTCTTTCTACTTTTTTTCCTCTATTTATTTATGTTAGCCCTAATTTTATTAGACCAACAAAGTTACTTATCAACAAAATCATGCAATCAACACACTGCACCAAGAAATCAACATCCTTTATTCTCGTGGATCCAACTTCACAAGGCTCTAGATACCAGAAGGCAGCATGCGAAGCATTTATTGGACAAAGAAGTCTGTACCTGTGATTTCCATGTCAACTCAACTTCCTTCTTTTGCCGGCTTATTGAACTCTCATCCTACAAGAAAGAGCAAATTGAATAAGTACATGTCATATCATTATAAAAGGAAGCTACACTCAAATGTCAGTGCAGATAGTAGTGGGAAATTTAAAGCCGCCAGTACCCGTCATCTGATTTTTTGTATTGTTTTAAGAAATTTGTTGCATTAATAAACGAACAGTAAAATCAAGCTTTAATATTAACCACACAAGTTGGACAGGGACTTGGGAACAAACTAGGTGAGCAGGGGTAAACAAATATTGCCGATTGAATATAAATGAAATTCTCCTAAGCCAAAAGAAGTGGAATAGGTAATGTGCAAAAGCTTGGAAAAACTTTGATAAAATAGCACTCAAACCCCCTCACGTAAGAGTTAAGACTAATCATGATATTTAATTATTAACCTTGATGTCAGCTACACAATTAATATGGAACTTGATAATTTATTCTCCTGATAGTTCGGGCAGCTCCAGTGGAATATTACAAAGATCTTTCCATAGTTAACTAGGTGTAGCATATTGGAGTTGTCTTTGAGGCTTTAGACAGGAAATTAGAATGGTTAATGCCTTGGAATGTTTTTGTTTTCTATTGTGCTTCAAATATTTTTGTCTAGTACTCTTGTGCTGGTGAAAAAAGTTGTCTACATTTAGGGTACATCAAATGCTATTCCATTAGGTGTTCTGATCAATAGATTATAGAGAAAACTGTAATCTGAACAAAAGAACGATAGCTCTATATATGGATATATAGTTATTGGCAATCTCAGGCCAAGGTAGCCCCCAAGCAAATTGTATATAGATCCTTCTACTATGCTGCAATATTATCTGTAACTGTCACCAAAAACTGGGCAATGAACTGACTATTTGTTTCCTGGAAAAACAAGCCAAACTCAGTAGTACTAAGCCACTTACGAGAGTACAGTATTACTTCACCCATTTGACCATTTACCACTTTCTTCTTATTGTTTGGAAAAGAAAATCTAAGTGGAGGTTTTAGTTATTTGAAGAAACGAAGCAGTTCCTAAAATCACCAATCTGGACATTTGTTCCAACTTGGATACCTGCCCATGCTGTTGGGAAACAGAAATTAAAACAGCGTTCAACATACTTTACTCCTCTCATGCTAATCAGATCCACGTTGGAAGAAATGGAATGGCTAGGGACTGTCACTGTCTGAACAAAATTCTCATCAAACCAGCATATATAGCTGTGATAAAAAGTTGGCCAAATCCCCAGAACCATTAAAATTAAAATAAAAAAGATAATTCTGCCCATTATTATTAACCATAAAGGCATCTGTCCATAAGAATTATGTATTTAAATAACCTATCATCTTGTGCTCTCCTAAAGAGTAGGACTACTATTAAATCAGCATCTTCTAGTGTTTTACATATTGTTGGATTTATATTTTATAATCTGTTTGAAGAATGTCATTGAGTGATATTTAAAAACTTGCGCCAAACAACTTTGTTGAGCTGTTTTAATATTGAGTCTTGTTTATTAGCTCTCAGCCATGAATATGGATATAATACATTGTCCTACTACTACTTATAACAAGCTGAATCATATGTGATTTTTTTATTATGATTTTTTAACAAATAAATAAGAATAAATCTACAATGAAATGATATAGAAATAATTAAATAATTGGATTGATTTTCCTCTGATTATAATTATTATCCAATCTTATTGCATTTAAGCAGCAATGAGCGCAATCCAAAAAACCTCAAACTAATCTTGTAATTTCACTGCAGAAGGATCTTGAATGAGATTTGAAACATCAGAATTAAAAACACTACACAGGGCTATCCAGATACATGATATTACGTCTAACTGTTAAATTGAAAATATTTAATGATTGGTGATGGTTAAAATCCAATATATTTGCATGTGTATAAATATGCCTAAAATGTTTAGCATCCCTTCAAAAATTTCCCTTTAGGTTATAATTTTCCTTTTTGGTTGCAATTTTCCAGTTCTAGTAACAAGGATCCAATTATGAACTAACCAATACAATTACCCCACTCCTTGATTTCAAGTGAGCGATAAACATGGACACCAGAGAAAAACTAAATTACAAGAGATTTTCTATTTTGACTCTGATAAATTGTATAGACACATCTAAGAATTGAAAAGTGCGCACAAATGGAAGTTCAATGAAACCATTGAAGAAGACACCTACACAAAAGGACACCTGAACTCGACCTTAATCTGGCATATCACAAGGAAGGGAACTGAATCACATAACACTTTGCCAACTAAGGCATTGACCTGAATGGGCTCCATGAATGTTTCATCAAGGACATTATATAAAAGCTTATTGAACTCCATATGAATTTCAATCTTCTGCCTTAAAGTGCCCCTTTTGCATCTGCTTAGACGTGAAAAGTGGTGTCCACTCCAAGGGCATCAGGACCAGATCTTCCATTGCAATGTTCACTTGTTGTTATATCAGGATCTGATGCAGGAGAACTTCAGCACAAGGGTATTCCGACATCTGCAGAGTCTCTACCTCTCTCTTAAGAGTTCTTTTGCTTCAGTAATGGAGGAGATTATTGAGACAGTCTTGATCCTTCTTCCAAAGGTGTGGTTAAGAGGGATAGCTTGATTCAGTCCTCAGCTAATACCTCCAATCTGAAGTTTGGCAAAGAAGTGTTGGAAGAGGGGTCCCACTATGCTGAGTTTCCATGGTTGGCAGTTTTCTCATCTTTGGCCAACTGTCCTAGCTCTTCACGACCAGATGTCAAGTAATTGGAAGCCCCACCTGGTTGACATGTAAAGATACCCATGTAAAGGCTGCTTCATTGCAGTCTTTGAATCTTAAAAAAGCGGATTTTGTTTTTTTGGACCACTTCGTGTTCTGAGAGAAAGAAGAATTTTTTCTTGAAGTCTGGGTATCACTTATTCAACCCATTGACAGAATCCTTCAAGGTGTTCCACTGTGGCTTATATTTCCTAACCAACCACTGTAGTTTCGGACTGATTCTTGTTTAAAAGCTATTAGAAACTCTGTAAGTCCCTTCATGTCTATAGCTCTGAAGATGTTGCCTTTCTCCAACACTACTTTTGCTTGTACTAGTTGAGTTGGATACTTCAGGTGGGCTCCCTGTAGAGATGGATCTCACAGTTGCAAATCAGCTTTGGTGAATTATCCATCTGTTATGAAAAAATTCCCTGACACTAAGGTATTAGCTTCCCCTCCCTTCTAGAAGGTTGAGCTGCAGCCAGGTGTTATTGCTCAAACAGGGATGTTTGGACTCTGGTTTCAAACAGGAAAGTTGACCCTAGAAATTCGTATTCAGCACAGATTGGTCTGCAATCTCAAGTTAAGTGATACCATAGAGCATCCGTGTCTAGTTGATATTGGGCTTTCACATATTTATTTAGCATGTATCATAGTTGTATGGAGTCTTGAAATAGAGACCAAGGGAACTTGGGGACAAAGGGAGCGCAGGTGAAAATATATAGTATTCAAAAAATTAGTTATAGAAAAATGTAAAACAAATAACAAATGAAACTTTGAAATACTAAACACATTAAATTGAACAACGAAAATGCCAAATACTGAATATCAATCTTTGGCCAATGACCCAACGCCTCTATCATCCTCAAAGTCCATACAAAACTCAATATCAGTCAAACTACTGAACTTCTTGACGTCAAGCTCCTCCAAACCAATACCAACAAACCCTATATGTGCCACATCATCATCAACATGTGCTCAGTCTTCTAGCTCTACATCCCATTGAGCTACTGGACTCTCCTTATATGTAAGCATGTTGCAGCAATGAGACACAAGGTGCTCTGTACAACTACAAGCTTCCCCACCCTCTTCTTCTTAATAGAGTGGATGAAGCTATAACTAAACCAATTCCTCTCAGAAATTGAAAAACTAGAAACCTAGGACAATAGATAAATGGCTAGTGTGGTTGACAAGGCATGAGGCCCATGCATAGTCCACCGCAAAATTGGGTCCTCTTGTGCCATAATACCCTAAATATCTTGGCCTCTTTTGTATATCCCCTAATAGTGGCAAATTTTGTCCACTCACTATGAATAGTAGCAACATTCTGAACACTGTAAATCTTTTAAATAGACTTCATGAACCTTGCCTTCACCTAAACATTCTCAATAGAGGTGACTCTACCAAGCTTTGCTTATACACTTTGAATTCAATGGATAAGCAATCATGTGCAAGGGATTGTTGAGCTTCTATCCTCAACACTGTACATCTTTTGAATAGCCTTCATAAAGGCCACCTTCACCCCAGCTTCGTCCATAGATGTAACTCTACCAAGCCTTTGTTTATACCACTTCAAATTCAATGCATAAGCAACCATTCACGAGGGAGTATTGAGCTTCACCCACCTCTCCTGAATGATTGGCTAAATATTTTAATGATAGAACTGCAATGTGTAGACTCTCTTGTACAATGGCCTTCATTTGACCAAGCATACTATCAAAGCAACCAAACACCTCTCCAAGCCTAGGAGCATTAGTATCACAATATTTGTCCACTATGCAGACTGAAGCAACAATAGTCACATCAACCACAAAGAATGTCACTCATTACACCTCCTTCACCCTCTTCCCCTACTCTAATATAGAATCAAGCCATTGATTACAGTCTACTATCTTGATCATTATTTGCAATATTTTTTGCAATGTGTTCCAACTTCCCCCAAAAACACCCCACATTTCCATGACAAGGACATCTTTGCAACGCGAGGAATTGGAGGAAACTGTCCCCCCACTGCCCCACCGCCAACGGCACCATCTCAAAGATGCCATCAGAACATCGGGACATCCAAGGGCTCCTAGGAGTCTCCTGATCATCTCAAGGACGCCCAAGCATCCCCCACAAGTGGACAGCCAAAAAGTTCTTTTTAATCATTTTTTTGGATCTTCATGCCCAAGGCTCAACCCTAATGGCCTGTGGAACCCCATCCAAACCCCACAAACTCTATAAAATACTTTCAAATCCTCATTTCAACTCACAAAAACGAATCAACAAGAAGTTGATAGTGTAATTGTGATTGTGAGTGTGCTAGTGAGAGCTGCAATTGCAAGGTGAAAGAGTGCAAGTGAAGTGCAAAAGGGTTGAGGAGGAGCAAGAAGAAGTGCAAAGAAGAGGAGTGATGCCAAGTTGCAAGAATTTTTCAAGCAAGAGGTAGGATTCTATAACTGATTTTTAAAAAAAAAATTTAATTAATTTCATGATTTATGTTGATAGAATCTCAGATTTCAATCCATGGACATGGTTGTATATTGTCATTATGTTGATAGAATCCATAGACATGGCTGTATATTATCATTTATATTAATAGAATCCATAGACATTGGCTTATGCATATTGAAAATAATTTAAAAAACATATACTAAACTGCAAATTTCAATTTCAATTTTTCAGTTTTGAAATTCAATGGTTATTTGATATTACTTTAGTTTTGAATTTTCAATTTTGCAAAAAAACAAAAACTAATCATACAATAGCAAGCTTATTGACATGGGGAACATGCAGTTGTCTCAGGTATGTTTGAGAGACTACAGCCAGTGTCTTGAAGGCTCGAGGGATGTCCCAATGTCTCCATCGAGTGGTACCCCAAAAAACATTCCCTCTCTAAGGGACTGCATATTGCTAGTGGTGGGGGCATGATAAGGGATGTCCTTTTGGCATCCTAGAGACATCCCCATCCTGGAAACAACATTTTTTTGCTGAGGGGATAGGACACATCCCCATTGATAACTGGTATATATAAAATTTATAAATTTTTATATATTAATAAATTTACTATATATAATATATTAACTTCCAAAGTTTAAAAAAATATATTACTAGCAAAAACTAATATTAAATTTTACTCAGATGTATATATAAATTATAAATTAAAATAAAATTTATTGACTTAGACCTATAATATTAAAATATGATTATGAAATATTAAGTATATATAATTCTTTTAATTAATAACTATAAAATTAAAACCTAAATATGTATAATAAATATCTAAATGTACATATTTATATATAAATATACTCTATATTTATTTAAATGGCTGTCTCCAAATCTGGGTCTATTGTCCCCATGTCCCCCTATTCCGGAACTCCATGGAACACAGTTTTCTGCTCAATTTCAATGCTTGATCCCATGTTTTCCAACCTCCTCATTAAGCTGTCAATCAATATTAAGTATATATAGTTATTTTACTTAATAACTATAAGACATGAATATATGTATAATGAATATTTAATTTATATATCTATATATGAATATATTATACTTAATATATAAATCAATTATGTTAACTATAAAAATATTATATTCCATGTACACCGTTTCCAAATTTGATTCTATCACCCCACTCTTGCCCTATTCTGAAACTCCATGGACACTGTTTTCTACACAACTTCAGTGTTTGATCCCCTGTTACCCAAACCCTTGGTGAAGTTGTAGATCACCCCAAGCTTGTCTCCAAACTAAGGATTGACTTAATGGCTTCTGAAACCATCTTACTAAGGAAACACAAGGCAAAATAGTCTTGCGATAAGTTGTTGTTTGAAAACATCAACAACTGACCCCATGGTCAGACTACTTGGATCTGTTATCTTGGATAAAGGATAATACGTAATTGTACAGGGAAACGAAGTAATAATCACCTATATCTTAAACCTTTCTCTTGTTTACTAGGAAAACAACTATCTTTCAACCCATTTTTTTACTTGCCTAAAATGCATAATTACATTGTTGGATGTCCTTGTTTCAAATGATATTTGATTCAGATGATGGCTCAAATAGCCGATGTATCTTGTTACCAAGGGGTGCTGGAATGTAATGGTAGTGGGATGGTATGATATTTTTCATGTATTCTTCAAATTTTTTTACTTTTTCAATATAAATCTAAAGCACAATTTTATCATTTGATTTTATTGTTAAGAAGAACAAACAGTAGTTTTGACGTGTTTTTTATGACAGCGTCTAACACAGAATAAAGTTGCCCAATGGTCACTTTACTCTCTCTTGATCAAAGTTCAATCATATGCTAAGAGTGCAGTAAGTTCAAACAATTGACTCCAAGGTTCCGATTATGCAGTGGACGTGACTCAATTGGCTTGATGTGAAATGATGGTAATCCAAGGGGACTTACATTTGATCATTCTTTCACTTCTTTGTTGTGGCTGGAACTTCATCATCGGAATTCTGTGATGCTTCTGCTTAGAATGAACTAGCCTGAAAAGGACTGAAATTAAAGGGGAAAGGGTTACAAGGATCTAAATCTACTCCTAAGGGCAGTGATATCAATGGATAGTGCTCTAATGGACAAATTCCAAATAAACCAAATTTTGTTTCACCTAGATTAACTACAACTACACAAGAACTGGTGCAATCTTCCAAAGATGTTGAAGGATTTTCACATCAAAAAAGTGCATCTGAATACCCAAAACGACGCAATCCAAACAACTATCCACAATCGAACTTAGCACAAACTTAGTGGCTCAGGCTAACTTTACACTACAAGATGCAAAAAGTATGAACCATGGAAATTCATCAAACACCATTACATTCTCCATTGAAATCAAAGCACTGCTCTACTTTTACTCTAAATGAGGAAGATGAAACCATGCAAGTTTTGAAAAATAACTTGAGTGGACACCATCAGAGAACAATGTTTCATTGTTATTATCTCAAAAAACTTATTGCAACAATTTCATACAAATCTCCCAGCTTTACAAATGAAGGGGTCACCCCCTTACATAGGCCTCCAGCCTTGATTACATGCAAACCCTAATTAGGGTTTGACCCAAAAGGTTCCACACACATGATGCAACAAGGTGGGAATAAACATTAAATGTCCATCATGCCTTACAATTAATTACATTCCTACCAAAAATGGCATCCACTGTATTAAATGCACCACTATCTTTCAAATTCGCCCAATGCTCCATCATGCAATAAATTGCCCATAATGCTCTAAATGCTGGACCACCATCACCAAAATTGGCCACATGCAATAAATGCTCCATTATCTCGCCATGCATTGACTCAATGACCATTTGGTCAAATATTCCAGCAATGAATGTGCCACCATGCTGCCATGCGTTCAATTGATTCTCGCCATGCAAGTGGACCCCGCCGTCATAGGAAATTCTATAATTTTTCAGGTTGTGCTTCATTAATATGAAATATTCTCTTTGCGTGTCACCAACCCATCCTTGACAAGAATCTTTCCATTCTGAGCTCAAGGAAGACATTTTGGAAGATTTTCCTACCTTGAAGAATTTTAACAATCTTTTCCACTTCTGAAGGATTCCTGTATGCCTATGTTTTGGAGAGAGAAAATTCCTAGAGGAAGAAAATTTATCATGTTTTTGTCTTCATCTTGTCCTGAACGAGGTTTTTGATCAATTTGTCACTTTTCTTATTTTTTAGGAAATTTTTCATTTTTGAGCTCCGAAATCCATGAGAGAATTCTCTCACTTGACCAATTTTTTACCTTGCCTCGAAATTTCTTCATTCTGGGTGAATTTTCTTCTCTGAGAAAGAATTTTGAAATTTCTTCCTTGACTAGGATTTCCACACTTCTCTTCCAATGTCAATTTCATGTTGTGGAGGAATTCTTCATCCGGAAAGAAATTTCTTCCTTACCCCTATCGAGCACTTCATCTCCAACTTGGGCGCTAAAAACACATGGTGAAGGAATTTTGCTTGAGGAAAAATCCTCTATACCCTTCATTTGGCGCCCATTCTTGACCTTGATTCTACTTTACCCTTGAGGAAGGAACTTCTTCAATCCTTAGCCAAATTTCACATTTTCCAGGAATTTTGTCCTCAAGGAAGGAATTTCCAACACTTTAAGCAAGGCTCCTTGTACATTTGTACTCACCACATTTCAATACAATCTCATGCGTTGAATCTCTCTTAGCTGTGGAGGATGTTCTACAAATTGTCTCCTAAGTTGGGTGGAGATATCTACATAGTATCAAAGCTTCCCATTATGCAGCTCCTTCCTATATAGAGAGCCTTCATCATTTTTAAGTTTTGAGGTCCTAGATTGCCTTGATATGTTTGGTGATTAGAGGCATTCAATTTTTAAAGTGTCTCATCCTTAGTCAATTTTTCACTTTCCTAGAATTTTGTCTTGAAGGAAGGAATTTCCAACACAGCCAATTTTTCACTTTTTCTAGAATTTTGTCCTAAAGGAAGGAATTTCCAATTTTGAGCTTTGGAATTCTGGAGAGAGAAAATTCTCTCTTAGCCAATTTATCCTTCATCTTTGGCGAATTTCCATGCCTGAGAGAGGAATTTTGATTTTCTTCCCTAAGGGGATTTTCCTTTCTTCTCCTTGGGCACCGATTCCACCTTGCCTTGGAATTCAACTTTCAATTCATCCTTGGGTGGGATTTTGATGTTATGGAGGAACTCTCCTTTGGAAGTAAAATTCCTTCCCTTCATGCTTCTGGTGCTCCACAACATGTTTGAGCGTGAAAATTAACATGTGGAGGAATTCTTGTTTGAGGATGGAATTCCTTGACACCCCCTCTCCAACGCTATGCCTTGACCTTGGGTGCTAATCACATGTGCTTCAATAAAATGTGGTGTGGAGGAAAATTCCTCCACCGCCTAGTTCTAGCGCTCTCCTTGACGCTTAGGCACTGAAAGGGCATGGAGGAGGAAAATTGGTTGTGGAGGAAAATTCCTCCATGACCCCAATCTAGCACCCAATCCTTGACATGAGCGCCAAAACCACTTAGGCATGGAATTTTGGGGGTGGAGGAAAGATCCTCCATGACCCCATTCTAGCGCTCACCTACTTTTGGAAGCCAATCACTGCCAAGGTAAAGATTCACTTGGATTTTGCCTAACAGCCAAATTTTGCCCTTTTCTAGACTTAGGATGCCACATTTGGAATTGAAGTGGATTTTCAAGCCTTAGAAGAATTTTCGCTACCTTTCCACTTCTGGAATGAATTCAGACTTAGCCATTTTTCGATCAGTAGCCTGCTTTTTCAACCTTTCCGAATATAGACAAATGTTCAGGAATGCTTAGTCTTCAATGTCGAGACCCCTGCCTATGAAGAACTTGCCCAAAATGGACTTACTAAAAATAGTATGTATTTCAAAATTGTCAAAATTGGGGCAAAATAGGATAGGATAAAACTTACTAAAAATATAAACTGCTAAAAATAGTAAGTTCGATTTTTGGCAAAATAAAGACAATGAGGGAAGCAATGAAATCCCTAAAAAATAGGAACTTTCTAAAAATAGAAAGTTGCTCAAAATTCACTCAAATTTCATTGGTAGGTTCCTTGAAGGGTTTTTTTGATTCCAATGAAATGCTAAGTTTTTCCAAAACCCTAAGGAAAATACCTCAAATCTAAGTTTGAAGGGCAAAACCCTAAGATAAGCAAAATAGGTTCTAGACTTAGCCAAATTCACTCAAACGACTTGCACACTTAATCAAATTCACCCCAATACACTTGCAAACTGAGGAGACCGAAGAGATTGCCGCGAAAAGACCCAACAAACCAAAGCCAAAAGACCAAGAGGAACTAAAAAGTAGGGGGTCCCCATTTGCAATAGAGTGATGTGTGAAAACGTCACAACAAGTAGTTTGAACTTTGAACAATGAGTGAAGATGAATAGCAAAGAACTGGGTACAATTAATATAATCATTTATCTTTAGTGGTGGTGTTTACCCCATACTTAAAAGTTCTCACAAACAATGAGTGCCTGAAATTAATGTTCATAATTCATTTCCTCAAAATATACCAAATTGTACAACATTTAAAACTAAGTATTTGCTTGAATAACAGTATTCTTTTTTGTTTTGTAGAGTAGATCATTTTAATTTAAAACATGTATAATTGTAGAAAATTTGGATTTTTTAATTTCTTGCCAAGTTGTCAAAAGTTGAAAATAAATTTGTATTACCAAGGCTTCTAAATATATTGTCCACAAAAAATTTTCCCGGGTGCATGAGCCTTCTTAGAGAAAATCCAATATATAATTCAAAGGCATTCAATTTGAGTTGTCATTCAAGAAACCGTAGACCAATGCACACAATACAGTTACCATTGACAACAATTTGTGACAGAATAAATTTTTCATTGTCTTCAGATGTAAAGTTTTACTATCTAAAGGAGGAATATTTACTTGGAATGAGTTATATAAATGTATACACCGTATTCAGGGATAAAAATAATAATAATAATTCAAAAAATGACATTAAGCCAAAGATTGTCGTGGCTTCAGTCACAACCACAAAGAGAATATATTTTGAAACTGAACACATTTAACGTAGACTTTTGTTTGTCTTGTCAAGCAAGTTTATATTTAAAAGCAGAAACTTTGTCCGACAAAGGTTTAAGAATGGCAACATGTGAAACATTTTATTTCTCTATGTCTTGCATTCTCATCATTATCATTGCAATGCATTCCAGATTACAGGATTTTGACTTACATGAGTTACCCCTTGTGCAGATATTCTTTCACTATGACACTGCAAAAACATTTTACAGCCACACATTGAACCGGTATCCATTGTCTTGTATTGATCATATTTATTTTGCCTTGTAGTGGAATTACAATTCAATTTACTGGCAACGGTATTGAGAAGAGAAGGCCGAAATTTTCAGCTATCACATCAATTTCTATATACTATATAGGCTTAGACCCATAAAATGTAAGTAAAGTACTTCCATCTAAATTCTTGTATTTGGAAATGATATTGTTCCTTTGCTAGATATCTACTTCTATGCTGCAGCATGTGATCTTAAATGTTGAAAATATAAATTCCTATTTTTGAGTAAAAAAGCAGTCGCACTTATGCACATGGTAGCAACAGGCAGGAATTTTTCGAAAATCTAACCAGCTGGAGATAAAATAAAGTCAGTTAGCAATGGTTATTCTCCTATAGCACTGGAAATTTGGAAAAGTTCACAGGTAAGAATAAAATTGCATTTGATATAGAAAGAAATCTGAGATGTGGTAAAAGGTAATGGTAAAGAATCTAAGCTTGCCACCACTCCTATAACAGATTGTGAGAAACAAAGGCGATGAAAGCATTGGCTCTAACAGAGTTAGGTTTGTCAGATATGCAAAAATACCTTCTAAATATGGGAAAAAGTTATCAAGAAGCATGGAAACCATTCAATACCAGATTCAGTCAAATTATGAAAGTACTGAAAGTTTACTGGAACACAAATTTTAGTCTGAAAGTGAAAGCATTGCCCGCCACATAACCATTAAGTTCTTGACAAATTGTCTTGTAAATATATTGGCAGAAGCAAATGATGTTAATGCAAGGGCACTTTTATTAGAAAGCAAACCAAAAGCTACAACACTAGGCCATTTAACCTCAAGTACCAGTAAATTGCCATCCCAAAACTTCACCAATCTCTTATTAATATAAAATGATGAGATGCTTTGTAGAATTTACTTGTAATGCTTAAGCTTTATTTGCAGCCAGTCAAATGTAAAACAATTACATCTTTCTCAAGAAAATTTAAATTACCATTGCTCCCTCTTAGCATTTGCATCAGAAAGGATATAAGGTATTTTTTGAAACCTAAAGGGGTGGGAAACTTGAGGTATAATATAAGGAAACTTCTTTCTTCAAAAACTTAAAAAATACTCTTTTTCGCTTTTTATTGATATTTCACTCTCAAATCAAAAAAAATGGAGCATAACAAATATTTCAGGCCCTTGAACTTGAGAAATGACTGACCAATAAATCCAATCCATCCAGATAAATGGAAATTGAGCATAACAAATATTTCAAACACTTGAACTTGGAAAAATGTCTTGACCAATTAATCCAATACACTATCCACCTTATTAAAGGTATGTTAGAGGCAAACATGAAAGATGAACAAATACATTATCAATGATTGATGGAATAAAACATGTGGACCATTATGTATGACACTTAATTGGGTAAAGGAATTTATATATTTATCGATATAATTGTAGTCTAAGCAATTGAGATCAAGTGGTTAAAGAATTGAGTTCTCGTTGTGGAAATGCAAGTTCAAATTCCCAAAGCGACATTTACGGCGAAATTTGAAGTGGTCACCCTTGGTCTTTCATTGGTTGGTTTGCTCTCCAAGAGCTAAGCATTTTTTGCTCGTAAAGAGCTAAGTATTTGTATCAGTCAGCTCAGATGCTCATTTGAGCTATATTTGTACACTATCAGAAAATATTTCTAAAAATATAAATATAATTGTAAAATTTGCAAAAACTTCAAAAAACTTAACATTGCTCACTCATGCTTGAGTATACAAGGCTCAGCTAAAGAAAATTCCTCCAACAGAGGAATATGCACCAATCATTGAAGGCTGCACAATCAATGATTACACCTAATCACATATGAATACACCAGCCCTCAAAAGAGAAAAAGCACAAAAGTCTCCCTTCTACCTGGAAAAGGGTTTGCCCTTTTTTATTAAGTAACAATCAATTAATATGATCATGCACTCCCACAGAAATATCCCACTTGATAATGTCCAGAGTAATATAAGTATGGACCTTTCAGTAAAACTGAACCTTGCAAAAAAACTTGTCATTTAACTCTGATGTCAGACAACATCTATCCATTAGACTGTGTTAGAGTAGTAAGTTAGAGCACTTAATAGGCACAAAGAACCAGGTTCAAAACCAAGAGGCGCCGTTTCCATCTTATGCAGTAGTAGTCATTGGTTTCAAGTGATATGTAACGCTCTTGAAGTACCCCCTCCAATGAGCAAAAGTGATTTATCTAGATTCTAGACAGTATATGTATACACAAACATACCTGAATTTGACAAACTTTAACACCTGTTCATTTTGAATTATCAAGTTGCCAACTATGGGGATTGATTCAATCAAGCCCACAAAACAATTACATGTCCCAAAAAGAATATCCGCAACCTACCAAAAAGTTAAAACCCATTAATCATTTCCTTCAAAGCACAATTATTGGAGCCCTTAGCAACCTTCCAAATGAGACCAAAAGTTTTGCAGCACATTACACAGTGCCATAAATCAAACTATAGAATTGTGGGTGAACATTTCTAGCTTGAGAATGAATAAAACAAAGGGAAAAAAATATATTTTTTGTTAATACTGAGGAATATAGGTTTATTATTGATACACATATATGCCACAAAGCTAACAGCTTTAAGTAAATCTTGGCAAATATTCTTTGGATTCCGTTTTAATCTACAACTCTGTTTTCCAAAATTTTGTAAAAAATGACCCAATTAGCAAGATAAAAATAGCCCATAATAAAAATATCCTGGTACAAATCCCTCAACAAAATAAAAGGCACTGTACACCCAAACATGCATTTGGCGAGTTTTAAGATAAAACAAATATGATATACATCTACCCATTACCCCACCTTAATAAAAGAGCTTGTAACCCAACAGGCCATTTGGTATAAGGTATAATGGATATGGAATACGTTCCAGAGGTATAAACTTTAGCCATATCTTCCCATAACACACCCCGATTTATAGAACATTGGCGTAGAACCAAAAAAAAAGCATCAACCCTTACACGATTTGATAAACCGTCCATTTAAGGTCTTTGCTTGAGACTTGATATCTCAACAAATCAAATCATAGGCTTCCATGGTCCAATAATAATTTGCAAAGAAAGTTTTTGGAGTTCACTGCATAGAATGTTTTCGAGTCAACATTTAGGTTACCTTACTAAAGAAATTTTTCAATCAGCATTTAAAATCAGCAGTGTAGAAAAATTTGGATTCAACATATCAGATCACAACGGATCGGAAAATTGTTAAACAGGTTCTTCAAAAATAAATTGATTTCATATTAATAATGGCACTTAAGTCAGATGGAAGGAGCTCAAATGACCAAAGTAAATAGACTTCAAAACGGAGACCGAGGCTCAAACCCCAAAAGTATCAGAATTGAATAAAAAATTATGGCGAACATACCAGGTACAAGGGATAAACTTCACAGGCAAAAGGTTATCCAAAAAAAAAAAAAAAAAAGAAATTTGCAATATCAATAAGAACTAAGAATATCTAAATAACTGTTGCTCGTGAAAGCTCCAATTACCTTCAATTTGAAAAAATAATAATGATATAAACAAATTTCATGACAATGTTATAAACTAGGGATTCGAAAAAACTAGGGTTCGTCGGAGTGAAAAGGCGCGAAGAAATACCTGCTCTGCAGTGGAGCGATCAAAACCGGGGGGATCGGGAATTTCCCTCGATGAATTAGAAGCGTCAGCTAGCTCTATCGCCCATTTCCGAACATAGGCCCCTTTCTTCTCCATCTTCTAAATGCTCTAGGCCAGATTTTTCTTCTGATAAGCGAAATAGTAAAAGCTTCTGCCAAAACTTGGATATACCGAACACCTACGCCGGCTAGGTAGTTCTATTTTTTAGGATGTTTAGTCTTCTCGATTTCCAATTTACAGTACATGAGAAAACAGAAAGAGTATAATTGGAGTATTCTATTAATTCTATTTAAAAATATTTTATGGATTAGTTTAGTAGTAATTTAAGTTCAATGGTTTTTAAATTTTTCCTATAAAATTGTTAGATATCATAAATACATTTATCTAGTGCAATGTTGGAACTATTTTATTGATCTAGATTTAAAATTTAAACTTCTTATTATTTATTATTGTTAAAAAAATTATAAAAAATAAAAAATGTATAAAATATATTTTTCTAAAAGAATATTGTAATTATGAAATGGTAGATTTTTTTTAATATCTTTTTTTTTATTTTACATTTATATATCTATATAAAACTTATAATTTTGATGAGGGTATAATTTGTTTTATATGATATTTATTTTAAAAATACTAAATTTATAATTTATATTATTTTTTTGACATGTGAATGGTTGTCAAATTTAAGCTAAAAGATAAAAGTCAACATTAATACATTCACTCTATTTCACTCCACCCCTTGTTGCCATTGGTATAACTAACTTCGTGTATCCACATATCTTAAATGGTACATCAGATTTTGTTGTTTTTTCTTTTGTTGTCCCAATGATGCACATTGTGGGATTTGTTATGTGTGCAAGGGTCAAAAGGTACACATTTCAAAGTGTCCCCCGATACCTACTTAAAGATGCCCCAATAACTTTGCTCTTAAAATTGTCAATACTTATGCACAAATGCCCTAGTAGTTGTGCACCATAGACATCAATAAAAGGTGCACAAGTGGGTCAATTATGGTCCAAAAATGCTAAAAAGTGAGCGGCTATTGGTGCATGTGAAATTTATTAAATGACTTTTACCTAGCCTAGTTATCATTTTTTGCATCTCTTTAAAGTTGATAAATGGGGGTTGGGTGTGCAAGAAGTGAATGGTTAATGAAACTATGACGATTATTGGTGCTCTTCCCCTCGCATATTTATGTTATATAAATGTATGGAAAAGACATGTATAGATTTATTATTAATTTTTATATTATATATAAGTCAAATAAAATAGGTAAATTTAGAAAGGATATCCGACATCTTTTGTACAAATAGTAGGTTAGTTTAATTTTTATGAATATGATAATTAATTGAAAATATAAAAAAAATAATAATAAGTAATTAAAATTAAATTAATCATAAATAATAAATGAGAAAAATTATAAATAATTTAAAAAAAATAAATCTGATTTTCTATTTATAAAATTTAAAATAATAAACCCATATTAATGGGGTTAGGAAGGTTGATCTTCCTTTGGATTTGAGGGTTGGTGTTGTCTAGTCAACCCCTAAGTAGGGGTGGGTTAAAATCAATTTTTTTTGTGGGGCCTCTAAAGGCAACCTGTGGATGGGTGGAGCAAGGTACATTGTCAAGCACTAAATGGGTAGAACAATGGTAGAAAAATCCATGAATCTGGGATGGCGATGAATAATGAAGCAGAGTTCAAGGTTGTGTTGATTGGGCTCGAATGCGGATGGGGCCCCTCAAATGCCCAAATGCACATCTAGAGGCAACTCCTTGATTGCAATTAATGCCATAAGTCAAAAGTTTATACCAAATTAGAAACTACAAAAATGGATTCATATGATATGGGATGCTTTGGGGAGCTTTGACAATTTTTAACATAACTCATGTTTATAGGGAAGGAAATAAGGAGGTGGATGTCTTGGCTAATATAGCAGTCATGTTCAACTAAGGTGATGAGTTGATTAATTATGATTGGGTGTGATCAAAGTCTCAACAATGATTGCAGTTAATTTTGACTTGTGTGATAATTGCCATAGATCATCCTTAATTTGGATGGGTGTGTACCTCCCTAAATGGAGGATCCTTTCTAATTGCATTTGTAATGGACACACAGTGTTTCATCAAGTGCAGGAGGACAATTGATGTAAAGTTGCATGATGTTGAGTTATGTTGGATCAAGGGTGACAATAGTAATAAGTGGATATTAATACTAAAAGGGTGAGAATTTATAATGAGAAAAGCTTTGGAAAAGCTTCCCTTGCATGATATCTTGCAGGACTTAATCACTATGATTGCCAAGGACAAGGGGTAATCATTTTTATGCATGCCTTTGGCTTTATACGAGGCTTCAAACTTCTATCTTTCCACATTACATTTGTCATTTTTTATGTGGTGTCTGGTATTTGGTGGCATCTAAGATGGGTACCCCTATTCAGTTACTCTGCAAAAAATAACAAATGGGTTTCCTTAGTGCAGTGTTAGAGAAGAGGTTGAAAGGTGTGCTAAGGTCCAAGCATGATTTAGTATTGCATGTGGTTAGGATGGTCTTAGGGGATGAATTTATTAGAACGGAGCATTGATATAGGGTGGACACAAACATTGCTTCAATGTTTTTCACCACCCTTCTCTACGCTGGAGAGTCCTCGGAGATGGAAAATTCTATTTGCCAAGGTGTGTTAAAAAAAAATTATGGGTGGTATTTGGGATGTTTTAGACAATATGGTTATGGGTGTTGGTGTCCCTTTACCAAGGGATTATTATGTTGTTCAAAAGCAAGGAAGGGAGGTGGTAAAGCACCCATTCATCATTTCAGCGTACCTTAAGTCTCTCCCTTGTAGGAGACTGGCCATGGAGTGGAGTATCTCCTTTCTGAAGAATCTACTAGACCTTGTACCAAAGGTGGAGGATGGGTGGTTTCATAATTACCTTCTAAATGAAGGGTTGATGGAGGCTAGTGCAATAACAAGTGATGTTGTGGCTAGGAAGGCATCTTCAAACCCTGATGGCATGTTGGATATGGTTTGCTATTGTTGCTGCTAGGATATGTTGTTGTCATTGATGTCAACATATTCATGTGATTTATTCTAGTGTGATTGGGAATATTTTTTGATCTGGTTTTGTAGTTTGGTTTTGTTGAGCATTATTTTGCAGAATCCAGCATTTCCTCCGGTGTGATCAGATCTGGTGCTGTGACTTTGGGATATTTTTTTGGTTGGTCTTGTGTATCTTCATTTCTTCATTTCAGATGGTTCATGATTTGGTACCCCGCAAGTTATCTTTCTTCGTCACAGTTGCTGATTGGTTGTGTTCTTGAGTTTCTAGATGTTGACAAATGAAGATTTGAAAAGTGGTATTGGTGCAGTTGTTCCAGATGATTCTAACATGCTTGTTGGTGTTTCATAGTCATGTCCTATTTGTTTTGGTTATCTGCATTGATCATTGTGCGAGTTTTTGGTGGTTTTCATCAACCAGTATTGATTTTCGTGTTATGCGGTATTTCTGGTGGTGTAGCGTGTTGAGGTTGATCTTGGCATAATTTTCAGTGGAGTTGATCATTTGGGAATTTGATTTAGGACCTTTCTATGCTATGTAAATCCTTATATTGGTCTGATGGTCGATATTTGTATCGTGTGATGTAATTTTGTAATTGAGAGTTGAGGGTTTAGCTGACCTTGTTATCAAGGTTGATGAATTGTATATATAGGTGAGTTATTCATGTATTTTGTATGTTGATGTTGTGTTTGCATTATCAGAGAGTGATTTATGTGTGAACAAGTGATTTATCATTCAGTGTTGAGTTTGAGGTGAGATTGGTGTTGCAAGGTAGACATCTGTGCTTAAACGAAACTATAATCAGGCATTTGAAGATGCTATTCTTTCAGTTCGTATCTTCTGGATTGTAGTTTGAATCATATTGTAAGTCAGTGAGACTTCCCTGAGGGTTGTAGCCTTCCAGGCAAACATCTTTTGAGCAGTGAGCTCTAGGCAGTGTGCCTGAATGCATGTGCATTCCCCATTGTAATATTTTCACATACTACTATAGAGTATCTTACTGTGGGTAGGTTCACACAGTGGTTTGACCCTTAACCAGGTTTTCCACGTTAAAACTCTTAGTGTTGTGTGTTGTGTTGTTTATTTGCTTATCTATCTATTGTTGCAGTTTGGTAGATCTGTTATTGTGCTTAAAGTTTTATGTTTCGGTGAAGACTGATTCACACCCCCCCCCCCCTCTCAATCTCCCTTCTTGGTTGCTGCTAATATGGCATGGGTATTCTGTAGGGAGAAAAGAAGCAGAAACTTCATGAAGATTGTGGGCTTTCTTGCCTGGTGAAGGAAAAATTCACCATCAAATTTGAGCTGAAGAGAGGGGTCTAGTCAAGTTTGTGGTCCTTTTTGTCCTTTTCTATTTTCTTCACGAAATGTATATCAATAGTATATAGTTGTGGAGATCTTCTTTGTGGGTGGGATGGTAAGTTATTTTTAGGGGGTGTAGATAGTAAGGATAGATGGGAGTATGGTGGATTTTTGGTGTAGTTTGGTGTTGGGAGGTTAATAAGTTAATCTGAACATACTATACTTGTAATTCTTTTTTAATATTAATATAATTGGGCGCAACCCCTTAGCTATTTTGATTGATAAAAAAGAAATAAAGCAATAAGATAAAATAAAAATTAGTAGTTATTGATTTAGTGGTCCAACATGTTTCAATTTATAATTTAAAAAAAAAGCTCAAATTCACTTTTTAATTTTGTGCTTTGATATAATAACTCTTAAAAAAAGGTATCTTAAACTCATGTTTCCAAAAGTCACTTTCTAATTTTAAAACAAAATCTTATGAATATTTGTTAGTTTTTCTATTTATCTATTTTTTATTTTTTATGTATAGAGGCTCACTTCCACTCCTATTGTGACTGTAGAATGTCTCTTTAGTTAATTAAACATTTAGAAGGGATATGTTAGGACTTAATCTAAAAAGTGTAAATTTGTTTAAATCTTATGTCTCTTAGTTGTGTCAATCATTCTTGTTAATTATCAAGAATTGATCTAAGAATTACTTCATAAGCCCTTATGATCAAATATGTGCTAAGTGTTGTATCTTGCGTTCCTTTTGCACTATTTTTATATCCTATGTCTCAAATTAAAAAATCTCTAACTATCAAGGGTGTTCGTGCTGGTTTGTTGCTTTGGGAAATTTTTTGAGCTTTTTATTATTGGCGTACCTTTATTTCTTTCCTCGCTTCCTCAATTCCCAAGTTTTCTTCTAAGTATTTGGTGTCTTTCAAGTTTCTATGTTTCATCCCACTTGGTTCCATAACATCAAGTTCCTTGGGCTTCTATTTATTGTTTTCCTATTCGCCTTTGATTCCAATCTTTTGAGAATGCACCTAACTAAGAATAGTGTAAGCATCTTAGTTGTGTTGGTCTTCATTGCCAATTATTAAGAATTAATCTATAACTTATTTCATAAGCCTCTCTAATCAATATGTGCTAAGTGTTGTACCTTGCCTCCCTTTTGCAATGTTTTAATATCCTATGTCTCAAATTAAGAACTATTTAAGTGTGAAGGGGGTTTGTGTTGGTTTGTTGCTCTGTGTAAAGTTTTGAGTTTTCTCTTATTGGAATACATATATTTCTTTCCTCTCTTCCTTGATTCCCAAGTTTTCTTCTAAGTGTTTGGTTCCTTTCAAGTTTCTACGCTTCATCCTTCTTGGTTCCATATCATCAAGTTTCTCGAGCTTCTATTTCTTGTTTTCCTCTTTGCCTTTAGGTCCAATCTTTTAAGAATGCATTTAACTACGAATAGTGTGATAATTTCCCCTACCTCTAAGCCTTAATGTTTTACCCGCCTTCTTGCATTTTGGGTCCAATTTTTTAGTACAATACATTTAATTTTATGTTTTATAAGTTATAACTTAATCCCCAAACCTAAGTACAGAAATGGAGAGCGATACGCAGAAGGCCGCCAACGATAAGCAGAAGGGTGTTGCAGAGGATGCGAGCTCGAGAAAACCTGTCAAATGGCGAACACTGGAAGTCGATTGGGATGAATATGGCATTAAACAAGTTGAGTCTGAAGAAAGCAATATTAACATCGGCGGGAATTTGAACCGTTGCAAGGATATAGGAAAGGGTTCTCTTACAAGCGGTATCGAAATTGACCTAACCAAAAGTGTCGAAAATGAGAAGTTAATCTTCGACCAACATTTGATTATTGCAAAATTTATAGGGCCAAAACTGTCAAGAAAAGAAATTCACGCCTGGGTAGTGGAACATTGGGGGAGGCACATAATGATAAAATTCCTACCAAGGGTTTCTTTGTTGTCGTATTTCCCAATGAAGATGGTAGAGACCACATCATTAACCTTCAAAACTGGTTCTAGGATGAGCATCCCTTGTATATTCAGTTGTGGACTCTGAACTTTGACCCCACATCAATGGTGATGTATGATAAACCAATATGGGTCCGATTATACAACCTCCTGATAGAATATTGGAGCGAGGTGTGTTTGGAAATGATAGAAAGATCCCTTGGCACATTATTGGAAATTGACGAAGAGATTGTAGAGGGAGATTTATACACATACGCTAGACTCAAACTAGCAGCCATAAAGACAATACCTCTTCAATTATGCTTCTCACTATGGATGGGGGTTGGGAACAACACATAGAAATCGAAAAAGAAATTGGTGTTTGCTCACAATGTGGAAATAAATTCCACAGCACCGACAAATGCAGATTGTTTGTAAGAAAGACCTTTAAGCGCCCACACAAAAAACCAAAACAGGTATGGAAGGCTAAAGAAAAAACTCAGGAGCTTGAAATCCTACTCTTAGAAGGCCCTAAATTTATTAAAAGTGGTGCTAATCAAGATGTAAGCTTGGAAAATACCAATCAAGACATCTCATTGGATGGTAACCTAATCCCAAACAATGACACAGTGGTGTATACAACTGAAGATCCCGCTACAGAGGAAGTTTTGCAGAAGTCGGATTCGGATACAGCTGTGTCGGGTAGTGATGATGATGATTTGAATATTGTGGATCTAAGATACATCAGCCAATCTGCAAACATCATCCTTGGAAGAGAAAAAGGCACAAGAGGGAGGAAAAGTCACAAAATGGTTAGGGAGCAGAGGGCAAATGAGAAGGGTATTGTTAGTATGAGGAAATTCTTGAATCCGGTCAAGGGAGGCAAGCCCTCCCTTGGGGGAAGATGGGGCTTACTTCACGGAATGTCAGGGGCCTCTTGGCTCCTAACAAAAAATGCCCGGTCAAAAGAACTTTGGCCAAGCTTGATTCAAAGGTTTATATTCTACAGGAAACAAAATTGAGTAAGGAAAAGGCGGCCAAGTTCATCAAATATTGTTATAAGTGGGAAGGTATTTTTCAAGATGTTAGGGGATCAACTTGGGCCTGGGGAATCATGTGGAACTCCTCCAAAATAGATGTGCATCTCATTTCCTCATTTGATCACTAGATGGTGTGCATCATTGTCTGCAAGCAATCCAATATTTCCTATCCGTTGTTTAACATTTATGGTCCCATTAAAACAAAGGAAAAACTTAAAGTTTGGAATGAGGTCTTCAACCAAGCTAGCCAGTTGGATTGTGGTAAGGTCATTGTTGCTGGTGACTTCAATGCTCTTTTGGACATGGATGAGAAAGTGGGAGGTCTTCGGAAGCCCTCAAAAGTGATGGATGATTTTCAAGAATTTGTCTCCAATTGCAAACCGGTAGATATCATACCAAAGAATGGAAGATTCACTTGGACCAATAGAAGACTAAACTTTGCCAATATATCAGAAAGGCTTGATCGCTTCGTGGTGGGGGAATGGTGGATAAATGACGACTACTCTCTAGAAACTGAAATTGTGCCCCAAATTGGCTTGGATCATCTACCACTGTCATTATCCATTGCTTAGGAAAATTGGAATCATAAGAACTACTTCAAATTATTAAGCATGTGGTGGAGAGATGAAACATTCCTTGTCAATCTGAAAAAATGGTGGCAGGAAGGCAACATATACTCTGGCTCCCCTAGCTTTAAGTTTATCAAAAGAATTCAGTCCCTGAAAAACAAAATTAAAGGCTGGAATAAGAACTCATTCAAAAATATTTTTGCTGAGAAAGGTAGAATCGAGGAAAAACTAGAAGAGATCGGTAATAAGGTAATGCAATTTGCCATGACCAATGTGGAGTTCGAATTAGAGAAATCACTGAAAGCACAGTATTTGGAAATTTTGAAGAGGGAAGAACTATATTGGAAAGACAAATCCAGGGAACTTTGGATTGTCGAGGGGGATCTCAATACCAAATTTTTCCATGCTTCGTCAAAAGCTAGAAGGATCAATAATAAGATATGCTCAATTAAGGATGAGAATGGGAATTTAAAAACCTCAGACATTGATTTGGAGTGAATTGCTCTTAATTACTTTGAGGAAATCTTGGGCAGCTCTAAGGAAGAAAATACGGGCGCAATTCCAATTATTGAGGAAGTCATTAACCCCCTGATTTCCTGCTTTGATTGCGACATGCTCCTGGCTCCTTATTCTTTGGAGGAAATTAAAAAGGCTACTTTCGCACTTCATCCACACAAGGTACCTAGACCTGATGGCATTACGACAAAGCTTTTTCAAAAATGCTGGGATTTCATGGAAAACGATATATGGAATGTGGTTGAAGAATTTCGGAAAAAACATAAGTTTGTGAAAGAGATTAACCACACCATTATCTCTCTTATTCCCAAAAAACTGGCTTGTGACACCATGTCTGATTATCGCCCAATATCATTATGCAGCACCATCTACAAAATAATATCCAAGGCAATGGTTGAAAGATTGAAGGTATTGCTTCCAAAGCTAGTCTCTGAAAATCAGAATGGATTTACCCCGGGTAGGGAAATTGCAGATAGCATCATCCTGGTATCAAAAGTCATACACTCACTCCACAAAGAAAAACTAAAAGGTATGATTATTAAACTTGATGTTGCCAAAGCTTATGATAAGTTGGTTTGGAATTTTCTTTTCCATGTCCTTGTCAAATTCGGTTTTCCAGAAAAATGGATTGAATGCATAAAATTTTGCATTAGCACTGTTAAATTTTCAATACTTATTAATGGAAACTTAAGTGGGTTTTTTGGAGACACAAATGGCCTACGACAAGGGGATCCTTTATCTCCTTCATTATTTGTTCTCATGACAGAAGTGTTGGGGAGACTTATAAAAAAGAGGCATAATGAAGGCATTTGGAAAGGAATCAAAGTTCATGAGCAATTTGAGGCAATTACACATTCCCAATTTGCAGATGACACCATCATATTTGGTGAAGCTTCCATCTGCAAAGCTATGGGCATTAAGAGAACACTTGAGGAGTACACAATGGCCTTAGGCCAAGTTATGAATAAAGGCAAATCCTAGTTGTTTTTCTTTAACACCAATAGGCAGGCCCACAACAGAATTGCACAACTCATGGACATAAACATTGCAGAGCTCCCGATCAAGTACTTAGGGGTTCGTATCAACAAAGGGTGCAGACAATCCCAAATCTAGGAAGATGTTATTAAATCATGCCAATCTAAATCAGAAAATTGGAAAAATAGATGGCTGACTCAAGCAGATAGACTTACCATGATCAAATTAGTTTTATCGGCCATTCCAATATACAACATGTCATGTTTCAAAATGTCGATCGCTGCTGGAAAAAGTCTAAATAATTTATTGAAGGAATTTGTGTGTGATGGAGCTAAAGACAACAAGAAAATTCTGCTTATCAATTAGGACACTCTATGCCTTATTAAGGAAGATGGGGGTGTTGGCCTTAGGAAAATGGAATTACAAAACTCTGCTCTTGGTGCTAAGTTGTCCTGGAAAATGTGTAAGGAGCCTCAAAAAATGTGGTGCAGGCTATTCCAAAAGAAGTATCTAGATTCAGAAGACGCTAACCGAATTCTTGCTGTGGCAAATACTGAAAGGGGCTCGACTACATGGAACTTCTTATGGGATTGTAGACACATTATCACAGAGCATATCTCATGGAAAATTGGTAATGGTAACACTGCATTGTTTTGGAGAGACTCATGGGATGGGTTTCTAGCTCTATCAGAATCCTTTAAAGATAAGGGGTGGGTAGACATGGTGGAAAATTGCATAGGGCAACATGTGTGCAATTACATGGAAAACCAAATTGATAAAAATGGTTTGAGAATCTGGAAGAAAATCAATGTTGGAAATCCCTCATTATGTGAAAAGTTATGGAAAGCAATAAAAGATAGGAAAATACTGGAATCTGTCGAAGATGACAACATATTTTGGTGTGCATCGAAATCAAGGGTGTACAACTCCAAACTTGGGTATGAAGTTCAAAGACAAAGGGGCTCCAACAATACTTGGCCGCATAAACTATGTTGGAATCACAAAATACTTCCAAAAGCTGGGGATTTTTTGTGGATTTCTCTTCATAGTATAATCCTAACAGGTGATAGACTCAAAACTATTGGCATCTTGGGCCCCAATCGTTGTGTTATGTGTTGTGCAGATGAAGAATCAGCAAATCATCTTCTATTCAGTTGTTCGGTGGCAGAATATTGTTGGAACTGGTTCCTTGAAAGAATAAATTGGGCTATGGTAAAAAATGAAAGACTTTTTGACTTCATTCTTTCTTCGACAACTAGACAGAAGTCAAAGTGGGATGACCTATGGACGATTGGACCATCCATAATAGTATGACACATCTGGAAGGAAAGGAACGGAAGAATTTTCAAAGAAGCATCACTGTCAAATCTCATGCTAGTGGACAAAATAAAAATTGCAATAGAGGAAGTATTAAATGGAAAGAAACTAAAAGGGGGTCCTAAAATATACAATAATTGGGATGCATTAATGGAAAAACAATGGGCTCTTAAAGAACCTCAATCATATGTTCCCCCGACAAAGCATGTAGATAGAAACACAATCAGATGGATGGCCCCTCCAAAGGATTGGACAAAATTAAATTTCGACTGTGCCAGTAAGGGGAATCCTGGTGAATCCAGTATTGGAGCCATAATCCGAGATGAGCAGGGTTATATCCTTTATGGTTTGTTTGGTGGCATTGGAGTTGCCACAAAAAATGAAGCTAAGATTCGTGCACTTGAGGTAGGACTTCATCTTTGTATTATGCAAGGACTCTCTTGAATCATAATAGAAGGCGATTCATAGATTATAATAAATGGGATCATTCGGTTAAGTTTGCATAACTGGAAACTTAATAAATGGTTACCAATGATAAATGATCATCTAAAAACAATCGAGTGCTTTGAGATTGGGCATGTCTATAGAGAAGGCAATCAAGTGGCTGATTACCTTGCGAATCTTGGGGTTGGACGGAATGATGACCTTGTTTATTTTAGCCGAGCATTGGCTATAGAGGATATCAAAAGACAATGTGTGATGGATAGCCAAAGACCTCCACGACAAGATATCGGGTAGTAGGCCTGCAACATTTGGATCTACATGCCTACCTGGGCGTAGTGGTGGCACCGATGTAAGCCTTGGATGAGTACGACTCTGACTATTGGAATGGGAGATATATTTGATTAGACAATAACATCCATTTTGGCAGTGGAATCACATGGGAAGGTCGTGGTTTGCCCCTGAGAAGTTCATTATATTGCCTGGAATACATCATCACATCGGATGTGCTTCTATTCAGAGGTAGATCCTACTAGATATGGGCAGAGCAGGAATGATTACTATCCACAAGCCGCGTCCTTATATAAAGACTCTCTAGAAGATGTTTTACTCAGCGGTCGTAAGTGCCATTTTGGTAGTGTTGCAGAGACAGAGTTGAGACCGATGGCTCATTTTGGAATGATTAGTTGTGTCAATTGTGAAGGCACGTTGGAAGTGTAATTGAGGAACATGTTCATCACAGAAGATCATGTTTATGATGCAATTCATAGGCTCATGGGCATCGTTCTCAACTTTGAGAGACATTGGTGTGATGCAGTCCTCTTGCCTCTGGTTGATATCATTGACTCTGGGGAACGTGCGATTGAACTCTTTGCTGGATTTGTGAAGCCATTCATTGCGGACAACATTGATAATGTCATATCAAATCTGGAGGAGGCTATCAAAGTAAGCATATTGAAGGTATATTTTCAGTTCTAAAACTACCTACCCTCAGAGATAGAGGTGGATTCTGAAGAATAGGACAGTGGTGGCTCTACTGACAGTGACGCCATACGCGAGATGGCTAGAAGGGAAGCTTGGAAGGAGGAACGAGAGAGTTTGAAGATATTTGGGGAGAATGCATGGGAAGTGTTTAGATGTACGATATTTAATGGAAACATGGAGCCTTTCCGAAGATTGACTGAATCAGATGACTGGTGGCTCCCTGAGAACTCCACCTGTAATGCTATCAACATTGGTGAATATGCAGTAGTGATATACCAAGCTATTGGTGGACAAATGTAATTGTGGGTTGTATTAGTGTGATGTTAATGGCTATTATTGTGATGTAAATGTGTAGGGAGTGTAAGGTAGACAAGGCTAGTCATGTCTAATGTAGGAAAAAGTATGTAATTTTTCTAAAAATTCTGCAATATAGGGAGCTATCCCCACTAATGATAGCACTTACATTTTTTTTTTTTTAAACTTAATCCCCAAACCTAAAGCTCCTCCTTTTTTCTCTAGGCCTTTAGAATTTCTCCTAACATCATTTTTTTAAATGAAGTATTATGTATCTCCAATTTTTTCCCTAATGAGTTTCCCTTTTCTCTTCCCCTTCCCTCACTCTTATAGCACAAGATTCCTCTAAGATTTAATCTCATTTCCTCTTCCTTCAATATCATGTATTAATTTTCTCCAATCTCTAATTTCATTTACCCCTATAATGGGTTTCAAGCATCTTCATCTCATTCTTCCCAATGTGCATCATGTGCATGGCACAAATTAGTCCCAAAATCTGATCCTTGACATCCCACTTATACCCTTTCCTTAGGCCTTTAGGATTTACTCTCTTTATTTTTATTCCAATGGAAATAGATATGTGATTTTCTTAGTCCTTGACCCCCTTCACTTCATTTCATTTAGTCCATGGTTTCATATTCCCTATTCATTGAACATGAGATTCCCCCAATTATTGGCACTTAATCCTCCTTGGCATCCTATATATGCTTTTTCCAAATACCCAATGATTGGGCCTAGAAGATATTATTTTACCTCTATGCATGAAATTGTAGACACCTAAATTTGACTAATTGATTTAATCAAATTTAAATCCTATTCTTTCAATTAATTAATAATTAATTAATTAATCCCCCAATCCTATTCCCCTAATTAATTAATCCAATTAGTTAATATCCCTTTTCCCCCTTTTGATGAATTAATTTAATTAATCATTTCCTCTTATTTCCCAATCCCATGAATTAATTAAATTAATTAATTAATTCCATGTCCTATTTGAGCACATGGATCCTAACCTTAACCCCCCATCTAACCTAACCCCTGTCCTAACCCTAGACTGATAACCAACTCTACCTATCCAAACTTCCCATAACCTAGTCATCCTCCAAACCTCCCAGCCAACTCCATCTTATCCCTCCTAACCTTCATATGTGCACATCCTAACTAATTTCCAAAATATTAGGAAATATCCCTTATTTTGGGGTGGCTTTCCCCAAAATAGACATGTGTCCCCGAAGGACACATGTCATTCCTCCTTGAGCCATTTTCCCCCTTTGAGGACAAGTGTGAAGTCTCTTCCACAAGGCTTGACACTTGTCCTCCCTGAAGACAAGTGTCTCATCCTCACACCCCTTCTCCTTCCTCCCTTCTTTTATTTAATCCCCCCCATTTTAGACTAGATCATCCACTTTCATGCCAATGCACCATTACACTACTGAAATCATTACTCACATTGGGTTTTTCACCAAATCATCCATCATCATTCGCATCTACCATCATGGAGCAAAATCGAGCATCTGTTAACATCATGAGCACACATCTAATTGTGGAATAATTAAATTAAAGTGGTAATCATGGTTTGTAATGTTTATCATTTTGTTCTCAATTTTAGTTTTATCATTCTAATCTTGAGGTGTTTGAGTTTAATGGCTTGTTTGATTTTTTTCTTCATTATTCCAATTGTTTAGTTTAGTTTGCACATTTTCCCTCACACAATTATTCATACATGAGCTTTTATAAATCCCTAATGCTCATGCATGTTTTTCCACCCGCCTTGGGATTCTTACCCCAAGGATGTCATTATTGACTAGAACTGAATATAATATACATGTATTGTCCATCAGGTCCCCTACAAAAATGACCTTGAGCCCATCAAAGGTACAAATACATAATCAAGGTCATGTGAAGGAGTAAAATATAAGTATGGGCATCTCAACAACATAAATAAAATCATGGCTATTATAGGTCTAGAAATAGGTGTTGCACTATTCTCTAAACATGGAAGGAATATTCAAGCTACTTGTTTATGATTTTAGTAGTAGTGACTAAATTCCTAAGGTTGGGTTAGCTCTCAATTGTTAGGAGCGTCAAACCTAAGAAGAGCATTGCAAAACCTATACTTAGACTAGGCAACTAAGGACCAATTATTGAGGTAGGTAAGACCTCCTTCATTTCTAGATTTGTAACCAAGGGGAGTTCCCCTAAGGTGCTATAATAGATATGATCACACAAGCACAAAAATTCCCCTAACACGAACCATACCCATTGCATGATGGGTACCCCTATTATGATTGTCACTGCATGCATGTATTCAAGTTTGGGAGACTCAAGGTTAAGCACCTTATTAAAATAGATGATCTATGATAGATATGTCAATAAATTTATTTTATAATAACTCCTTGAAATGTTACATACATTTTGACATGATAGTCAAAACGCTCTCGAAAAGATAAAATTAAAAAGATGTTTATATTAATTTGTTTTGAATGTGTAAAGGATGATGGAGAGAAGGAGCCAGTAACAACCCAATGTCGTTATCCAAATGGTTTTAATAAAAAAATTTAATTCAAATAAAAGATGCAATGATTGAAACAAAGTTGATACCTTAATCAAGAAGCCTCAAAATATTGTCTTCCAAAATGTACATGCAAAATAGGCTTTACACATATATTCAAGAAAAGTTGATAGATGTCAAATATTAAGTGATTCTATTTAGTAATCCATGAGCATACCCTTACATTTAGTTTGTTGTTCTAAGAAGATACCTTATACAATATTTGCAAGGATTTTACCATCGTATGGTTGCCCAACTAAGCAACACTCAATAAAGGTTGATTTTTCCATTAAATGTTCAATATACAAAGGCTAAAATTTATAATTACAAATTTTGGATGAACTTGGATTGTTTCAATAAAAAATTACAATACCTAGATTCCTTTTGTTTTGTTATGTATTTTTTTCCCTCAACTACACTCTTCTCTAGTCTAATATCATCCTCTTATTGGTACAATGAAAAAATGAAGCTCCTATACCTAATACGGGTTAGATTCTAGAAGGAAACATGTACATTTACCAATTAATCATGGAAATTTGTGATTTTGGCCACTATGAAGTATAACCATACCTTCCTATCAAGGTGCTAAATGTTGCTTGTGGGAAATTATGAGCTATAGATTCAACATACCCCCATCATCAATGGCATGTGAAATTTTATGCAATGATGAAAAAACATAAGTGAAAATATACCAAAAGAGCAATTTGGAAATTACATGCTAGCCTTTGGACCCTACAAACAATAAATGTGGTATGGGCAAGCATTGATTTTTCCTTTGAATCCACACCAACCACATAGAAAAATTATTTTTGAGTCAATGAAATATATATAGTATCTACAAGGCCAAATAAAATCATCAATGAAGCTCTAATTCATTCAAGAGAATGGGTCGAAGATGCCTACAAATAAAAACAATGAAATTTTAAATGTCCTAACCTTTTGTATCTAACACTTAATCCAATTTGCGAGGAAGTAGATAAATTGAACCTAAACTTGCCAACATTCTAATGCTTTGATTTCTCATTCTAATAGGAAATATTGATGATGATGCTAGGAAAGGACATGATGGGATCATATGATGCAAGTGTGATTCCATCATGGAATGTGAGTGCTTTAAATGGGATGATGTCATGATGATGTCAATATTACATCATCAAAGTGTGATTGCGAGAAGATGCAACTAAACCGGATTAGGAGTTCACTTTCAAATAGCTTTATTCAATTAGTTGGAGAACATATGCAAAAGGGGTTGATGAGATCATCATGATGTCACTGAGGTATGGCATGTGAAAATTTTCAAGTGAACTAAACATATGTTCAGATGGTAAGGATCAAGTTAAAATGGACCATGAACTCCCATGATCATTTAAAATTGGATTTATGAACGGTCAAGTGCAAAGAAATTCAATTGAATCGAGTGTTCACTTCTGAATAAGAAAGGTTTGGGTGGGGACCATTTTTTTCCAAGAAATCACCTTTGTGAGAAATTATAACCACACTAAACCTAAGGGAAAATCTTGATGAACTAGTTTCCTTTAGATGGTCATCAAGATCTCATAAAAAAGATTTTAAGTATGTGAAAATATATAATTGAATCATTCATACAAGAAAAAACATCTTGACTAACCTTGATAGCTCTATCAACAGGGGAAGTTCACTAAGAAGTTACAATTTTGTAATATCAAACCTTAGATTATTTTCCTTATTTTTTGTCCTTTGCATGGACTTCCAAGTAAATAGGACCATGAATGGGAAACTAAGGGATCCAGATCTAGCTTAATTGGAAGGGTAAAACCCACAAGTTGATTTATCTACTGTTTTAACTCCTTTTTTATTAAATTCTTGAATATTTCTTAACACTTTTAAATAACAATTAAATATGGGTAACCCAACTCAAAAAAAGTCTCAAATTAGTTATTAATATTAAGTAGGATGGGTTCAAATGCACATGTATAAGGCAAAAAAGAGGAAATTTGAGACATATCTAAATGGCATGCAAATATTGGCTCAAACTAGAGACATGTATCTCTTATGGAAATAGAGAGAATTTAGATCTTCAAGCACACTAAAACTTGGAAAACAATTAGAATAGGGACCTAGTTACACTTTGTCATTACAAAAAAGAGTCATGATAGCATAGGAGCACACCATATATATTACAACACAACATGACCAAAATAAATTATAATACAAAGGTTTTGATAACCTTATCCTTGGGTGAAGAATTGCTTAAGATATTGGCCATGAACTAACAGCTCCATGAGATCTCCATTGAGGTTCTTGAGATGGAATGTCTATTGGTCACATCCTTAACCAATTTGATAAGGTTCAATCTATAGGATATCAAAATTTTCATGATTTTTGTTACCTTTCGACTTAGAATTCCACATGTGGACAAAGCTCTCAATTAGTAACTCCCTCTTGATGGTCCTCTTATCAAAGAGGCATTTTTTTTTTGCCTCAATAAATTTCTCTCATGGGCGGCCCTCCTTGTCTCTACCAACTTGGTCAATTCATGTATTCTTTGGGAAATGGCACTTACTTCTTTCTCATCAATCTATTGCAATAATCTATATACTGGTAACTCAAGGATGATTGTTAACTTGTCCTTGATGTCATAAACCAACTCAAATGGAATCCTTTAATAGCCTTCTTATGAGTTATTGTGTCTACCCAAATAAACAAATTTTAATTTATCATCTCATATTTTCTTGTTAGCATCTAAATTTTTTCTAACAATATTTATGGCGCTTTTGTTACTAGACACTGCTTGTCCATAACCTTGTGAACGGTAAAGGGATGAACGTGATAAGGAGATTCATATTGTAAGCACATGACAATAAAATTATATGAACTATGAATGTGATAAGGAGATTCATATTGTGAGCACATGTCAAAAAAATTATAAGAACTAAAACACGTTGCATTATTAGCAATAATTTGGGATGACATATGAAACCTAGTATCTTCGTTATTCACCAAGAACTCAATCACTGCTTTTGAAGTTGCAATTTTTTAGGGATTGCCTCTACTCATGTAGTAAAATAGTTGGTGGTCACCAATACCCATGTGTACCTATTTCTAGTTCTTTTTATCTCCCTATACAATCTATGCCTCACTATTGGAATGGAGCTTCTACTTTAATTGTGGTAAGGGAAAGTGCTCCTACACTTACTAAAAAAACTCTAACAATAATCTCGTCCTTTTACAAACTTTTCCACATATCTAAATAATTTTGTCCACCATTAAACCACTCTCGTAGCCTTATGAGCAATGGCTTTAAACATGAAATTCCCACCACACAATCCTTGGTGAAATTCCTTAATGACTCTCATAGACTAATCCTCATCTAAACACCTCAATATTACACCATCTATGTTACTCTACATAAATTTACCTTTAGCAATACACACCTTTGAACTATTCAAGTTTCAATGTTCTCCTTTTTTTGTCATTCATATCAAATGATAAATTTAAAATTTCTAACTAAAATATAATGTCCTTATACCGAGAACAACCCTTTAGCTAAAAAGGGATGAAAGATGGGTTAAAACTCACCTAATGGACTTTAGAGCCATCCAAATTTTCTTTAGCCATCAGTTTTGCAAGGCCTTGAACTCTATAACCATCTTGGTTGTCTTCATCTCCATGTAGTACTCTTGGATGTTATTGATTCATTTGCATCACTTGCACAAACGCTTCCTATTTCATATAAATATCTCAAACTGCTATATATGATGTGAAGGTAGTGAATCTAGCTCCTACAATATATTGTCTAAAGTTCTTCACCGCCTTGATTATAGCATAGGAATGCTTGTCCATTATGTATTAGTTTGATTTAACATCCTATAAGGACTAGCTAAAAATGCTATTGGTTGTTTGTATCCTTCATCATTCTTTTATACTATAACAACAACAATGTAAAATGATGCAAAGGAAAATAATTAAAAGGGCTTGCAATAGTCTTGGCTTTTCAACAATAACACTTTCTTTAGTACAACTTTAATTTCCACAAAGGAATCACTTGATTTCTTATCCCAACTTAATGATTGTCCCTTATGTAAAACCTTGGAAATGGTCTTTTTTTTCCTTTATAAAAATAGAAATGAACTTCCTAACAAAATTTATCTACTCAAAAAATGATTGGACTACCTTGATTATTTTGGGTTGTGTGATGAAGTCGATTGATTATTTTTAGGTATTAGGTAATAATGGATAATTTTCCTCGGGGGACAATGTTCAGTTTTTTTAAATCCACACACATCCTAATATCCCCAATATTTTTTAGACTAGATCAAGGTTTGAGGCCCACTATGAGTGTTTTATCAATTCAATCATGCCTCAATTTAGCTCATAAGTTCTTTCCACATATAAGAGCAAGAGTGGGGTTGATAAGACATCACTTATATCTAAATGAATTTGTACAAGCTCCTATAAAATAGTATTCTAGAAAAATCCTCTATATAAGCATTTAGTTCATCGTAAGACCAAGAAAAGAACTTAGTCTATCTTCTCAATAATGTTATCAAAATTTGCTTCTTTATTTGTTTTAACCTTTTACCAATGTAGATCATCTTAGGGGTTGATTCAATCTCTAATTTTACACCCTCTAAATGTTCATCACTAACAGGCTTACTGCTTATCTTTTAAGATTCAATGCTATCAAAGAACCCTTTCGAAGCAACAAGATCTCTTGGAATAGTATTTGTTTTAAGTTGAATAATTTCATTCCCAAAGAGATTTTTTTTACCTTCTTCATCTTTCTCTACCATGGGCTACTAGTCAATGAGTTGGTTCTCAAAGTGATCAATGTAATTCAAGAACTCATAGATATATTGGCCATTATCGTATACTTGTCAATTATAGATGTATTATGGAATACTAGACATGGTAAGAATTTATACACTATACCCACATTAAGGGAAGAAGTGGAAACATCAAATCTTGAGGTTAACACAATAAGGGTCTTAAATTGTTATATTGTTATCTCTTTCAACACACTTGATGTCAAAAGCATCAAACACCTCAATAGTATCCCATACAACATTTTTGTACATTCACAATCTTTTCTCTTTTATAGTATACATTCCTTTAACCTGAGATACCACAAGTTCCAAATCACCATGCACTCTAATGCATTTGATCCCATACTTAGAAGCTCTACATTCAAACCAAGCAACAAAGCTTCAAACTTGGCCACATTCTTGGCACATTCAAAGTTTTCTCTAAAAGTGAACTTATCATTTTTGCTTCTTGGGAAACCAATATACTCTTTGCTCCATCTAAATTCTTTGCAATTTGCAACATTTTCTTTTCTCTTTGCAATTGGACTTCTTTACCATGCAATGGTACAATAACATGTGATAATATTTGTTCAAAATAATTTACTTAGGTGTGTATCAAGTTGTACTTCAACCTCATTAACTATTACAATACTCACTTCAAGCAAAATCCATGAATTATATTTTCCATAAGATTTTGTGACTTGTAAGCCAAGCTATTTCATGACTTCCAATGATATTGCATTGTTATATTTCGTAGAATCTAACGAGCAATTATATATGGTCTAACCATTTATCAACAAAGGTGTGAAGAATGGGTCAATTATTTGCTTTATAATTATAAATATAATGCCTAAATATATAAGTATTTCTTGGACATTGGTCTCATCCATACAGATATCAAGAACATCTGTAGATTCATTTCATGTAATGTCCCCTTCCTAAGCTACTGACAACTTGACGGCCATTAGCCTATTCCACGAGTTCATGTAGGCTAATGTGGTTTGGTTAAGGAACTCCTTATGTCATGGAGAGCTAAAATTTAGCCTATATGGCCTTTATAAGTGCTGCTTTGAGCTCAGGCTATTAGAATATTCACAATGAAATGTTTTAGGTTGTTTTCAATATTTTGTTAGTTATGGGTATTTTTATTAAGTCACTATTTCAAAATTGACTTTGTTACTCAACATAGTTTACACCTTGATATAGTATATTTATGCATTTAATGTTTATTGGTGATTATTTGCAATCAAATATGTTATTTTAAGTGACACTAATTTTATGCATTTAAATTGAATATTTAACATATTATTATTTAAAATATTCAAGGTGACTCTGTAGCTGAACACCGAGGGGATATAAGGAAATGTTATAAAGTTAAATTAATGTTGTATTTTAAAGGGGGCATCCAAAATGGGAGACATAAAGGAATTAAAAATAAAGTAAATATTTTATCCTCCCAAGGTGGGCATGTGTTTTGCAAGAGCAAATAAACTAACTTTATGAGCTCATTTGCATCTTATACTTGAGATTTGATAACAAGTTGTAGTTGTTTTGAACTTCATTAATCCAAGGGCTTTGTGAGGAGGAAAAAAATCACAGAAGACATTAGTTACAAAAGTGAAATATCTTTCTTGGTTGATTTGCAAGTGGTTTCATTCAAGAACTATACAAGAAATTTATTGATAAGAAATTTTAATTTGTATATCGAGCATTGAAAAAGACAACTATTAGACACATTGAAAAGGACAAACTAGCAAATTTGGAAGCCTTTAAATAATATTTATCACCTCTTGTTTTTGTCTATATCTTCCCCTTAGTTGGTCATACATTTCTTGAAAGGGGCAGGGAACTTGGGAAGCCAAATTTCTAGGGTTTAGAGGAGAGTTTTGCTCGTTTAGAGTCGAGCAAGTTGGACAAGCTTGTGGCTAGGGTTTTATAAGTGGAGAAGTCAAATTTAGAGTTGTAACCTATTTTCAAGGCACCCATTTGTTGTTCTAGCACTTACTTTAGACTTGTAGTAATAAACAACTTCTAGATATGTCCAAAAATACAGTATTGCATGTAATAAATACTCATAAGTGTTGCGTTTATGCTCCACTTCATATATCTATGTTGTTTTTTACATTCTTGGCTTAGAAAAAACATTAAAATTGTTGCTAATCTAAATCAGACTTGAAAGTACATTATTGTTTATGAAATCATAAAATCAATGAAAATAGTGTTCGTGCATATGAGTACTGGAGCTAATATTTGAGGGTTCTTGTCCCAAAGGCATTAGCTAAATTTTTAATCAAAATGCTCCACAATATAGAACAAGGCATATTGGATCATTTGGTCTCACCTAGGGAGTTAATTTATTCATTATAACAATGAACCTATTGCTAAAATCAGTAGTTATCTCAATTATCCCTTTCTTTATAGTAGTAATCTCATGTATTGTAAACTTTAAATCAAAATTTACTCCATATCACAATCTAAAACTTTTCATAAACTCATCCCATGAGTCTATTTTTCTATTTAGAAAGATTGTGTACCATTATTTAACACTCTCTTCTAATGACTACACAAAGAGCTTAATCATAGAATCCTCATCTTCAATCTCATATTCATACTGACATCAATGAAATGCCTCAATTATTCTTCATTGGTAATAGAATTGTTTCCTTGAAATTTAGACACTTTTCCTCTAATCTTGTTTGGAATAAGATTAGGATAACTAAGAATTATAATTATCTTAATACTTATAATCATAATGGTTATCTCACTTAAGTAAATTTTTGAGCTTTTCTCTTGTCGCTAGCCTCCACATTACATCCTCCATCTTATTTATTTTTTGGAGGGGGTGGGGGTTGTGTGTGTGGGGGGGAGGGGGTGGCTAGTTTAGATGCACATCATATACCCATTGATTAGGGCTATCTTTGGCATAATATTATGATTCAAAATCTATTGTTGAGCAACATTTAAATTTTGGTTGATTTTTAAGCTATATTGAGTGAATTGAGCTTGTTGCAATGCAATATGTACTACCTAAAATTGTCGTTCTCTAATTTGGTTAACTATTTCTATATATTATTCTAATCCCATTTTCTTATACTCATTCTCTAATTGGGTAGCTAGATCAACATCATGGAACAAAGTTTCTCTTTCTTTCTCAAATTCTTGGGGAAGAGGTAGGAAAGTTGTTATATGGATTTCCTCTTGGAATTCTAAAATATGGGGGAAGAGGTCAATTCATGTCTATGTTTTTATATGGAAACTTTTTGTTGTTCCCCTATTTACTTTATCACTATGTATTTCAGTTTTTGGCCTACAATAGTCACTTGTAAGAGTCCTCCTACTAGTCTTGATCCTATAATCAACTAATCCATCTAATGTATATTTATCATTATTGAAAAGAAGATGAGGAGTGTAAAACACTTCCAATGCTAATCAAATCAAGAGAGTGAATGCAAAAAATTCATACAAACCCTTAACAATTATAATTTAGATGCATATCAAAAAAAAATTATAGATATAAAGAAATGCAAACCATAACACTGAATTTATGTGGGAAAAATCTTTTGGGAAAAAACCCACGCTCCACAATATAAAGATTAATTGTATTACCAACAAAAATAGTTACAATACAATGCGTAAAGCCAATGCTCTACAAGAGTAATTACAACAACACATTTATATGAAGCAATTCTAATAGTGTAACTATAATAGGTGAAAATATGGTTCACAAGTTTATGCATGCAAACTAGGAATTAAACCTATTTCAAACAATCAAATTAAGGATAATGAAGTTCAATAGATTCGGCCGCAAGCCTATGAGGAAAGGGTTGAATGCAAATCGAATTTTCTATCCTTATTTGTGTTGAAAGTTGCAATTAAAATGAAATGATTAAGTATAAGAATTAAGGTTGATGATAGAAAACTAACAATAATCAATATGCACAAATAATTTTATCAAGTATGTAGTCTTAAATCATAGATCTTAAAATAATATGTAGAGAGGAACCGATGTTTGAAATCTAGAATCTAAAATGCGGGTCAATGATGGAAACCTACCCTGACCCAAAAGTGTCAGATGCAGACAACAAAATAATTTTCATAATTAGGATGTTGCTCTAAGTATCTCCTTAAGAATTCGTCAAAAAAATTTCAGACGTTGTTGGTAACCAACCTTGACCACGCTTTTCCAAATGCGAAAAATTTGGTTCTATGTGTCTCAGTCTTCTCTTTTTAGATCTATATTTTTTCTCTCCAAATCCTACATCACCTATGCACATAAGAGGAAAAAATGTTGTTTTGATAAGGGTTTTCCTAAGTCAATCCTCGAGTTTGGAATTGGCCCTATGATGAATTGAAATGAAATTGAAAGTATGCCTTGAAAGGGTAGAGGCTAGATCTGAGGTTGAATTGCTGAATTGAAGTGTTATACCTTCACGAATCTCTTTTGTCTTCAATTCTTCATAAAAATGTTGATGTTGTCATGGATGCCTTCATAAGAACTTGATCATGGACGTCATCTTGAATTCTTGAAATATAAATACTTTACCTCTTATTCATCACCTTGATGATGTTCGATTAATTGGTCACTTGTATTCAAAAAAGTGTAATTGGAAACTTGTGGAGAGATGTATCAAATTAGGGGGTAAGAGTTGCTTTTATACCTCACCCTACAAAACATGTTTGAAATTACGAAGAAGGTAGACAAAAAAAATATGTTCCCACCTAAAATTTTCTGACAGTTGGTAGGTCAAAAATTGGGCCCTTTTGCTCTTGACAAGAGCGCTAAGCACCCCTAACCAAGAGTTCAAGGGTACCAGGCACCCTTGACTAGTCCATTAGGGTTGAATCAAAGACCATGAAATGGATCAGAAGATGAAGGTTGCAAATTTGAAGCTTATGTGAGCATAATCAGGGAAAAATGCCTGAGTATGAAATTGTATGAGGATACAATTTATGATGTTAAATTTTGTCCCCAATTTAGTGAGAGTATTAAGTTGTGCTCATACTCTTGATAATGTACAAAATAGGATTGAAGAACTTTCACCAAGAAAATAAAGAGGCAAGACAACCAAGCCCCCAAGGACTTAGGATCTTATCATTCTAATATTAAGATAAAAGTAGCACACATGAAGAGGAGAGAAAATAAAAGATGTATTTTTGGCCTAGTACGACTATGCTTACTATGATTTATGTTGGGAAATAAAAAATGTGAATTAGAAAATTGATACTAAGAAAGATTACAAAGCAAAAGGCTTAGTTTACAAAGTAATTTAAAAAATAATTGACTACAAAATTTGTATTGCAACATGCACCAAACATGTCATGGTGTATGATCAAATTGTATCAAACAAACCTTGAGGTGTGTGCATAGAGTGTAACAAACAATAGAGTGTATGCCCCCATGTTAAAGTGATTGTGTACATATTACCAAGATCAATTTCTTTAAGGTAGCATACATGCATCCAAAATACAAGCACATTGCCACAATGACATGCCACAAGCAAGGGAAAATATAGGGCAATGAAGCACAAGACATAAAGAGAGAGCACATAAGAGAGCCACCAACTAGGATCAATATGCACATTGGATAAATCATGTATATCAAGTATGATTGTAATGAATTGACCTCAACCCCAAATGGTAGTAGAACTATGAGCGCAATGGAAGAAGAGCTAAGATGAACAATACAAATTCTTTTTGGGTCAACATAGAAAGAGACCAAAAAGAGAGATCTCAATGCTTTTCATCATCCCCAAGTAGACAACACAAAGGAACATTTACAACAATATAACTTTATGACATAACATGAATATGACATATATAAGAATTGAGATACAAATAGAAGAATGTCACCACAAGTTCGGTTCCTTCATTACCTTGTGTGCTTGTTTCTTATAATTGACACTATTTTTAACAACACAAAATAGTGTCAATAATAAGAAAAAATCACACCTTGTTCCAACGAAGCAACATGAGTCATCCAAAGAGAGATTAACATAACATAAAGACATATAAAACAACACATCATGGGGGAAACACATTACATGCAATCAAACACACAAAATAGTCCACTACACAAGTGAAGCTAATCTAGCAAATCATCCCCCTCCCAATCTTGCTAAACATCATTTAGGGATGGTGGATAAGATGCACGAGGAGCCATAGAAAGCATGATAGATGGAGATACTACAACTTCCAAACAAGGACCATGCTCTAATGATTAATCACTTTGTTTTTTACTATAAACCAGGACTAATGCTTTTGAAAATATCAAAGATAGCTCATGATTAATCTCAATGATCTCATACATATCATTGGAATTGTTAGCATCTATGTCACCATCATTCAAACTGATCATAATAGTATTTTTAATAAACAAAGGAGACGAAGAACAATATTTTTTCATAGAAAATTTTAACTTTTGATGTGGTTGATTAAGATAAAGCTCATCCCTAGGGTTAGACAAAGCTAAGAAAATGGAACCAAGTCAAGACTTGACAAATAAAGGGAGGAAATGTCTTGGGACGCAATCTGACAAGCCTTGGCACGACATCTTCATCGATAATACCTTGCACCATGATTTCTTTGAGTTTGACTTGAAACTTGCAAAGGTTGGGGATCAATTAACATAAGCTTATTTTCTTCCTTTGTAGAAGGAGAAACTGAAGAAACCTCACTAGGTTGAGAAATATAGGATGTTGGGCACTTTCCTTATAATACATGTAGGAGGTGGGACTACAACATATATAGGAGGAATAAGAGGCATGGGAAGAAGTTCAGGTCCAGGATGTGGAGGAATATTCAAAGGTGAAGAATCCCTAGATTTACTCAAGGTCGATATCCTTTCATGTTTGAAATTTTGATAAGATAAGAAAAGGACATCTTCTCAAAGTTTCAAAAGTTAAGGTTTATATGGCAAAAATAAATCAAGAGTGAAGTTTCCACATCTTGATAAGGGATTATAAAGACTATGATTGATCGTGATAATACACCCATTATGAGGGAACTTCAAATATTTATGGATGGTAGAAGGTATAGCTTTCATGGAGTTGAGCCAAGGGTATCCCAACTTCACATTAAATTGGTCAAAGGTTGGGATAATGGAAAAGGAAACATATAAGCACTTAGTACGAATCTCTATGGGAAGAGTGGTTGAACTTATAGTAGGACAAATGAAACCATCGTGCACCTTAATCATAATGTCATATTTATCATATGTATCTTGATATAATTGTTGTGTATAAAGATGTTCTTCAATAATGACATTCACCACACATATTGGATCAATAAACACTCCTTGTGAGATATTTCCTTTAATTTTTGTAGTAATGTATAATGGTCCATGAGGTGCATCAATAATAGCTTAGGTTGCTCAATAAAGTTCACAACATTTTTGTTGACTTCTATACACATATCATCAATAGCCAAATAAGGTGGGTCCTTAGGTTCAATAACATTGGTAGAATGAGAAGGAAAAGGATTGGTAAAAATTTGCAAATTATAATTAGGAGGTGCCACAAATTTATTTCCTTTATCATTTACACCCTTCATAGTTATAGTATTGGAATCGATAAGATATTGACTCACATGTTTCAATTTATAACACTTTTCAGTGTCATGGCCATCTTGACGATGGTATTAGCAAAAAGATTTAGGGTCAAAGGAAGCTAGAAAATGATTATAGGTATCTATGGGTTTTATGGGAGGAAGCTTCATCACATTAACATTAATAAATTTAAGCATGATACTATGCAGTGATTCATAAAGAGGAGTAAAATTACAATGTGTAAAGATTGGTGATAAAGGCGACACACCTACTATTGTAGGTACCACTTGTGAATCAATATGATTGGAAGAATTGTTATTGATCTTGATTAAATTCTTGTTTTATTTTTGGAGATATTGAAAGGATTGATGAGCTTCTTCATTCCTATCAACCAGAGCCATTGATGAAGATGGTTCAAATTAACTCACTTGAACCTAGTAATTATGAAGTTTTGTACATAAATGTGTGGAGGATGTAAAATAAAATTAAAAAAAAGCAAAATCTTATGTCTAATATAATTTTGACAATTATTAATGAAAATTATTTGATCATCACCATAAGGCATGGGATAAGAAATTTGTGAATAAAAATGTTTGTATCTACCAATGAAATCAACCACTTTTTCTTTAATTCCTCGATTGCAATGCATCAAATAAGTTAAAGTAATTTGAGGACCAATATTATTTAAAATGTTGTACAAATGCATTGGACTATTTATGAAATGTATCAATTGAATGAGGAGGCAAGGAGAAAAACCATTGCAAAGCTTTATCTCTTAATGTATGGGTGAATAGTTTTTCCATGAGTCTATGATCATGAGAGAAGTCACTACACAAATTTTGAAATTCCTTCACATGAGTTTGGGGGTCACCTTTTCTATTTTTAGTGTTGTAAACTGTATCCACATATAATTTCATCCTTGCTTAGACCTCACCTTTTTTCTCTGGCTTTCGATGCCTGATGCACGTTTTGATTATGCTCACACCAACCACAGACCTGCATTTTCATCTTCCTTCTCTACCTTGCCTCCAAGTCCGAGTCTTTATTGTTAGGACCAATGCATTGGGCACCCGGTCCTCTCAATTAGGGCCCATTTTTGGTCCTCGTAATGGTTATCTTAGATGAGTGGGAAATTTGATCCCATGTCGGCCTACTCTAGAAATTCAATTAATTTTTGGGTAGTCAAGTATAAAAGGAGGTCTACCCCTCTTATTTGAAACCTAACTTTTCCAAGAGGCAAAATTTACGATCCTAATTCAATTGAAGTGATCAAGCAATCAATCATTGGAGAAGACGTGAAGTCAAGTTTATGCATTCAAGATACATCCATTATCAACCTTCTTTGAATACATTCTACATGAAACCCTAAAACCCTTGCATGAGGATCAAACAAAACTTCATCAAGGCATATTTCAATTACAAGAATTTTGTTTTAGATCTAGTCTTTCCTGAAAAAGGAAAGCATCTTGCAGTAATGTTATCCATGAAAGCTAAATTATGTTAAAGACTTGCAAGTCTTGTGTCCTTTTACTTTTTAGATATTTGTAGTTGTCTCCTTGTTCGCTTAAATAATTTAAGTCATAAGTCGCGACTTTTATGCGTTTTCAAACCTAGTCGCTAGTCTCTCGCATTTTCTAACTATGTCGCGGAGTTGTAAATTTTCATAAGTTCCCAACTACCCAACTTGTTCCTTTAAGTCTTTCCTCTTGGTCACTTGGGCAGAAGTTATTGAAAATTTTGAAGCTCAGATCATTGGTTGTAAAGTTGTAGTTTTTCACGATCGTGCAATTTATGAACCCCGCCTCGATTTTCAGGCGTCGCCACTCTGTAAAGTAGTTTGTACAGACTAACCTTGATTTGCCTCTAACAGGTACATGTAGATTAAAAGATCGCTTTCCAAGGAATAAAATTAAATGCAACATTAAATGCATGTCATGTCTTGATAATTACATGGACGGGGTGGCGAAAAACTTTTTAACCTGCATTTCATTGTTACGTGTTCTTTTCATGTAGTATTTTATTCTAATAGTTTGCACCCATGCAGAGTGGAATTCAAAATCACTGGGCCGACATAAAAGATACAAAGATTGAATATCTTGATGTTGAGAAATTTTTGGAACAACTTGAGCAAGGTGATAAAACCAAATTGCAGGACAAAATTCATCAGAGTGGCTTAGCGCATGCAATAGGTTTTTTGTCTGCTATAATGAGTGTTGATTTAGTAATTACGTGCTCAAAAATATATAATCCAATGACTCAATAAATTTGATTTGAAGATAGAATGGTGATTGCAAGGATCACTCCTAAAAGCATTTCCCGTGCATTGTGTATTCTAGAAAAAGATGCTCTTGAAGAAATGTTTGTGGTTGTGGGAGAGGAATATTTCAAAGCCCACAAGGATTGGTGAAAGAATTCTATAGCTAAATCTTGGTTGAAATCCGAAAGAGGAGGTTCATTTGAATTGACTGCCAAACTTAGAAGAGTGCATTTTAGGGAAGAAATTGCAAACATTATTGCTTTATTGCACCGTGTGGTGGGAAGTGTCCATTTAGATACTTTTGTGTTCTGGGTGTGTCATCTTATCTTGATCATTTGTAGTTAGAATAATTCTGTCAATTGGGCTACAATAATTAGTTACCATCTAAATGAATAATTGAAACACATTTGTTAGACCTTAGTTTTCAACATGTGTTCATATTTAATTTATGTTTTAGCTAGCTAAGAAGTCATCTGGCCAAGGTTAGAATCACAAGGTCCTCTTGCATAAAATGTGTCTGTTTATAGAAAGTTTCCTCATCTCACCATGTGTGTTAGGATGAAAATGTATTCTTGTGTCAATGATGCTTTTCTTATGGAAATTATTAGAAGACTTGAAAGAAACCCTGGATTGCGGATTTCACATGAAGCTATTGATTTGATAATGAAATTTGGGAGTTTTTATACTCAGTTTGATAGGTTCACCTACCTCATAATTGGGGGTTTTGAAAAAGCTCCATTGAAGCTACCCCAGTTTCCTAGTGATTTCCTTCTTTTCCTTGAAGTGTGTCGGCAAATGACCGTGGTTAATGTTGTAATACCCTAAAAATGGTCATCTAAACCATGGGCCCCTAATCTCGACAACATCACCAAGGTCCTAACCAAAAGCAAACTAATCAATCTTGAGCACACAATTAATTCTTTAATCATCAATGTCACATGGCAAAATCAATCACTCAATATTAATTAAATATTTATTTAATTAATATATAATTCCAAGTAAATCATTTTGAACAATTATCTTATTTATTTTATTAAATATCCTAGCATATTTAATTAAATAAATCAAATTGCCATAAATCTTCAAAACAGGAAACAAATCAAGAAAGAGAAATTAATTCAATTAAATAAATCAATTGAGCACAAATCTTCAAAAATGGAAATAAATCAAAAAAAGAAATTGATTGACCAAAAAGGAATTAATTGAGAAAAGAAATCAATTAAAGACAATTCTGAAAAACAAATTAAAAAATTGATAAATAATCTCAAAGAAAGCAATTAAAGCAATTAAATCTCAAAATTGAATGAAATAGAGAATAAATTAGTTTTTTTTTTTTTCTGATTTTAATCTTAATTTTAGTTCAACTTCCTTTAAAACTGATCTAAAAGCATCCAATCACATCAATTCACCTGGATTGTGCTTCCTCTTGGAAAATCTTGATCGCTCATCATCATTTGATCTTAGCTGTTGGTTTCTTTCTGAATTTTCTATAAATTCAGGCTCATCTCTCATTCAAAAGAGGCTAGAGAATATATTGTTATTATACTATTTTTGCTATAGGATTTCATTGAGATATTGCATATTAATTGTTTCATATTGATTAAATCATTTAGTTTAATATTGCAAAAATATTGTTAGATTAATATTGCATCCATCTAGCATTCATCATGTTCATATAGATAAAATCCTTCATCTTGATGTTGTCTAGTCACTAGTATTGCTTATAATTTGAGAGCAATCTTATACTCGCATCTTTTAGAAGGCAATGGGTCGATTTGTTATGGTTTATTATTCATTGATTATATCTGATTAACCATGCATGTAATGACTTGATTGAAGTGTTGTGCTTACAGATACAGACCACTTTTCACACACACATTTCTGGCGCCCACCGTGGGGCCCGATAACTACTTTTTCGGCCTCAAAATCATTTTTTAAAATCTTGCAGGTTTCGTCCGTACAACCTCTGTGAAGTATTGTATGAGCAATTTCACTACATCATACGACATCATATTGACGCCTGTAGTTTATCATACGAAACAAGATCACATCCTTTAAATTGTCGTACGAATCGGGATATGGATTCATACGACATACTGATTTTCTTATAGTTTGTCGTTCTATGTTGATTTCTGACTCGTACGACACACTGCTTATATTATTCATTTGTCATTCTATGCTGGTTTTTAACTCGTATGATAAAGGAGTTCTGTCGTTTTGTCATGCAAAGATTGTCGTACGATTCTGTTTTCTGATAGATTAAAAACAGATTACTTCTCAAGATTTTTTTGCTTAAATTTTAGATGATGCTAATGCTGACCCTAGATTGTCTTCTGTCTGCCTGAGATTTTAACAACCTAACCAGTTTCTTGGAGGATGCTTGTCAAAGAATCTATCAAATCAAACATACACTTGCCAAAGAATAAAAACAACATGACTACTGATGCGTTGTTTTTGCAGGTTGCCTAAAGAAAATCGCCCAAATATCGTGTATTCTTTAAATTCATTTTTAGGCACTTAAATTGCTATCTAGTTAATGGACAAATTTGTCTTTTGTGTTTTCAGAAAAATCTAAGAGGTAGGAGAGTATGCTCTTGTCTTTTACAGACAATCAGAAATCTAGACCCTTGAAGCTTTTTTCTAAGTTTTGAGATTTGTGTACCTTTAGCGGGCCTGTCACAGTGGGAAAAAGTAATCACCCTGTGAGAACGACCCAAGTGAGACAGCTGGACCTAAGCATTCCAACTCACTATAATAAATAGGTCTTTGATGATTAAAGTCTCAAAGGATGGGATTATTTGAGTTTTCTCTTTGAGATCTCTCATATCATACATTTTGTAGGGCCTCACGGTCTCAATCATGTTTACGTGACTACAACTTGTTTCGGTACCTTGTCGGGCTATAGGCCTCAATCATGCTTGCATGACTTCAAGGGGTAATTTCAAATGGAATTCCTGATTAAGAACTATAAAATAGAAGCTACCTGATTCACCTCCGAAAGGTTGATAATCTTTGTGCAAGAGAGATAGTAACTCTCCCAAGACACTTGCCATATCGTGCCCCCATTAGCGTTTGGAGTTGGCTAATATGGCGTTGAGAATCCATTGCATGAGACTCATTGACCGTATTCTGATTAGCTATTGGGTGTGTACCTAAGTTAGCAAGCAAAGGTTTTCTTCTCTAAGCCAACTTCCATAGGGTTAGTGTGTTGTGCTTGAAATATTATATATCTTACGTGTTTTTCGTGTTTTCATCCCTGGAATTGACAAAAAAATGAAATACTGAAACTGGGGAAAACAAATCAAATAGATCAAATAACTCAGTGATAAACTTTGTCTGTGTCAAAACTAGTCTATCCTTGTCGAAAATTAGTCCATCTCAGAAATTGGTTGTATTTAGTTATCCTGCTCAGTCATTGAAAAACTCAGAACTTTTAGTCTCTGCTCTATGAACAGTCGTACGAGTCTGCTGGATTGTCATCCTATACCAAATTCTGTGTCGTATGACTATACTAAATTGTCGTCCTGAGCCCAATCCTCTGTCGTACGAGACCCAGTAGTCTGTCATCTTGAGCCACATCCTGTGTTGTATGAGACAAAACTGAACAAAATCATTTGTCGTCTGGGACCTACCCATTTGTTGTACGGTACTAGGCAACAACTCGTACGAAACATAACTATTGTCGTCCTGCACCTGTTATACAGTCGTACGGTTCCAGAAATACAGTCGTACGAGTCTCTGATTCTGTCAGTTGAGAACAGTCAAAACCTATCCAAAACAGTTTTACAGCAAGCCCAAAACTGGTTATCATCTTCCTGAGCATAAAACAACCTTGATAGTGTACCTCTGCAGTTGCATTGCACGATTTTGTTGATCATTTCTGAGCTAGTTCAAATGAACATTTTATCAAACCTAAGTCAACTTAGATAACGTCTTACACAGGATATATCGTTCCTGAAACCAGACCAGATCTTAAGTTACTTCTCCTAATTACTATGTTAAATGAACTACTAGCTACAATTTGATCTTGACTTCTGCAACACATCCCGCTCTTGGTCCTGTCGGTTAGAAATGCCTGTTCAAACCAGAAGCTCTCGCAACAAAATAGACAAAGCAAAAGAGACACCCTTTTCAACCAGAGACAATCCATTCTTTATGGGAGACCCTTTTTATGATAAACTGTCCTCGTCACAGATACCAATTTATGACATACCCATCTTTGGTTAGCCCATATCTCCCACCATGTCTGAGGAAAGACAAGAAAAAGAAGCTAGTAAATGAAACACCCATGAAGATTTCAGCAATCAAGCCATTGAAAATGATTCATCAACTGAATTTGAGCTCCTTGAACCTCCTAAAGATGAAGTACATAGGTGTTAGAATAATAAAGAATTCTAGAAAATGATGAAGGTCATCATGGCTAGGGAAAAAGAAGACTATTTCCTAGAATTAGCAAAACAAGGTGCCAAACTCCCTACTGGTTATAATGTGGAGATACACCATGGGGAAAAATGAGCAAATAGATGCAAGCACTACAAACTATAGTCACAAGAATAGAAAACAAAGATAAAATGCCAAAACAATATTCTTTGGACACAATATGCCCATTCCCATTTGACAAAAACCTTTACATGTCTCCATTTCCTTCACGAGTTGAGATCCCAAAATTTGACAAGTATGATGGTACCTCAGATCCTCAAGATCATGTCAGAGAGTTTTGTGTCACTTGTATGGAGTTTATGCATGATCAAACGTATCTCATGCGCCTTTTTCCAAGGAGTTTAGGAGGTCAAGCAATGGAATGGTTCGCAAGCCTACCCAAAGGGATAAAAATGTTTGAAGAATTAATCCAACTATTTTTACAACAATACTCATACAACATTCGTCACCCAGTCACTATGATAAAACTTTGCAATACTAGACAAAAGACAGGAGAACCCTTTCTCACTTTCCTCCAATGATGGAGAAAGATGTTTTCTAGATATTCACGGACTATCCCAGATCTTGAGAAAATGGATATCTTCGTCAACAACTTAGTTCCTTAATTGAAATATAGTGTCCAGATGCAAGTACACCCTTCATTCAACAAAATTGTAGATAACACCCTCAAAATGGAAGATGTACTTATCAAAAAGGGAGATATATCACTTTGGAAAGAAACAATGCAAGGTTCTAGCTCTAAAGAAAAGGGTAAATACTGGAAATATAGCAAAGATAGCAACAAGAACATTGTTAGTGATGGAGTGGTAGATACTGTCCAAGCAAAAACAAAATCCATAATATTTAACTTGGCTAGTGGCACACAAGCACTCAAGGTAGCTGAAACTACAACAGAGAATCCCCCAAAGAAAACAAGAGAGTGGTTTAAAGACAAGCCTTGGGTCTCAAAGCCTAAGCGTGAGTTTACTCCTCAAGACGAGTCATATGAGTCAGCCTTTAAAACTTTATTGGCAAACAATCTGATAACATTACCAGACAACTCTAGACCATACGATCCAAAAATTAGGCCCAGATGGTGGAGAGAAAACGAATACTGTGACTATCATCAAAACAAGGGACATAACATAAACAACTGCCTGAAACTCCGGCATGAAATTCAAGATCTCATCAATGTAGGCAAGATCACTATTGGAAGCCACATGACTAATGCTGATCATAAGGCTTTTAAAGATCCCTTACCCAATTATGACCAAGGGGAATCCTCCAAATCCAAGGGAGGAGCTAGAGTCAATTATACTTACACTAATCATGATAATGTGATCAACATGATTGAATATGTACAACCTGAATATTACAATGTAATCCTCGTCCAAGATCACCAAAGTCAAGCACAGATTGCTAATGTTGTGACTCGCACTCAAAAGAAGATTTCCAGGAGATAGTTCCTCCACTTTTGATTAAACAACATCACAACTGCCAAATAAACAAATAGACACCATCATGGCCAAATTAAAGCAACTAGTTTCATCATCTTCTCCGAGTTATAGTATTGTGGAACAACTGAAGAGAACCAATTCTCAAATCTCCATTCTAGAATTACTTAAGATCTCCTCTGCCCATAAAGAGATCCTGGACAAGGCTCTACTTACCACCAGTGTTCCTAAAGATTTAGACGTCAGTCGGTTTCAATCTATGGTAGGTCATCTGACCTCCCCTCATTACCTCACATTCTCCGAAGAAGATGATAACTCACTGAGTCATCCACATAACCAGCCATTACACATTGAAGCCATGATCCATAAAAACCACGTTAAACGTGTTTTGATAGATGGAGGTGCTGGGTTGAATATTTGTACTTACAATCTATTAACACAGCTAGGATTCTCTGAAAATGTTATTGATCCAACAAAGAAAATAACAATCAAGGCTTACGATGAAGAAGAAAGAACTTCTAAGGGACTAGTATCATTACCAATCAGAGTAGGACCTGTGGAGAGAGATGTCATTTTTCAAGTCCCGGATCTTCATCTTTCATACAACATCTTACTGGGTAGACCATGGATTCATGAAATGAAAGCAATACCATCTACGTACCATCAATGCCTGAAATTCCCTTATAATGGAGTAGAGGTCAGTATTCCGGCCGATACAAGCTATACGTGCAATGCATTAACACAGGGTGCTGATGCTTTTGTTCCTAACAATAGAGTAGCTTCCGCAGCTGAAAGTTCAAAATCTCTGCTAAAAGATCTAGAAAAGAAAACGAAAATCACAAACACTGGCATGGATGGCTACAAGATAGAGCCTATACTCTCACTAACATCACTTCCTCCATCACCAAGACAGTTGGGAAAACCGTCAGAGGGTGTGAAGCCACAAATTTCAACCCCAAAGGTCATTTATGATGGCACCTTTATACAGTCCTCTACTTCTCTCGTAGGTGAAATAGAAGGGGATGCTGCTCTTAAATCACTTTTCAAAGAAGACAATGTAGATAAACAAATACAACATTGTACAATTTCTCTGATACAATATGTTCCAGGCTATAAGAAGCTTCAATGCATGGGATATTCAGGTGCTGGTCCTCTAGGTAAGCATCAACAAGGTATTGTTGAACCCATTCAGTTGCAAACCAAGCCTGTCAATGATAAAGCTGGACTAGGATATGATCCAAGAAAGCACTCAGATTAGAAATGCACACCTCACTATCAACATAAGTGGAAGAAGAAAGTACTACCTTTAACCATACAAGAGATTAATGTTCACCAGACTCAGGAAGAGTGTGACGTTGAACAACAAGAATTGCCCACCCAGGGAAAAGAAACAGATGGTAATCAAGTTCCAGTTGCATCAGCTATGATACCAAATGAAGTAGACTCTCTAGAGGATATGAGAGATGAAATATATAGAATCAGAGAATTGTTTGCACCACTGAACATTCCAGTCACATATACTGACAGACAACAAGTAGATGACTCAGAAACTGATTCAAATGAGTATGAATGGGGTCCAGATCACATCTTAGATACATCTACTACGGAAATGCTTGAAGAACTCAGGGATACCACAGATGATGCACAAGAGTTGATACACCTAAGAATGCAAAAGGAAATAGAAGAAATCAAATTAAAATGACAAGAAGACTATGACCGACAACTGAAGAAAGAAAGGACACAAGCAAGTCCTTCACCTACCAATCCTCCTAATGAGATAAGACAAATCAAGTACAGAACCACACAAGAAGAACTAGAAGCTAGAGCAAGAGAACCAGTCATCAATCCAGAAGAAGTTGAATGGAACAGACGATAGGGTTTAACAGAACCGTCAAAGACATGTCCACAAGTGTGTCAAATGCAAGCAATCAATGAACCAAATCACAAAGGAACTTGTAGCACCAAAGATGTGGTTGTTGATACTATATATGCCTTCACTAAACCACTTGAAGATGAGTCAACAACTTCATCCTATGAATCTGATGGCTCGGACAGGAGCTCTATCTATGACAACAACTATTCAACAACGCATTATGACTACTCTATCATGAATGATGAAATACTGTCTACTGTTATACCATGATATGTAGCCCAGTCTGAAGTAGGTGACAATGCTATAAGTAGGTCGGTTGAATTAAGTCCAATAAATACTAACATGAATGACGATAATCGTGTCGTAACTCTTCCTGGTCTCGAGACACATACACAAGGTAGTATTCTAGAACTCGACTGGTCGATCCGAAACAATGATGATAGTACCATGAACTCCCTTGAGCCTGCTCCAACCTTATGCTTAATACATCCGAAACTGATTGATAATACTCTTTATAACCAACCCTTGAACGTGCCTACTTTTTCCAATGACTATACACTAGCCTACTATCTCAATGCAGTTGAACCCATGTACTCTTCCACCTGTGAACGAAATGAAAACATGACTGAAGCAGATATCAAGTATCTTAGTCACAAAAACAAGAAAAACAAGAATAAAAGATCTGGTGGCGAAAACCATATTGTGGCGGTATCAGACTCTAAAAAAGATAAAATAAAGGATGAACCTAAAGGTGAAAACCTCTCTGAGGCGCCTGAAGGTGAGATACTTGATATGCTGCCAAGTCACTTCCAGGAGAGATCTTCCATATTGATCGAGCCAACTCAGCCAGTGAACATTGGGGGTCAAGAGATACTGCATATCATTCATTTAACTCAATCACTGTCAGTAGAAGAGTTAAAAGATTTCAGCAATCTGTTTTTAGAAAAGAAGATCAACTTTGCATGGACATACTCAGATATGCCAGGACTATATCTTGATCTCATCATGCATCATCTCTCTATTATGCTAGGAGTTAAACCAATCAAGCAAAAACTCCAAAAAATGCATCCTGATGTGGCACTACTAGTCAAGGCTGAACTAGAGAAATTGCTAAAAGCTGGATTTATCAGAGCTATAGACTACGCATAATGGATATCCAACATAGTACCTGTATCAAAAGCAAACAAATCTATTAGAGTTTTCACAGATTTCAGGGATCTCAACAAGGCATGTCCAAAAGATGATTTTCCATTGCCCAACATTGACATGATAGTAGATATGACTGCTAGATACGAGATGTATTCATTAATGGATGGATTCTTCGGTTACAATCAGATCAAGATAGCACCTAAAGATCAAGAGAAGACAGCTTTCACATGTGCATGGGGAACCTTCTGCTGGAATGTTATGTCGTTTGGTCTAAAGAATGCAGGAGCGACTTACCAAAGAGAAGTAACCACTATTTTCCATGATATGATGCATAAAAACATGGAAGATTATGTTGATGACACCCTGGTAAAGACTATGAAGAGATCTACACATATTCAAGAGCTAGGCCTCATATTAGATCGAATGGAAAGATTCAAGCTTCGCTTAAATCCGAAGAAATGTGCATTTGGGGTAACATCAGGAAAATTGCTCGGGTACATAATATCCAAGAAAGGAATTGAGGTTGACCCTAAAAAGGTCCAAGCTATAATGGAGATGCCTCCACCAAAGAATATCAGTCAGATGAGAAGTCTACAAGGCCGTCTTCAATCAATAAGGTGTTTTATATCTTAGCTAGCTGACAAAGCTCAACCCTTCACGAAGGTGTTAAGGAAAGGGATTCAATACAACTAGGATAAATATTGTGAGCTACATTTACAACAAATCAAAGAATATCTTGCTAATCCACCCATATTAATGCCACCGATTCAAGGTAAGCCACTAATCTTGTACATATCAGCTACAGATACTTCACTGGGGGCACTTCTGGCACAACAGGATGATAATAAAAAGGAACGAGCCATCTATTACATCAACAGAACATTGGTGTCATATGAAATGAATTACACTATAATAGAAAAAGCATGCTTGGCATTGGTCTTTGCATCACAAAAATTAAGGCACTATATGCTCGCACATTCTATTAAGCTGGTAGCTAAAATTGATCCACTTAAATATCTTCTAAGTAAAGCAATGCTTATAGGAAGATTGGCCAAATGGGTCATGGTCCTTATAGAATTTGACATTGAATATGTAGAACATACAACCATCAAAGGACAGGTTATCATAGACCAACTTGCTGAAGCTCCACTTGAAGATGATCAACCCCTACATATAGAATTCCTAGATGAATCAATCATGCACCTTACTAAACAATCATGGAAGATGTTCTTTTATGGGTCTTTTACTCAACATGGCTCTGGTGTCGGGATACTATTTATTACTCCCCATAAATACTCAATTCCAAAAGCTTACAAACTTCTCTTACCTTGCACAAACAACATTGCAGAGTACGAAGCTTTGGTAAATGGGATCAAGCTAGCCATCGAGTGGAAGATTGTGGAATTACACATCTATGGAGATTCTCAACTCATTATCAACTAGATTAATGACCTATATCAGATGAAAGATGAGAAACTAATGCCATACAAGAGGATGATGGATGATCTCAAGAAATATTTTACCTCCGTATCATTTCAGCAGATCCCCAGAACAACAAATAGAGAAGTGGATGCGATGGCTACTTTGGCATCTTTACCACAGCTACAGGAGTCTAATTTTCGCTTTGAATTCCTGGTGGAAGAGTTACATTACCCTGCCTATGATTCTCCTGAGTCTCAGGTAGTCTATTCTATTATTGGACATGACTCATCTCATTATAGCCACATTTACTCTTACCTACGTGACCAAGTCATCCCTGCCAATCTTCCCCGAAATGAAAAAAGAAACCTAACCCGAAATGCGTCACGGTACGTCATCATTGCTAATGACTTATTTAGGCAAGGTTTAGATAATACTTTGCTTATATGTCTAGAAACTGAGGAGTCCCAACACGCATTATCCGAAGTTCATGAAGGTGTTTGTGGATCTCATTCGAACGGTCTAAATTTAGCGCGAAAACTACTAAGGGTTGGATACTACTGGCCAGACATGGAGAAGGAAGCCATAAAATTTGCTGAAACCTGTGAAAAGTGTTAGTTACATGGGCACCTTATCCACGCTCCTGCAAGGGATCTTATACCATTTGTCACACACTGGCCCTTCCAACAGTAGCGTTTGATCTGATAGGCCAAATATATCTTGCATCATCTAATGGACATAAATTCATTATCATCGCCATTGAGTAATTCACTAAGTGGGTAGAAGTAGTTCCGCTCATCAAGGCAATATGCAAACAAGTAGCTCTCTTTATTCTTAATTATATCAACTGTAGGTATGGTATACCTTTGTCAATTATAATAGACAATGGAGGTCAGTTTAAGAACAAAGATCTAGATGAACTTTGTGAGAAATTTAAAATCAAACAACACTAGTCTTCAGTATATTACCCTCAAGGTAATGGACAAGCAGAGGCATATAACAAAAACCTACTGACTATCTTGCATAGAATAGTGAACAAATCTGGGAAGGATTGGCATTTGCAGCTCAATCCTGCATTATGGGCTTATAGAACAAGTATTAGAATACCTACTGGGGCTGCACCTTTCTCTTTGGTGTATGGGTCCGAAGTAGTATTACCTATTGAGGTAGAAATACCCTCTTTAAGAGTTTCCTTGCAAGGTCTTATTACTGAGGAAGACTATAGAATATCTAGGTTGCAAGAGCTCGAATTGCTGGATGAGTGTCGGCAAGTGGCGTTTGATCATCTCAGAGTATATCAAAAGCGCATGTCCCGAGGATATAACAAGAAAGTTCGACATCGAGAATTTCAGGTTGGTGACTTAGTTCTAAGAGAGAATCCTAAAAATCAACAGTTTCAAGACAACAAAGGGAAGTTTGAACCCAACTAGTTGGGTCCCTATATCATTACTGTAGCTTTTGGTTCTAGTGCTTATCAACTCTCAACATCGGAAGGAGAACAACTCCACAAGCCGATTAACACCATCCATTTGAAGAAGTTCGTCACCTAAATATTCTCTGCTCCAATGGCTTATACGACGAAAAAGGTCCTGAAGAAATCCTAAAAATCAGAAAAGTCCTGAAAAAAAATCCTAAAAAAATGAGAAAAAGTCTTGAAAAAATCATAAAAATCAGTAAAAAGTCTTGAAGAAATTCAAAAAAAAAAGAAAAAGAAAAATAGAAAAAAAGAAAAAAAAAAGGAAAAAAGAGAGAAAATGCCTTGGTGAAAACCTGGTAAACAGGCACCTTGGTGAAAAAAATGAATCTCTACCAAGCAAGTGAAAACCTAGTAAACAGGTGCCTCTTGTACTCAAAGCGCTCCATCTTTCAACGCAACGTTGGCATTCCCGCTTTTATGCATCTTTGCTTTCACTTGTACATATTTCAGTCACTTTCGTGACATCCTAGTTCGTTGGAACCCTCATGGCTTGAAACCGATCAATGTCCTAGTCTTAGGTAATTGACAAGAGCACATTACATGTCCTAAGCAGTATCAACCAAGTCAACCTTACGTCAGTGAAACCTGGTCGTCCACTCTGAGTCAGTTACCTGTCTCCTGACTATTGAAGAGTTTTATCACTGAGTTAACAAGCAAAACAACATAACGGAAAACAATCACTAAACAGTTTGAGATATGCATGGAAATTTTCTTTGTATATTGTCTTTTATATTGGCTTTTGATTATTATCCCTCTGAGTAACTCGAGGAAGTCTATTGTGACTAAGAGGAGCAAGGATTGGGGGCATTATATTTTCTTGTTTGCTGCTTGTAGGAATGATCCCAATGATCTGGAAACATCTAAATTAGCTGGGTGTCTGTGATAAGAGCCTCCACATCAAGGTGGAACCGCCTCACATACCTCGACTCCGCTTATTTGAATGCTACAGAGAGGTTCCCATCATTCCTTTGTTCGTTTTGAGGGAATTTCTTTATCATGCAATTTGGGTCCATGCGTAATTTGTCCAAGGATATGAACAAAAAAAAAGGGGTCATTGCGGATAAGATAATTAATATTGCACATGCAAAGAAAGGAACTCTATTCTGCCTACTATAATTGTAAAACGCTTAATGATGATAATTAAGCTTTTCAAAATCCAGTGACTAGGTTTAGGTTGCATTTTGCATCTCATTTTGCATTTCATTCTGCATCTTGTGAATTTAGAGTGATTTCGGTATGGTAACACTAATCTCTGTATCGTCTGAATGAGAGTTGGAATAATCATCATTTCTTCACTAAGTGGTCTCTTTTCATCATTTCTCCGATCAAGTACTTGTGTTTTGAGATGTTAGTTGCATACATAAACATTAAATATAGAGTCATACATTCACTATAATTCATTTGCATTCATCTTATTGAATAGAAAAATGAAACACAATTGCATTACTCATTCACATTCATTTATTTGCATATGAAAAGAAAGAAAAATAGACATCCATGATCATTTGCATTACATTCATCTATATTGAAAAGATATGAATACATATAGAATTAAACATATAGAACAACATCTCATCATCAATCAACACAAGTATGATGAAATCAAATCAAGAGCTTGTAAATTGGCTATCCTGAGTCCATTTTCGGGATCGAAATCAAAATCTGACTTCAATTCTCTCATCGAAATTTCACAACATTGACCACTTAGCGCTTTCATTAACTGCTCATTCTCTTCTTCAATTTGCGCTCAATTTCTTATCAATCAATGCAAAATTTTCAAAAATTCCTCTAAATCAATTTGTTCTCAAAACAACTTATCATCGCTTAAAAAATTCCCTACAATCACTGCGCAACCCTCACTATCTTTCGATTTCACTCCCGAGGGGGCATACTCGTGACCTTATGATTTCACATCTTCAAATGTCGAGAAAATTTTCAAATCTTCATCGAAAGTCGAGCAAAAAAATCTTTTTCAACTAAAGAAAATCAATCAATCAAATCCTTATTGTTAAGGGGCATCTCATCTCCATTGCTTTATATCAAGTTGAGATTTCTCAATCATCTGAATCAAATCAATCGCTAGGGGCATATCAGTTTCATCACTTCAAATCAAGCTGATATTTGTCTTTTATCTGAATCAATCTCTTAATGTTAATTAGTTTCATCTCTTTTCATCAAGCTGATTATTCATTTAAACTCAATCAAGGGTTTAAAGAGTTTCTTTGATCACACTCAATCTAAGCAGGTGTTCGGTTTTCATTTCTTGATCAAGCTGAACAGTTTATCTTCATCGTATCTTGATCAATCAAGTTCAAGGTTGATTTTTATCATCACTCACTGTGTCTAGATCAATCAATTTCTAGATCAGTAAGATCTGCTTCTTGATCAATCAAGTTCAAGTTCGTATCTTTTGTTTTCTACCATTCCTAGTTCAATCAAGTTCAGGAATGGTATCGCTTTAATCAGACTTCATTCAGCTTCGTCGCTTCGAATCAAGCTAAATACCTCGCTTTTCATCTAGTTCGTGATCAATCAAGTTCATAACTGGTATCTCCTAGACATCAACTATTCTTTGAACCAACACGCTGCTCGCACATTAATTCAAAGAGGGGCAAATGTAATACCCTAAAAATGGTCATCTAAAATATGGGCCCCTAATCTCGACAACATCACCAAGGTCCCAACCAAAGGCAATTAAATCAATCTTGAGCACACAATTAATTCTTTAATCATCAATGTCACATGGCAAAATCAATCACTCAATATTAATTAAATATTTATTTAATTAATAGATCATTCCAAGTAAATCATTTTGAACAATTATCTTATTTATTTTATTAAATATCCTAGCATATTTAATTAAATAAATCAAATTGCCATAAATCTTCAAAAAAGGAAACAAATCAAGAAAGAGGAAGTAATTCAATTAAATAAATCAATTGAGCAAAAATCTTCAAAAAAAGAAATTGATTGACCAAAAAGGAATTAATTGAGAAAAGAAATCAATTAAAGACAATTTTGAAAAACAAATTAAAAAATTGATAAATAATCTCAAAGAAAGCAATTAAAGAAATTAAATCTCAAAATTGAATGAAATAGAGAATAAATTAGTTTTTTTTCTTCTGATTTTAATCTTAATTTTAGTTCAACTTCCTTTAAAACTGATCTAAAAGCATCCAATCACATCAATTCACCTAGATTGTGCTTCCTCTTGGAAAATCTTGACTGCTCATCATCATTTGATCTTAGCCGTTGGTTTCTTTCTGAATTTTCTATAAATTCAGGCTCATCTCTCATTCAAAAGAGGCTAGAGAATATATTGTTATTATACTGTTTTTGCTCTAGGATTTCATTGAGATATTGCATATTAATTGTTTCATATTGATTAAATCATTTAGTTTAATATTACAAAAATATTGTTAGATTAATATTCCATCCATCTAGCATTCATCATGTTCATATAGATAAAATCCTTCGTCTTGATGTTGTCTAGTCACTGGTATTGCTTATAATCTAAGAGCAATCTTATACTCACATCTTTTAGAAGGCAATGGGTCGATTTGTTATGGTTTATTATTCATTGATTATATTTGATTAACCATGCATGTAATGACTTGATTGAAGTGTTGTGCTTACAGATACAGATCACTTTTCACACACACAAATGTTAAATATTTGAATATGAGAAAGAAGGGGTATGCATTTCCTTTATCTACATCTTTCTTTTCCTACAAAACCAATAGTGCTGCCAAGGGGGTTGAGAAGATCCTAGATGAATTTCATTTTCAATATTTTTTGGCGAGGGTTAACTTTGACAACAAAGAGTATGTGAAACAATACTTATATGGAGCCAAGAGTTATATGCATCGTCTAGATATTGAAGATTTATAGAAGGATTGCTTAGAGGATAGTGAGGTGTATAAAAGGAGTTTCATGAGGTTGAATTTGGAACAGATTCAAGCCTTTGGTATCTCTTTCAATGTTCTTGATGATGCAAAGGAAGATGAGGTTATTGTTGGCCCGAAGTATCATGCTCTTGTTGCCAAGCCCCCATCCAAAATTGATTGGTCAAAAAATCAAATTTCAGATTTGATTGTTCGTATTGCCCCTATTTTCAAAAGAACTTTGGATTGGTTAAATGGAAAGTGGAGACAAAATGCCCATCCTACTCAAGAACAAAACTCCTTATTAAGGAGATAGAAAGAGGTCATGTCTGCCACTACTGTGAAGGTGTTTGTGGATAAGTCCACAACAAAATCATCTAGTCAAATCTCACAATCGAGAGGTAATGGTGATAAGCCTAAGGAAACTAGAACTAAGCTTAAAGCAATTTGTGAGAAAGATGATGGATCTGTATGGACTAAAGGGGAAAAAAATATTTGTTGACTTTGAAGCCATTTACCAACAAATAATTGATGATAGTTCTTTCCCTCCACTCTTGGAAATTTCCACTTCTTCTATTTAGAATACCCCCATGAATACTCAATCAATAGAAGTTATGAAGAATACAGATGCTGCCAATAAGAGTGCAAAACTTGAGACCTCTTCTCCAGCATGGTCAAAAATGGAAGTAGAAAATAAGAGGATAAGTGTCTCTCCCATGATAGATGAGATCGACACTATTGCTCTGTTGTTGCAAGGATCTCGGAAACCAAAGAAGGTGAAAAGAATTTCTCAGATTATCTTTGATTCTATTTTCGAACATCAATTGTTAGAGATTGTAGATCATGTGAGGGATATGAATGAGAATGAAATAGTAGAAACCGATTATAAAATCAGCCATGTTAACATGAGACCATCTACCCTAGAAGGGGATGTGTATTATTCTAATATCTCAGTTAATGCATTGATTAAGAGAGCCAAGGAATAGAAAAAGGAAAATTTGGAGTTGCAATCTCAAATTTAGTCTTTAAGCAATGTTATTTCATCAGTTATAAATCCTGTCATCGGAGAAGCTTCAAGCTCAAATATTCAAGGAATTGATCCTGATACTATCCAAAAAGTTAAAAATAATCTCGGATATGCCAAAGTTTTCGGTGAATGGATAGATGAATTATATCAAGGTGGTATTCTCTATCTCACCAAATTCAGGCGACTGTACATTAATGTAACTAATAAGAGAAAATAATTGGTGGTTGAGCTTCAACAGATCAGAAAGGAACATGACAACACATATGTACTTTCAAAAAAAATAATGGAACTCCTTTCATTAAGTCATGTTGTGTTAATGATAGAAAAGATGGTAGAGAATCCTAAGGAAATTGACCCTACCTGGTTCAAAGCTTTAGAATGGAAGGTGACAATTTATGATGATTACATAAAAGACATTAATAAGATATTGGAACAATACTTTGAGATCTTGGTGAAAATAAGGGAAAATTTCAATGCCTTGGAAGTAGACCTCGTGGATAGGTTCGAGGAGAATGTGCAATATCTCAAAGAAATGACAAAGCAATACAAGGAAATATATCATAAAGAAATCGAAGATACTCAAATAGCCACCTCGGATGCATTCAGGAAGCTAAGAAATCTATAGGTGTATGTAGTGTCATTTGCAGCGGAGATTGATAATATACATAGGACTCTTGCAGAAGCAAATAATACTATTGGCATTTTTGATGATTAAGTTGTGATTGTCATTGATGGACACACACTTGCATTGAAACTACTTTTATGTATGAGTTATGCTCAACCGACAATTGTTCCAACCGGTATGATGCATTATAGTCCTTCGACTATTGGTGTTTTGCAGAAAGTGATTACCAATCTGAAGCGGTATGTTGACCCCAAGCGGTTCGAGGAACTCAAGCGGTAGGAAGGATCAAAGTGGCATAACACATATTTCCCAATCTTCATTTTTTCAAACCGGCAACTGACATTTTGCTTGAACTGGTATTTTGAATGAACTGGTAATACTTTGTGATGAGTTACGAACCAACATTTTGTGATGAGTTACCATCCACTGATTGTTTGATGGTGCCGACACTTTAACAGTGCTTTTTGTGTTGTGTTACTAGATACGTCTAGATGCATTGAACCTAGGAAATTGTATTGTAATCCTATTGGACTGACATGAAATCAGATTCCTTTATAAGGACATCATGTCTAGGGTTTTAGGTTGTTGTTGCAGTTAATGTTGTTGCTAGGGTTTAAGGTGGTTGAGGAGTCAGAGAGAGTATGAATGTGTAGATGACTAAAGTAATGCTACAATGCATTAGGAATGAGCTATCAAGGATCTAACCAAGCAATCTGTGCTATTTGCTAGATCACTTACTTGTTGATTACTCACATCTTCGACAAGTCTATAGCCCTTAACCGGGTAGGCCCAAAAGCCTTTTGTAAATCCTCTAACAAGGTGGTTCACATATGTGGATCTAAAATCCTGTAGCAAGGTAGTCTTTAATTGGACTTATCTCCTAACAGAGATTGAGATTCCTAACAAGATCTGTTTTGGTAAAGAACATTGTATGACCTTAACCGGTTTGACCTTAACCGATCTGGTTCCTATTCTGCAGATAGTTACTTGTGAGTTCTATCTCACTGTGGTTTTTCCCATTTGGGTTTCCACATCAAAATCTCTTGTGTTATGGTGTTTGTGCTTTTGTGGGTGAATGCATTATTTTCTATTTGGTTTGCATGTGTGCTAACCAGTTTGGCTGCTAAATTGTTTTACCGGTTTACTGTTAGTCTTGCAAAGTGTTCAAGTGCAAATATTTTTGGCATACTAATTCACCCCCCCTCTTAGTATTCATCAAATACCCTTCCAAAATGGAAAACGAGGCTATAGATTACCAACACAGTAGGGAGAAAAAAATTCACCATAATTGTCACCAAATATCGCTAGTGCTGGCAAATAATCAGGGCATAGGAGGCAGTACAAGACCAACGGTAGGTGGAAGTGGTCGAGGTCAAGGATGCTGGAGATGGGGTGGTTGTTTAAGTTGCATGGTTTTAATTGCTTTCTTGCTATTGGTCATTATGAAATTTTAAAAGACTTGGTTTTAAAATGGTTGTCTTCAATAAACTGTTAATTTTATGCTCTTTAAATAGTAGGACATGAATTAAATCTAGGATCTTTTGGGAGAACTTTGATTTTCTCATTAGAGAAAAAAGACTTATGTTACATTTCAAATATTTTATATTTTTTCAGTTAATTTCAATATAGAAAAGACACTGGTGGATCCCAAATATGCATGATATTTGAATTATGGTAAATGGATTCACTTTGCTTTTGCTAAATATTTTATCAATGGATTATCTGGTATTGGAATGGTGAATGCTTAATTAGTATTTATCATTGTGAAGTATTTATCTGTGAATAATGCTTTCATGGTGATGAGTTATTATTATTTGAAAATTGAGTAGTTTAAAATTGATTTTGCATTTGTGTGCCTTTTGAAGCTTTCTGGTTAAAAGAATTTCCTTAGTTTACTTTCTGGTTAAAAGCAATATTATATAGAATATCATTCATTGAATATTTGATGAAGGTAGTTGCCACTTTTTAAAATAAGTAGAGAAGTAGTCATAGACATATGATTGAGACTGGTTTGACTGTGGTTACATTTGTCACCTTTGTGGGCATAAAAATATAGAGTTAGGCGATAAATCTGTTAACCAACAGATTTTTGGCGACTCTGTTGGGGAAGAAAGACCAACTGTTTGTTATCATGAATTGTTTCTATGTTGATAGATATGGTCCTTCCTAGGCATGATGGAACTACCCTTCATCCTAATAAATATTGGTTGGTTTTCAACCAGGAAGATATAGTTGTAGGTATTCGGTTTCTTGCTTGGAAACAAAGACGAATTGACCGCCGATATCATAAAGTTGATGAAGTATTGGAAAAAGAAGAAGAATTTAGAGAAAACTTCATACGTTTGGACAATTCTTAAGAAGGTGTGATAATTGAAGCTGATGAAATTCCTCCAGTGCAGGCCCCTGGGAATTATTTTAATAACAAATCTTTGACTGAATGATCAGTAAATAGAAGTTGGTGACTTTGAGCTTTATTAACTTTTTTTTAAATTATGGCTTCCAAAAGATATACTAGAGGTGATAAAAAGAAGGGGGTTGTTGATGAGGATTTCAGTTGAGAATGGGTGTCTCAAACTTTTTGGTTGAAATCTCAAACAGATGGCACTCAGTCTTTTAAATGAGTAGTTCGTAAAAGTCACATTGTCTGAGCGATAAGCTTTTATCAATGAGACCTTGCTAGAGTCTTGCCGACATGGAGCGGTTTCGGTGTAACATCAGAATTCGCTATGATACTCGAAGTAGTCAACCGAAGTTATGTGCTACATCAACAAGCCTGAGTTCGATATAGCTTTGGCGAAGATGAATATTTTGATGTATGTTAGCATTTTGGTAAGACATATGAAGGAGTGTTACGAAGTCTTGCTTTGTGCCGATAAGACCATGTCATGAAGATATTGTTGAAGTCTTGTCGATGCACTATTGTTTTCGATGTGACTCAAAGGTTTTCTAAGACATTTCAACAAGGGAGTCGAAGCCACAGTCTATGCCGAAAAGCCAATTTCCAATATTGATAAGACTTTAGAGTGGTTTGGGTGAAATAGATCATTTCGTTGAGACTTTGGAGTCTAATAAGAGACTTGTGAGGGACCCACTATCAAGGATCGAATATTGGGTAGAACAAAGAAATGACAACTAGTGAGTTACACTTCCATCAGGAGCTGATAAGTCGATAAGGTGGTCTTGGTGGGGACCACGATTGACTTATGCTAACATGCTAAGTTGGAAGCCGATAATTGGTTTGTGTTGGAGTATTTGTCGATAGCCTTTGAGATTCAGTTGGGTCCGTGATGGACTCATGTTGACCTACCAAGTTGTCTATTGGTGATTAGTTGAAATTGGAATGATTCAAAAGAAGCGATGGTGACAACATGCATGTTATTAACATTCTGAGAAGTTTGATGGTTGGAGGATGGAGTAATTGAAATGAATTTTTTTTCAACATAGACATTTAGACATCTGGAAAATAGTTGCAGTTGGGGTCAGATCATGTGCAAATGATTTCTATCATTGTGCAAAGAGGATTGTAGCAATCGATTGGTAGTTCTATAAAAGTTGAATTGAAAAGCCGATTAAGATTGTAATCTTTTGTACTACTACCTGAACACAGATTAGATCAAAGGTCTGAAACTTGTATGTAATAGTTTTACTGTAATACAAGGGATCACTTTGGTGTGTGGGTTTTTCACCCGTAAGGGTTTTCCCACGTGAAATCTAGTGTATATTTCTATGTCGGTGTTTTTTATGTTGCTTTGTTTGTCTTGTATTGTGTATCTTAGATGTTGTAATTCGAATTGAAACTCACATCTTCTTTACTTCTCTAAGAAATTAACATTAGGAAGGTGTTTTCCAACTCTCCTTTCCTTACAAGTGGTATCAGAGCCTGGCTAGTTGTGTTATCCATGTGGGTAGGATGGGTTTTTTGTGTTAATTCTGTCATGGAAGTTTTGCAGAGGTTTGTTTGAAATTGTAGACTAAGATGACGAGCACATCAGGAAGAGTGGACATTGAGAAATTCAATGGCAACAACTATGAGTTGTGGAAACTCAAGATGGAAGACCTGTTGGTTGATAGAGACCTCTGGGTTGCACTATTTGGATAAAAAACATCAGACATGAAACAAGAAGATTGGTATCTCGTAGATAGGAAGGCCAAAGGGCTGATTAGATTATGCCTTATAGATTATGTTCTCTTGAATGTTCATGAGGAGAAGACATCAACTTTGTGGATGAAACTTGGTGATATTGATCAGAGAAAGTCTCTAGTAAATAAGTTGTTCCTAAGAAAGAATTTATACTCCTTGAAGATGAGCGAAGGGATATCTATGCTAGATCATTTAGATGCTTTCAACATAATTGTTGCACAATTAACTTCCATGGAAGATAAGATTGAGGATCAGGACCAGTGTATGCTTTCGTTGTGTTCCTTGTCGGACACATGGGACCATCTGGTGATCATTATTGGGAGTACAACAACCACTTTCAAAATGGAGGATGTGGTTTCTTCACTACTCTCAAAAGAGGCACGAAGAAAGTATTTTGAAATGGCCAAGGAGGCCCTTGTTGTTGGAGGCAGATCAAAAGAGAAGGGTAAACAGAAGGACAAGAAGTCCAAATCCAAATTAAAGGAGAGATCAAAGTCTCCTAGGAAGAAGTCCAAGGTGAAATTCTAGAATTATGGGTAGACTAGCCATATCTGAAAGGATTGTAAAGAGGAGAAAAAGAAGAAGAAGAAGAACTCTTCTGATACTGAATTTGCTCATAGCAATGCAAATGCCTTCATTACTGCCTTGGCAACAAAAACAACTAATAAAGTCTGGTTGATTGATTCTAGTGCAGCTTTCCACATGACATCTCATAAAAAATGGTTTTCCAAGTATGAAGAGTATAATGGTGGAAAGGTTTACGTGGCCAGTAATTCATCTCATGAAATTGTAGGTTGAGGAAGAGTCAGAATTTGGTTTCCTATTGGAATAACGAAGGGAATTGATGGCGTAATGCACATACAAGGTCTGGCTCATAATTTGCTTTTTGTTAGTAAGCTAAATGATGTTGATGTATAAGTATTATTCTCAAGGGGTGGTTGCAAGATGACTAGAGGCTCTATAGTGCTAGCTAAGGGTGCAAGGATTGGTACTTTGTTCAAGCTGGATGCACAGTCTGTTCAATGTAGCAGTGTCTCTTGAAAGTTAGAGAAGGCTACCTGGAAGAAGAACATTGCAAATTCAATGGAGGTTAAACTTCCTGTTGAGAATACCATGCTTTGGCATCATAGGATCAATCACATAGGAGAGAAGGACCTAAAAGCTCTGAAAAACAAAAAACTTGGTAGAGGGGATTAATGATTGTAACTTTGAATTGAATTTTACAAACATTGTATATATGGAAAGCAACAACATGTTTCATTTTATTCTGGTCCTCATTAATCTTATGGTTTGTTGGATTATATTCATTCTGATGTATTTTGTCCAGTTAATGTTCCTTCATTGTCAAATTCTAGATATTATGTTTCTTTTATAAATGATTATTTGAGAAGGGCATTTGTGTATTTTCTAAAAAATAAATTAGAAGTGTTCAGTCAGTTTAAGGAATTTAAAACCTTGGTTGAAAATTAGACTGGTAGGAAAATTAAATGCATAAGGATTGATAATGGTGGTGAGTTTTGCTCTGTAGAGTTTGATCAATTTTGCAAAGACCATGAAATTAAACAACATAAGACCACACCTTACACTCCACAACAAAATGGAGTTGTTGAAAGGATAAATAGAACATTGATGGAAAAGGCAAGAAGCATGTTGAGTAGTGTTTGTCTAGAGCAAAAATTATGGGCTGAGGCTGTATCTACAACATGTTATTTACAAAATAGATCTCCCACTTCAGCGTTGGTGGATAAAAAACCCATGGAAGCATGGTTTGGTAACAAGCCCTCTCTGAGACATATTCATGTCTTTGGATGTGAGGCATATGCGTATGTGTTTGATGTAAATAGATCTAAGTTCGATAATAAAGTTGTTAAGTGTTTCTTTATTGGGTACGACTTGGGAGTGAAAGGATACAATCTTTAGAATCTGGTAACTAAGTAGGTATTGTACAATAGAAGTGTTATCTTTCATGAGCTGAAGAGAACCTCAGTTGATATGCAGTCTGAAAAGATAGAGAAAGAGGAAGTAGAAGTTGAAATTCCTCTAACTCCAAAAAAGGAGGAACTTTGAACTCCATGTGTGCCTGAAAGTGAGGAGAGCTCAAGCAACTCTGATAGTTTTGGTCAAGAAGAAGAACAAGAACCTCCACCTTAGCCATTAAGGAGGTCTACATGAGAGAGAAGACAACCTCATAGGTATGGTTTCTCATTTTTGGATACAAATTGTGCCTATGCTTTGGTTGCTAACATTGATGAGCCTAGGATTGTGAAAGAGGCAATATAAATGCCTGATTTAGATTCCTAGTTGGAGGCCATAAACGAAGAAATGGCTTCACTAAAGAAGAATGAAACTTGGGATCTAGTGCCCTTGCCTGAAGGTAGAAGACCTGTTGGCTGCAAATGGGTATTTAAAAAGAAAATTGGTCTGGATGACAGTGTGGAAAAGTATAAAGCTAGATTGGTTGCGAAGGGCTATTCCCAAGTTGAGGGAATCGATTATGGAGAAATATTTTCTCTTGTAGCAAAGCTGACATCTATCAGATTTCTTTTGTTGCAGCAACATATGACTTTGAGATTGAGTAGATGGATGTGAAGACATTGTTCCTTCATGGCAACTTGGAGGAAGAGATTTATATGTCTTAGGCTAAGCATTTTGTGGTAAAAGATAAAGAATCCTTGTTCTGTAAGTTGAAAAAGTCTCTTTATGGTTTGAAACAATCACCTAGAATGTGGTACCACAAGTTTGACACCTTTGTGTTGTCTCTGAGGTTTGTATGATCAAAGTCTGATCATTGTGTGTATTACAAGATTGAAAATGATAGTTTACTTATCATTGCTCTATATGTGGATGACATTTTTTTTATTGAGAATAATAAGGGTATGATTTTTGACTTAAAATCTCAGTTGTCAGCATGGTTTCAAATGAAAGATTTAGGTGCATCCAGGTATATTCTGGGGATGGAAATTAGCAGGGATCGAAAGAATAGAAAGGTTTGGCTCAATCATAGCAAGTACATTAGTATTGTCTTGGAGATATTTAACATTTCAGATTGCAAGTAGTTAGTTATTCCGGTGTTGCAGGGAACGAAGCTTTCTGTTGAAGATTGTCCAAAATCTCCATCTGAAAAGGAGGACATGACCAAGGTGCCTTATGCAAGTGTAGTTGGCAACCTAATGTATGCAATAGTTTGTACAAGGCCAAACATTGTCCAAGCAGTGGGAATATTAAGTTTATTTATGGAAAACCCAGGAGGAGCGCATTGGGATGTCATGAAGAGAAAGTTTAGATACTTGAAGGTAACTCTTAGTATGCTCTGTGTTACCATGGAAATTCATTTAGATCATAGAGGACCATAATCATTCACGGATATGTGGATTTTGATTGGGCAGGGGACATTAATGATAGGAGATCCACCAATGGATACACATTCACATTGAATGGTGGTGCAATCAGTTGGATGAACAAGCTACAATATGTAGTCACTTTGTCCACTATAGAGGTAGAGTACATGGCAGCAACTCATGTTTGTCAAGAGGCTATTTGGCTTAAGTGTTTGTATTCTGATGTTGGGTCTAATGTAGGACACATTTCTATTTGTTGCAACAGTCAGAGTGTCATTTGTTTGGCAAAAAATATCAATTTCCATGCTAGGATGAAACATGTTGATGTACAATATCACTTTGTTCGTGACATGGTGGAAGATGGAAAGGTTAATCTGGAAAAGGTGAATACTCTAAAGAATGTTGCAGATGCATTGCCAAAAGATGTGAACACGACAAAGTTCAAATAGTGTGCAAATTCGATGGGCCTTGGAGCCCATGAATCTCATTAATTTTTTAAGTGTTCTGTAGATACCAATAAGTTATTTGTCAAATGGGAGAATGTTGAGAATGGGTGTCTCAAACTTACTAGTTGAAATCTCGAAGAGATGACACTTGGTCTCTGAAATGAGTAGTTTGTAGAAGTCACATCATCTAAGTGATAAGCTTTTGTCGGTGAGACCTTGCTAGAATCTTTCCGACATGGAGCGGTTTCTATGTAACATAGGAATTCGCTATGATACTCGAAGTAGTCAACCGAAGTTATGTGCTACACTGACAAGCCCAAGTTCTATATATCTTTGGTGAAGTCTTGGCGAAGACCAAGATTTTGATGTATCCTGGCATTTTAGTAAGACATTCAAAGGAGTGTTTTGAAGTCTTACTTTGTGCCAATAAGACCATGTCGTGAAGATATTGTTGAAGTCTTACTGATGCACTATTATTTTCGGTGTGACTCAAGGGTTTGCTAAGACATTTCAACAAGGGAGTCGAAGCTGCAGTCTATGCCGAAAAGCCAATTTCCAATATTGATAAGACTTTAGAGTGGTTTGGGTGAAAGAGATCATTTCATTGAGATTTTGGAGTTCATTAAGAGACTTGTGAGGGACCCACTATTGGGGATCAGAGAGTGGGTAGAATAAATCAATGAGAACTAGTGAGTTACACTTCCATCGGGCATCGATAAGGTGGTGTTGGTGGGGACTACTACTGACTCATGTTGACATGCTAAGTTGGAAGCCGGTTGGAGTATTTGACAATAGCCTTTGAGATTCAGTTGGGACCACAATGGACTCATGTTGACCTGTAGAGTTGTGTGTTGGTGATTGATGGAAATGGGATGACTCAGAGGAAGCGACAGTGACAACATGCTTGTTATTGACAATCTGAGAAGTTTGAGGGTTGGAGGATGGAGTAACTAAAATGAACTTTTTTTCAATAGAGACATTTAGATGTTTGGAAAATAGTTGCAGTTGGGGTCAAATTGTGTGTGGATGATTTCTATCATTGTGCAATGAGGATTGTAACAATCGATTGGTAATTCTTTAAAAGTTGAATTGAGAAGCTAATTAAGATTGTAATCTTTTGTATTGCTACCTGAACAAAGATCAGATGAAAGGTCCAAAACTTGTATGTAATAGTTTTATTATAGTACAAGGGATCACTTTGGTGTGTGGGTTTTTCACCCTTAAGGGTTTTCCCACATGAAATATGGTGTATATTTTTATGTTGGTGTTTTTCATGTTTCTCTGTTTGTCTTGTATTGTGTATCTTAGTTGTTGTAATTTGAATTGAAACTCACATCTGCTTTACTTCTCTAAAAATTTAACATTAGGAAGGAATTTTTTCGCACTCTGTTTTCCTTACAATTTCAAATTCTTAGAATCTGTTAACTTTTTCATCTTCCCTCCTAATCAAAAAGTTAAGTTTGTTAGTAGGTCATCCTCCCCTCCTATATCTACCAAACTTGGGAGTTCAAATACCTCTTGTCAAGCTCTTGTCTTACATGACACTGTACTACCCCTCCAAGTCAATTTCTTGATTCATAATCCCGTAGTCATGGCTCAACCTGTCCCTTGGGGAGTTGTGATAGGCCCTCTCACATTTGGAGTCAGGGATCAACTTCATTATTTACCTAAAGGTTTCAGGAAATTTGTACCCAAGTTTAGTGGGGATGGAAAGGTTTCTCATGATAAACACATGGAGGCCTTCTTTGTTGCATCTTCTATCTTTGCAGTGCAACATGAAAATATTGCCATTGGTTGGTCTTGCAGTAGATTGATTTTATTCTTTGGTAGATGGTTCTATCAATAACTGGGATACATTGAGGAATACGTTTGAAAATAGGTTCAAGACATCAGAGGATGATTCAGTTTTGGTTGCTCAACCAGTGTCCATGAAAAAAAGTTCATGAGACAATAAGAGATTTTGTGGCCAAATTTAATAAATTGCATAATAGGATTATTGCAAATATGAGGCCTGGTGCCGATTTGTTGAAATTCATGTTCATCAACACTTACCACCTGATATAAGTTTCACTATTAAGAGAGAAGGTGCAACTGATGTGGATGCTGCTCAAACTTTGGCAATATTGATAGAAGATGACCTAATAGCTACTGGAAAATAGAAGAAGGAATTATAGACTAGTAAACCATTACCAGTAAATTCTACCAATCTAGTTATTCAAAGATTGGTCAATGACATAAGTACTCTGAAGTGGCAGATGTCGAAGGATCTTCCATCAACCTCATATCAATATATGCCTAGAAAAGATTATAACCACCAAGGATCTCACAATAAGACATTGTCCATAACTGTTCCAAATTAGAGGTTGGCAATTGAAGGACCCTCTTCTTCCAATATAAATAACCACTGTAATTTTCATCTGACCTCAGATCATGATGGAGCTACTTGTCCGGAGATGATAAGGTATACACAGATGCTCTTAACAAATGAACCTATCATTGAACCATATACAGACGACACGAGCTCATCCAAAGATGGCATCAATTTCTTTGAATATGTACTTGAAATGGAAGGAAAGGAAGATGTATTGGTTAAATTAGATGACTCCAATTGTGTCATATTCACCAGGACTCAACAGGAAAAAGGAGAACAAGCAAGTACTTCATCTACTGCAAAATATATTTTGATGAAATAAAAGAGATTAGAATAGATTACTCCCAAGGATACACAACCTGAGGTAATGCTTACTCCTTCTATTACTCATATCCCAAGTTCTTTTGATATTATATAGTTCTACAAGAATACTAGAATCCATATCTCTCAAGTTGAGTACCTGAGACTCAATCCTATAGAATTGGATAGGTTAGTCAAGTATGTTAAAGATAAAACCTTGTCACCCCAATGCAATGCCCAATTGTCCTGTGCAAATGAATTTTGTGTTGAAGAAAACATTTGCTCAAACTCTAAAAATGAACCCTCCATCTTGCAAGACCCCTTTGCTAAACCAGAACCCTTCTATGTGTCTTTATTCATTGTTGGGTTTAGGTTAAGTAATTGTATTATTGATTCCAAGGCTTCAGAAAATGTGACGCCTGCTTAAGTAGCGCAAGCCTTAGGGTTATCCATCACTTCCTCTCGGGGTAAATTCTATTCCATGGATGGTTCCGCAGTCCCTATTATAGGACAGATAAAAGATGTACAGGTAGCCCTAGTTGCTTTTCCCAAAAAGAGATTGAAGTTGACCATATTGGTTGCTGATATTCCTGCTAGCTATGGTATGCTCTTGAGTAAAATTTTTTGCAAAGAATTAGGAGGGGAAATACAAATGGATTGGTCTCATGCATTAATTCCATTGGAAGGGAAAAATATGTGTTTGAATGTTGAACCCAAGGCCAAGTTTACAATGCTTAAGTCCAAAGATCCTAGGGTAGACATTTTTGTTTGTAGAAACCGGGCCTGGTACTTACATGTGTTCTTACGTTCAAGATGAGAATTCAAATCATATTAGTCCTGACTTGGTAAATAAGTTATGGATATTAGAATTTGATGGAAGTTGTGCTAATGATGGATCGGGAGCAGGGGTAGTTTTGGTGTCACCTAATGGTTACAAATTCCCTTTTGCTTTTAAATTGGAATTTGCCAATACCAACAACAGGACTGAGTATGAAGCCTTATTACTTGCTCTAGGTTTGGCCAAAGAAAAAGGCATCAAGCAGTTGAGAGCCATGGGAGATTGTAAGTTGATTGTGAAACAGATCAAGAAAGTTTACACTGTAAAGAATGGCTGGCTGAAACATTACAGAAGTAGGGTTTGGGACTATATTGAAATGTTTGATGCCTTTTCCATTGAGTTTGTCCCAAGAAGTCAAAATACTAGAGCAAATTCCCTAACTATCTCAGCTTCATTACTTCTACCACATCTTGATTTTGTAGACAAATCCTTTCAAGTAGAGGTCATATATCGACCTAGTGTTCCTGACAACATAGAACATTGGCAAGTGTTCAATGATGATCAACAGATCATCGAATTCTTTGAAAATTCTCAGTCTTTTTCCCATTGCTACTTTGAGATAAGTAATGATGAAATTAATGATGTGTTGGAAGAATATATCCTTTCTCTTGACAGAAAGGAAGCCGAAGTTGTGCAGCTGAATAGTAACAAAATACCTAAGGGGTTAGTTTCTCTTGAAAATCTATTCAATAGGCATGATCAATATCTGAAACAAAAAATTAAATCCTTTGAAACATCTACTAAGTATGATCGAGTAAATATTGGGACTAAGGACGACCCTAAGTTTGTTTGTAGTGGTAAGTGTTGTTCCCTAAAGGAAAAAGAAAGATTTATTTCCTTGATATGTTATCAAGATGTTTTTGTGTGGAGCTATGCTGACTTGAAAAGGTTTAGGAACGATAAATTTCAACACAAGATTCCATTAAAACTTGGTGCCTCATCTTTCAGATGAAAACAACGCAGTTATAACCCTAAAATAGTTGATGCCATTTTAATGAGATAGATAAGATGCAAAGTGAAAATATTATTTATCTTATACATCACTCCACTTGGGTTGCTAATATAGTTCCTGTATGAAAGAAAAATAGAGAGATAAGGCTTTGTTTTGACTTCAGGAACTTAATCAAGATTCCTTAAAAAATAATTATGCGTTGCCAATCATGGGTCATATGCTACAGACAATAGCTAGCTCTAAAATTATGTCCATGCTTGATGGTTTATCCAGCTATAATCAAGTTGAAGTAGCCCCAAAAGACCAACATAAAACAACTTTCACTACCCCCATTGGTGTATTTGCTTATAATAGAATGTCACTCGACTTGATAAATGTAGGCACCACTTTTTAGAGGGCCATGGATTTGTCTTTTGGGTATCTCAAGAATAAGATCATTGTCATTTATCTGGATGATTTGATAGTGTATTCCAAGAAGAGGGTCGATCATATAAATGATCTTGAAGTAGTCTTGCAGCGATGTCGGGAAGAGGGGATTTCACTAAACCCTAAGAAATCTATTTTTGTTGTAGTTGAAGGGAAGCTTCTAGGTCACATTGTTTCAAGGGAAGGAATTAAAATTTATCCCAAGAGAGTGAAAACTATCATGTAGTTGAGATTTCCCACAAACAAAGATGGTATTAGATCCTTTTTTGGCTAGATAAACTTCTTGAGAAGATTTGTACCTGACTTTGCTGAGTTGACAAAACCATTTGCGAAAATGATTAAAAATCACCTTGTTTTTAAATGGAGTGCTGAAGGGAAACAATCTTTTGAGGATATAAAAGTGGCAGTTACAAACACACCAACTTTGGTACATCTAGATTTTACCAAATACTTTATCATATACAACTATGCTTTAGAACATACTCTGTTCGCTATATTGTTGCAGAAAAATGAACAAAGTATTGAAGCTCCCATCTCTTTTATGAGTATTCCTCTCAAGAAGTATGAACTCAAATACACTTCACTTGAAAAACATGCCTATGCCATTGTGAAAGCCCTAAAAAGTTTCATATTATATATTTTGCATTCCCATGTAATTGTTATTGTTCTTGAAATTGTTGTGAAAAGTATCCTTACTCGGCAAGACATTGGGTGTAATAAAAGGGGATCCTGGATAGCCAAAGTGCAATAATATGATGTAAACATCAGGCCTACCAATTTGGTTAGGGGAAAGGGTCTAGCCAAGATGATTGCATAAAGTACAACAATTGAAGAAGAAGAGTCATCTTTGGTTCTACTTGCTAGTACCACAGATGACTGGCTCTCTAATATTTCATATTTCTTAAAAAATGGTGATTGCCCTTCACATTTGTCCTCAAAGGAGAAGAGAAATTTCAAACTTAAAGCTAATAAGTATGTTCATTGGGAGGGAAATCTTTACAAAAAAAGAGTAGATGGCACTTTTCTGAGATGTGTTGATAAAGAACAACAAAAAAAGTTGTTAGAGTTCTTTCATAATGAGGCATGTGGGGGTCATTTCTCAGCCTCTGTGATAGCTTTCAAAATCCTTTGTCAAAATTTTTATTGGCTGAGAATGTTCAGAGACACTTATGAGTGGGTATTGAAATGTGAAAAATGTTTGATGTTTACTGGCAGACCTCACCTGGCTACTTTGCCTCTGAGACCTGTAGTCATTGATGAACCTTTTCAGTAGTGGGGAATGGATTTTCTTGGCCCAATTAATCCCAATTCTAGTGTCAAACACACCCATATCTTGATAGTTACATATTATTTTACTAAGTTGGTGGAAGCCATTCCTATGAAGCGTACATCTTCCGAGGTTGGATGTAACTTTTTAAAGGAGAACATCCTAGTAAGATTTGGGGTTCTTAGGAAGCTTGTCACTGATAATGCTAGTTAGTTTTCATCTTCTGAAATCATTCTTTTATGTTATGAACATGGTATGAGTCTTGCACATTCTTCAGATTATTATCCCCAAGGCAATGGACAAGTTGAATCTAGTAACAAGAATTTGGTTACTATCATTAAGAAGTGAGTAGATGAAAACGAGAGGAAATGACATAAGAAGTTGTATGATGCTCCGTGGGCCAATAGAGTAACATATAAAATAACCATTGGTTTATCCCCTTTCAAACTATTCTATGGAGTAGAGAGTGTCTTGCCAATACCCTTGGAGCTTTTCGCACTTAACTTACAAAAGGTTATAGAAGATGAGCAATCCAGTCTGTAGTAGAAAAAATGATCATGTATTTAAATAAATTGGAAGAGAAAAGGGATATAGTTATGGATAAGATTGCTCAACATCAACAAATGGTAAAGATTTTTTTTTTTGACAAAAGAGCCAAACAAAGGAGTTCTACAATTGGAGATTCAGTTCTTCTTTGGGACAGGAAAAGAGAACCAAAGGGCGCTCATAAAAAAAATTACTCACCAAGGAGAGGGCCTTTGATGATTAGACAAGTTCTTGGTGATAATACCTTTCTGTTGGCCTATCTAGATGATACTCCTCTGCCTCTTGCCTATAATGGGCAAGATTTGAAATCATTTATTTAGGATGTTCGTGGCTCTCTTTGTATATAGTTTTGTTTTGTTTAGTTTTTCCCCTTTTGGTGTGTTTTTCTCTATGATTTTTGACTATGTTGCCCATGAATAAGGCTTTATGCCAAAGTTGTTTTGGATTCTCTATGTCCTGTTAGTCCTTGTCCTCATTTGTAGTGCCCCTCCCTGACTCATATTATCTTTGTGTGTCAATAGACCATAATGATATATATTAGACTACTTTATGATGATTTGATGGTATCTAACCATATACTAACACTAATTCAGATGATGATGATTTTGATAGTGCTTGATTGTCTTCTACTGTGTTTGTGATAAGGGATGATGTCGTAGCACTCATTCATGAGCACAATATGACGTTACGATTTCCTTTCACTTGTCTTCCTATATATATATATATATGTTGTATATGTGTTGGTGATGACAAGTTTGCAGGTACTAGACATTGAATCCACCTGGTTTTACAGGTCTGAGCATTTCTTATCCCAATGACAAGTTGATCAGAGATGACATGAAAACCCATTCTACACTCTAGGTTTAAGTTGATTACCCTTGTTGGTTTAGAGTCTAGGTGTGAGTTGTTGTTTAGTGTTAAGTGGTTTCTTGAGCTACCCTATGTTGATTGCTTTTAGTGTTGTTATTGAATGATTTAATTATTAATTAATTAATTGATTTATATAATTTAATAATGTTAAATTAAATTAATAGATTTGCATAGTTTATAATAATAAATTAAATAAATAGTTGGTATAAATATTTAATAATAATGAGTAATTTATAGTTGAGAATTATTATTATTATTATTTATCCTTTGGATTTATATTTAATTAATGATTTTACATCATTGTTATCTATCAAGGATTATTTGTTATTTATTTAATTATTAAGTTGTGGTTTTTATATTTATGTGGGTATTTGTTTATATCCTTTGATTATTTAATTATTGGGCTTTTATATTTAATTGTGCCCATGGTTTAATGTATCATTGGTTGTTTATATTATTATTCCTCTTTTTACCCTTTTGGGATTAATTAATATATTTTCTCTACCTACCCTATTATTCTATTGGCTGAATTATTATTTTTTGATCGATAATTGATTGATTGTATTAATCTATCAAAAAAGTTACACACTTCAAAGATTCGCATATAAAACAACTGTTCAAACCAAAAGAAACCATCCACCTAACCAACCACATATACAACCCAGAGTGTCATAACTCCGTCAAAACAAGAAGAGTCTGATGAAGTAAGAAAAAATAACATACAAAAGGAAACTATTGTGGTTCACTAACCACCATGAGCTCCTTGTCTTTATCACTACTTGCCAAGTCGCGCACGTGCTAGCCCTCTTCATCAACGTGGTCATCATGAGCTTTCGGGGGGAAGCCAATCCATAGTGTCCTACCACCCGAGTTTTTCTTGGATCCTCTAGGCCACCCTCTCTTCTTTTTTGGAGAAGAGCTTGAGAGAGAATCCTTCCCCATTCCCATTGTATTGGAGGGATTCCATTTCTCCAATTCCCTTCAAATATCCAACCTTTCCCACACTCGAATATACTTCTACACTCCATGCATCCCAATTTGAGTCGATGACTTCCTTACTGTAGTTCGCATTTCACAATAGAAAAGGACGCAAAGGAGGATGAAATTCATTGGAATGCAGCCACACTTCATGATATACTTATAAAGCACTTAAAGGGGGGGTGAATCAGTGACACCAAAACCAATACTACTTTAAACATTGACCGATAGATATACTCAACAAGTTTACTCAACACTATGCATGCAATTCAAAATGATATTAAAGCATCCACAATAAGTAAAACATCCACCATAACACAAGTGTTTATATGTGGAAAACCCAAATGGAAAAAAACACGGTGAGATGGGACTCACAAGTTAACTATCTATAGTAATAGGTAACTGACCAGTTAAGGTCTACAAAAGTGCTCTCCTAGGAGTGAATCCTATTAAAGATCCCAAAGCTCTTTAAGGAGCTATACCATGTTAAAGGTAGTGCCCTGTTAGGAGTAACCTCGCTAGAGGATTTCTGAATCCAAACTAATGGATCACCTTGTTAAAGGATTTGTACAATGAATCTTGTTAGAGCTTACCCGGTTAGGGGATTTGACTGTTGTAGTGATTAGAAAACAATAGGTGGTGTGATCTAGAAGTAGCACAACTTGCTTGAATAGAGCCTCTTCTGCACACTCAAAACCGCATAACCAACATATTCTGCAATGCCTTCAACAACTTAACATTTCTATCTTTGCATCAAATCATCTCATATCATATCTCCAAAATAGTTCATCATAATGTCATTATATAGACATTTAGATTTCGTGTCGGCTTTGGAAATTATATCACAATTTCCTAGGTGCAGTGTATCTGGACAATCAAACATACTCATCACAAATTACCACCAAAATTTGTTGGTAGGGTAACTCATCACGACTGATGATAACTCATCACACAATCAATGAATACCGGTTGGAACACCGATACCAGTTGGAGTTAACCATTATCAATAGGTAAACCGATTGTCCTCCATTGCTTCTTTGATGGTCTCCACTGGATCTTGAAGTTGGTGTCAAGTTATTTCCAGCATATACCGGTTGTCTACAAGTATCGGTTTGACACTCTCTAAACCATCATAAACTAAACTTGCAATACTGGTTGCAATACAAGTAACTTTAGAATTAATATCGGTAGACAATGTGAACATATGTGTGTGTGTGTGTACATGTTCCATCAATAACAACAAATGAAGTCATTCATTACAATCATCATCAAGCCAACAATCTCCCCCTTTGGCATTGATGGCAATACTTAGAAAATTTTACAACTTTACAACTAAGTGTGCTTACAAATATTGTACACATATATTTCTACTCCTACTTAACAATACATAAAAAATTTTCACCACACATACATATTTCTACTCCCCCTTTGACAACAATGACAAATTGAAAAGCAAAATACACACACATACACATATACATATATATAAAAAAATTTGCATCAAAAGTGTATATATACAAAAACTTAAAAAGTCTATATTAAGGAGTGTTCACTTCAATTTGTAAGAAAATGTCACTGAAAGTAATCTTCATTTGAGAAAAATCATTTTCCCATGTTTCCGGTAAAGTTTCAGTGATCTCAGTGGTTGTCATAATCCGTGCAAAAAATTCTTCCATTGCATCAAGTGTACTCATCTTTGGAGTCACCAAAACCACTTCTGCATCCTTGTAAACTAGTTGTAAGATGTCCACTTTAGGTATTAACAAGTTCTTTAACTCCTTTAGCAATTGAAGTCTCTTTGCCTGTTCAAAATCATAGACATCTAACCAGTTTTACAAATCATCCACAGATTTGTCAAAATTTAAGATTGAATCTTGTAAAGGTATGTAGGCATTACATATCTTTGCCTATTCTAGTTTTGTTTCTGTTTGCTTTTTAACAATATCAACATAGAAAAATGAAACATTAGATGTGTATGCTAGAATTCTGCCTCCTGACTCAATAGCTTTTCTCAAAAGATCTTTGTTTAGGGATAAAGCAATCTTCCTTGTATCAATATCTTTCAATATTTGTTTTTTATTACAGGAAAAATAGGTTTTAAAGGGACCCCAAAACCCTTTACACTAGATCCTTAAAAGATAAGAGCTTTAAGAAACAAGAAAAAACATTTTGCAAAAAAACCAGCATAGTTCTGGGCAAAAACCAACATAAAAGCCCAACAAAACTAGCTACATCTAGCCAAAATTGAATAAAGACAAAAGACAAATTACTTAATGTTTTTAATGGCATTAGCCAAATTTCCGCTAATCCCTTGCAAATCTTGGATATTATCCCTGAGCATTGGGATTTCCTTGGAAGAGGCCAAAGTAACTGATATCTTTCAGTATTTCTTCTCCTCTTTTCTTCATGTATTTTTTCTCAGCTATAGTCTGAGCTACTTCCTCAAGAGACTTGAGTTGTTCAGAAGCATCAGCAACCAACTGGCCAAGCTCCCCAATAGGAGTGGGCAAATTCCCTATAGTAGTCTCCGGTAGAAGACTTGACAAAATTTCCACTGCAATTTGTATGGTTTCTGCTTCCTTCCTTTGTTCCTTAAGCCTATTCTTTTGTGCTCTGGATTGCATCACATTTTCAATCTCCAACAATTCTGATGCACTCATGTTGTCAACATCTATAGGCCCTTTGATGCCAAATGAGTCATCATCATCATCAGTCTGCTGCTTGACTAATGCCTTTACCTGGCTCAACAAATTTCTCCTTTTCAGTTTTCTCTTCCTTTTGTTCTTTCTCCTTTTCCTATTTAGAGGTCTTCTCTGCAACTTTTTATGCTGGTTTCTCTTAGGTAGCCCATGAAATCGGTGGGGGTTGTGATTTCGCTTGTTGATCTTTTACTAGTGGGAGTGGAATATCCACACTTGGTTGAGTTGCCAGTATCTCCACTGTATTAATCTGTGAATCAGTAATTTCCGGTGGCTACATATCTGGTTCAATGATGTTTTCAGATAGATCAAAGGTATCTTGTATTTCATCAACAAAAATCACCGGTTGGGAAGTAGTGTCATCCTTCTTCTTGATAGAATAGACAATATCAACTTGCACTATTTCTTCCTCATCCATTTTTGGTCATATTGCAAGCTCAATTTTCTCATCATCATAAGACTTTGAATGCTTATGCATCCATTGAACATTTTGAGCTATCTGATGAGTCTCAACTTCAATAGATTGAATTTTCCCATTCAATAACTTCAATCTTATTGCCTTAGAGATAAACTCTCCTTTGTAATTATCAAGTAAGGGAACTAATTCATCTCTAGATAATTCAGGAAAATACTAAATAAATACATTATCAATAATTTCTTGATCTTTGTCAACAATAATTTGCCACTTATTTGCAAGAATAGAATACAAAGAATCATAAATATCATCTTTAAGATCCCGAGGTAATCGATTATATTGACATAAATAGTTGATTACCTATTGAATAATTTGTTCCATCTGATCTTCATCAAATGAATCAAAACATTTCTTGACATTATCAAATGTGTTTCTCCCTAATGTTTTCAATGTCTTCTCAAAATCAGTCATAGGCTTGTAAGATAAGACATTAATAGGAATACTTTCATTAGGCACTTCTTTTACTGGTTTAGCTACTCTACCAGTTGCTTTCATTTTCTTGGGTTCCTCTTCAGTATCAGTATCATCAGATTCTGCTTGGAGAATCACTTGTCGGCCTCTCTTCTTTGTTGCAGTCTGCTTCGTAGCAATTACTTTGGGTACCTGTTCCTTTTTGACTTGGACACTTCATTTCACTCTTGTACTAGAAGGTACAAAAGATGTTGAAGGTTCTTTCTCAACCTTCTTCTTTCCTTTAACATTACTAGGTTAAGCACTACTAGTTTCAACTTTTGCAGTTTTCTCCTCAACATTATCCAGTCTTTTCTTCTTCTTGTCCATCGGAGATTCCAATAGGTTATTGGCATAACCAATCAATAAGTCACAATTGACTTCATAGCTCATGTCTTCCATTTCTTCTTCTCTTGGTTCAATAGCTTCCATCAGACAAAAATAAGTGGTGACTGCGAAAATGATGTTCTTAGCAAAGTTTTTAACCACATCCTCAAGTAGCCTTACCCTCATACTCATTTTCTTCTGAAATTCATTGAAATACTTGTTCATTATAGTAGATAAAGTGTTCTTAACAACCTTAATGTTGTTCTTGATCTAAGAAGTTACTGGTAGGTCTTTAGACCATTCAATATCACCAATTCCTGGTAGGAAACTCTGAAAGTAAATGAATAAATCAATCAATAACTGACTAAATTTGAACTTCTGATTGTTGTCCTTCTTGATTGACTATAGATTCAACATCAATTGACTCCTTATGGCCTTACATAGGTCATAATCTGGATTCTGAACAATCATTTTATAGGCTGTATGCACTGCTGCAGATGGCACACTATTCATTCTACTGGAATAGAATATCCTATAGCCTATAACCGTAGTAGCGGGTTTAAGTGTTGGGTCCTTAATTTTATTAACAGAAAATGCATGCCTATTAGAGGTAGATGAGGTGAAAGTGGTTACAGTTTCTTTAGAACTCCACCTCAGCTTAGGAACTTCACCGGTTGACCAAAAACTAGTCACAACTTGAATAGCCTCCTTGGTTATAGTGCGTGTCCTTTCCAAATACATGTTTTCACCATGAACATGACTTAGAATGATTCAGATGTGTTAGTCTTCAAAATCCTCAAGAAAATAAGCTGCATTATGAAAAACCTTTCTCGTAAACCCTGATATACTCAAGTTGGATCTTTCCACTCTTATCGCAAAGGGATTTCAATTGTGAATAAATTGACAATGATCCTAAGTCTTCGATTTTACAATCAATATAGCTAGGCAAATCACCTTTTACAATGACACCATCAGGAACTTGAGATAAAGCATTGTAAGACACTATTTGTTCTAATTGCACAACCTTCATAGGTTCTGATGTGATCATTAGCCTCTCTACTTGCTTAAATGATGAAGCCATTCAGATAAACTAGATTCGAAAAGGGATTTACAAAGAAATACCTTAATTCACATGCACTGCCTCGGTTACCAGTTGATTTATCAAGTGCACACCAATTCAACCTTTACTAACCTTCGAATCCGCTTCAATCACACAAATCATGACACAAATTCATCTAAGACCAGCTAGCAAATCTCTCTTCGCTCTGCAAGTGCTCAAAAATTCTCTTTCGAATGCATTTAGGGTAAAAATAACATAGTAAAACTTTCTTTTATCCTTTTTTACCTACGACATTAAATTTTTTGACCGCTAGGGTTACAAACCCTAATACACAACTTAATGATGCATATAATATTAATAGGTGTAAAACTGATTGATAAACTTTCGAAAAACTGATTGACAAAAGATATCAAGATTTCACACTTAATAACTCAAAATTCAAACTCTCTTACCACTTATCTTTCAAGGGGCCTGGAAGTAGATTTACCGTGATGCTCCCCTTATCCCTGTTGAAAGGCTCAATTCACTAATGTAGGATTCTCCATACTTGGTGAAGGAATAGATTCTTTTTCAGGTATATCATCACTCTTGTTTTTCTAGTTTTGGTTCATCTCTTCTCTGGTTTCCTCAATATTTACCTTCTGCTCACCTTTCTGATCTACAAAATGATTAACCGGTTTGTTCTTTCTAGTTCTATAGAACTTCGCCATGTGTCCCAATTTATGACAATGATAGCAGGCCATTCTAGATGATCTTCAGGGTCCTGCATTGCCTCTTCCAGTTTTCCTTCTCCTTCTACAATTCATAGCCACATGACCATAATTGTTACAAATGGTGCAAATGACATTAGTTACCTTTTCCATCTCAAATGGACTAAACTAGTTGACATAGGGTCTTTGCCAGTTCATGTTACCCCAGTTGTCATAAGTTCTCATCCAGTTACCATTAGGTCTTGGATTCATGTGAGGTATTGGATTGTTTGTTCCATATTTGCATTCAACTGATCTATGTCCATACATTTTGCATGTGAAACAGTGACCTCCAAATCTCTTAAATACATACCTAGTATTTGCATTGTAGCCTGTATTTCCATTAGGTTTGTTTCTACACACATTTGTAGTATGTCCAGGTTTATGACAGACAAAGCAAACATGTTAAAAAAATTTCTTACATTTTGCTCCATATCTGCATTCAATTGATCTATGTCCATACATTTTGCATGTGAAACAGTGACCTTCAAATCTCTTAAATACATACCTAGTATTTGCATTGTAGCCTGTATTTCCACTGGGTTTGTTTCTAAACACATTTACAGTATGTCCAGGTTTATGATAGACAAAGCAAACATGTTTAAAAACTTTCTTACTTGTTAGCCTTAGGATCAGTTTTGTCCTTGTGAATGTTGCTCTATGTACCATAAGACTCTCCTTTCTCAGATGTGTTAAATCCTAGTCTAGATGTATCACCTTTCATCCTTTGTCATTGGATCTGCTCATCCAACATAAAAGAACTTTTATTGAACTTTTCCAGCTTTCCATTAACCTCAGTGAGCTCTCTGGTAAGATCTTCACCGTGTTTTGTAAGAGTCTCTCTTAGGGATGATGCCATTTCAAGATCTAGCTGCAAAGCCTCTCTTTTTTTTTTTTCTTTTTTTCAGCATGCCAATGCTCATGCAAGATTGCATTTTCTCATTTGATCTTAAAAATTTCATGATCTCTTTCTTTGACAAGATCTTCAGCTACCCTCCTAGCTTCTAGCTTTTGACTCATGTTGATAGTTAGGGCTTCTAACTCTCTTCTCAGATTTAGCTTTTCACCGTTCAGTTTTCAACTTCTTCAGCTAATGCATCAATATTAGCTTCATCTGAAGAACTATTATCAGATAATTCCAATAGTTGTTCAGTCATCTCTCTCCTTTTGACTTGTGAAGCTTTAAATCTAACCCTTAGGGTTTCAAGCTCATCCTTAGTAGCTTCAAGCATTCTAGCCATCTCAAAGTAGCTCATATCCCCCATGGTGGCTTTAGGGTTTCCTTCCAAGAGATTAAGCCTTAAAGAAGTTAGGCTCTGATACCAATTGATAGACTTATAAAGCACTGAGGGGGGGTGAATCAGTGACACCAAAACCAATACTACTTTAAATACTTACTGATAGATATACTTAACAAGTTTACTCAACACTATGCATGCAATCCAAAATAATATTAAAGCATCCACAATAAGTAAAACATCCACCATAACACAAGTGTTTATACATGGAAAACCCAAATGGGAAAAACCACGGTGAGATGGGACTCACAAGTTAACTATCTGCAGTAATAGGTAACTGACCGGTTAAGGTCTACAAAAGTGCTCTGCTAGGAGTGAATCCTGTTAAAGATCCCAAAGCTTTGTAAGGAGCTATACCCTGTTAAAGGTAGTACCCTGTTAGGAGTAACCTCAGTAGAGGATTTATGAATCCAAACTAATGGATCACCTTGTTAAAGGATTTATACATTGAAGCTTGTTAGAGTTTACCCGGTTAGGGGATTTGACTGTTGTAGTGATTAAAAAACAATAGGTGGTGTGATCTAGAAGTAGCACAACTTGCTTTAATAGATCCTCTTCTACGCACTCAAAACTGCATAACCAACATATTCTGCAATGCCTTCAACAACTTAACACTTCTATCTTCGCATCAAATCATCTCATATCATATCTCCAAAATAGTTCATCATAATGCCATTATATAGACATTTAGATTTCATGTCGGCTTTGGAAATTATATCATAATTTCTTAGGTGCAGTGTATCTGGACAATCAAACATAACTCATCACAAATTACCGCCAAAATTAGTCGGTTAGGGTAACTCATTACGACTAGTGATAACTCATCACACAATCAATGAATACCAGTTGGAACACCGATACCAGTTGGAGTAACCATTATCAACTTGTAAACCAATTGTCCTCCATTTCTTCTTTGATGGTCTCCACTAGATCTTGAAGTTGGTGTCAAGTTATTTCCTACATATACCTGTTGTCTACAAGCATTAGTTTGACACTCTCTAAACCATCATAAACTAAACTTCCAATATTAGTTGCAATACAAGTAACTTTAGAAGTAATACCAGTAGACAATGTGAACATATGTGTGTGTGTACATGTTCCATCAATGACAACATATGAAGTCATTCATTACAATCATCATCAAGCCAACACTCCATTCGGGCACACAAAACCTTCTCCATCCCACGCCATTTAGATGAAGCCCTCCAAACCACCCCTCCAATCCTCCTTCACATTGTTAGTAACCACCCAATTAACTCTATCGACCCCAACCAACTCAAAAGCCCATGCCAAAAACATAGACGCAATATCTAGATTTGTGTGATATTTGAACCCCCCCCACATGTATTCATCACCGAGAACAATTTTGACTCTATTTAGAAAGTCTTGGTCTTCAAACCTAAAGACGTTAGAGAGGCGCTCATCAGAAATGGCACCCCAAATGCCACCATAGGACACGATACCTTGAGGGAAAAGTTTAGCTCCATGACAACACAAAGCATCGACAACTTGAACTCCTTGAAACTCCTTCCAAATGACTCACTACAAATCTCCCGTTAAACAAGAGCAAACATAACTAACAAAACATGATAACTATCACAATAAATGCATATCTTCATTCAATAATTCTTGAAACATTCTCCTACAACATGACATAAATGCATGTACCACCATTCTCACCACCTCCACATCTGGCCAAAGATCAAACCTCTACCACCCTACCCAAGAAAGCTTAAAGAAAGGTAGAGGAATAAATGAGATTCTCTAGCTGCCAACTCGTACCACCGCCAAGTTCAAACAACCACCTCCATTAATTACTCATCACCTCAAGGATAACGAATATAATCAAGAAAAAAGGAACTCAAGGGCACCAACCTTATTCATACACTGTAATTCTCATATCACCTAACCCCATCTCCAATGCCTCATTCGTTCATCTATCAACCTCCGCGTTGCCACTTCAGAAAACATGGGATATCTTGAAATCTTCAAAGTGTGTCACAATCAACGTGATCTTTTCAATGTCATGGTTAACTCTCCAACTGAGCGAGTTGCCACAGATGATAGCATTGACTATCACTTGGGAATCCCCTTCCAAGTGGAGCTTGGTCACCCTTAACCTTCTTGCGAGATGAATTGCAAGTACGATCGCTTTAGCCTCAACTTTGTTGTTAGATCCATCCGGCAATCTTTGCCAACCTGCTCCCACTCTAGTCCCCAGGTAATCCTTCGCCACACACCTTGCACTCGATGGTCTCAAGTTACCCTTGGATGCATCGTCAAAATTAATCTTTGTCCACCCAAATTTAGGGGGGACCCACTCTACCTCTCTCTTCCCATGGTCTACCGGATTAACCTGGCTATTGGCCAAATTATTGGATAATTTAAGTAAATAACATTTTATTATTCTTACCTTGGTTTTTGAGAAGGGTTGGTAAGAAATATATTTTATTCTATTAATTTGATTGGCTGACATTTTCATATAGTTATCCTTTGATTTTCTATTAAACGGATTTCCTGTGCATTCACCTGGGTTGGCCTCCGAGAAGGTTTTTTGCATATTCGGCTATGGATTTGGAGTTGGATTTGCTTTGCTTGAAGATTATATGGCTTGGCTAGAGAACTCGATTGTTCTTCACTAGATCTTCTTTTGGCCATAACTTCTATTGTTTCTAGGTTGGAGATTTTAGCTTGTGTTCTTCCCATTGATTTTCCAAAAGATTGTTTGCTCAGTATCTATGATGTTTGCTCGGGTTGCGTAGATTGTATACATTGGATTAATATTGGAAATGAATATGAATAAGGGAATCTTGATATTAATATTGGTCTTGTCGTGAATGCTTCTTTGTGGAAATTTCAGTGACATTCCTGTGCATGATTGTAGTGCGCATTTGCCCGATTAAATTATGATTTTGGTTTTCTTTGAGTGGTTTATCTAGCTCTTTCAAATAATTTTTGAGATTTTTCATTGCCTTTGTGTTTTTCTATGTTGATCACAAGTTTTTGGTTGTCATCTGAGTGAATGTGCTAAAACTACATAAGCACTAATGTTTTAAGCAAAAGCGTTGTTCTTTTTGTCAAAGGCACTAACCTATCTAGTATAAGCACTAAACAGTTTAATGAATGCGCTAAAAGATTTGATAAATGTGCTATTCAGTTTGATAAAAGCACTAAATCAATTAATAAAGGTGCTACATTTTTTTTGTAAACGTGGTGCTCTGGAGGGTGTATGCACTAATCTAGTTATTTTGCCTTCTGTGTCATTTTTTGGGATTTTATGAGTTTTCTATTTTGGTTTTCGAATATCTAGAGGCTATTTTTGATTCCTGAGATGTTCCAAGATGGATTATTGATTGTTTTGGATTATATTTGGTTTATATGTAGCCGAGCTCATTGGTTATATTTGTATTAGTTGGATTTTTTAGGTTGTTATGTTGCGTATGATATTATTGGTTGATTTGAAATCTTGGTTTACTAGGTCTTGACTTGTTGAGATCCCTTGTTCATGTTGTGATATTTTATGATATGTTGTTACCCTAAGGTCTAAGTGCATTCTAGGGGAGAGTGGGCTTCTAAGTGAGTGACTGGGATTACATGGAGTAGACGACCGGGTTAATCGGAGTCTAGATCGCCAGGATATTTGATTGGGAGTTTGACTTGTAATCAAGTGATAACTTAATTAATAATTCTTGGGGTTTGGGGTAGAATAGTTCACCTTAATAATATAAAAAAATAGTTTTGGTGGCCCCTCTGCCTTTCCCAGTGGTAGTGAATCGGGATAGGATTAGGAAGGTCTAGGTAACACAGGCAAGCTACTCTCCCTTACTCCATAAAGCTTGAGATGGCTCCACATGTGCATCTAGGATGGCTAAGACAAGTGCCCAGGTTCCCATTTGTCGCGTGTGCATCTGAAATGAATGCAAAATGTTAAAAGAGTTTTGGCATGACTTAAAGACTTGGTGGCTTTTATTTTTAAGTGCTAAGCAAACACTAATAAAAATTATACAAAGATAAAAAGTAAAGACATGTTATGAAAGAGGATTTTGTGAAAATAAAGGCAAAAATATTTTTGCCTTAGCAACATATATTAAGGTTTTCACCCTAATGCAAAGAAAACAAAAGATGAAAAGTCTCATCTTTATTTTCATTTTTCTCTTTTCCTGCTTGAGGGCAGCTGCCATGGGAGTGCTAGGGTTTTTTCTGAAGTTTGCAACATCCTATTTGGTGAAGACTCTTGCAAGAATGTGTGGTGAGTTCACTTTTGTCTCAGGTCCACTTGATTATTTTTGGTATTACCTTGTTCTCTGTTCTCTAAATGCTCATTACTGATCACCCTTGTTTTTGGAACTGTAATGACTGTTCTAGAAGGTTCACAGTTAAGTCACTGTCTTGTTTTCTTTGTAGCTTTTACCTAACATTTATCCTCATGTATCTTCATCAACTCATTGCCTTGGCATATTTCTGACTATCTGAGAAATATCATTTAGATATTTAAAATTATAATATATTCATGCAATTTGTAGGGTCTATATTGCATGGCGACTGGAGGCTTCACTATGTATATGTTGTATATGAGAATTTCATGACATTTGCTCAAATCTAAAAGTGCTCTATGCTCTTTTACAATTGGCTGCCTTTGAGACAATAATGTTATGAGCTACCAATCTTAGTCACTATGGATGCATATTTATGTTGTATGCCACCCTTTTGATGATAGATCCTATATGGTTGTCTTTTGATGATTAACCTACCTTTCAGATTGGACTCCGTCTTCTTCATTGTCTCTTAACTATCCCGATAGCTTATTGTTCTTAGCATTACCACAATATCTTTTGACTGTAAATATCTTATAACTCTACAAGAAATTATTAATGAACCATCATTGTCATGGTTGTGTATCTTTTATGCTTGAAGGCTGTCCTTTTCTTCTGATTTGCCTTGCTATACTGTTGGAAATCACCAATTTTGGACTGGTGAAGGATTATTGAAAATAGTGAATTGGGTTTTCATGGAATTTTCTTGATTTTTCTGTCTCTTTGTCTTCTAAGTTTTGTGAAAAAAAAGCTAATTTGGCATCTGGGTTTTGGAGAAACTATCAAAACACGTGATTTCTCCTGTGCAGATGCCACTACCATTAGAGCAATGTTCATCAAACCTTCAAATGCAAACCATTGCCTTTTGTGACATTGCTATTTTTTGTCTTTCATATACAATCTTTGCATGGGTATCCATCTACTATGTCATTCCTTTGACTGTTCATGGGAATTTGTCACTTATTATGCTTGAACTTGCTATTCATCATGCCTTCTTGGTATTCTCTTATATATTTTTTGACTGTAGGTGACACATTGATCATTTTTTTGGATGGTATACAATTGCAATGTATTTTTAAATGTATGCTAGGACTATGTATTTTGCCTTAGAACAACAATAAGGACTGTTCTTTTGTAATGAGCTCATTGTGACTTATGGTTTCTTCAAACCAGGGACTATCTTTACACATTAGCTATATATGGTCAATATTGAAAATCTTGACATGGGCTGCTATATTATAAACCTATCATTTATGCATTTGCTTATGTCATTATATTCCTCATTACTTGTTCATATAGTATCATGCATGATCATAACTTTATGTCATTCTATTAAATAACTGCTCTTAAGATCTTAGAGCATATTGACTCATCTCTTACTGTAAAAATTGTTGCTTTCATAATATCACACTTAAATGCTTCTTGACATAGTCATTATTTTTTCCATGACTGTAATAACATAGATTTGGAGTACATTTATTTTGAAGGACTGTCACATATGCTTACTGCTATTATAAACCTGTATCATTAATTGTTCTTGATGACTATCATAGTCACAATAGGTTTCTTTAATGTTGTCTTTGCTTAAAATTATGGCTATCTTATTGGCATAATACTTTAGGTATTGTGGACAAAATTTCATTGCTCCTTGTACCTTTTGATAACTCTATGACTGAAGATGAGTATTCTTGATGTGCACTATGATTCATGTCACCTTTTAGTAGCAAACTGTCTTCAATAACCTCCATTCATGTTTGTTAGCTTTTGATTTGAGTTATGACTATTGTAGCTGTAGTGTTGACTTGGAGACTGTGATGAAGCTTACTATCTAACAACACATATTTTCTGCCTTTAACCAGTCAAATCATTCTTCATGCTCTTATGGTTAAAATTACTCCGTGTTAATTGTGCTTTGACCTTTTGGTTGTCTTCATGTTGTTGGAAGCTAACATTGCTTACTTGTTTTATA